>NC_092243.1:15407465-15659965 GCF_036320965.1 Panulirus ornatus | reverse complement strand
AGTGGATGTGGCCTTTGTTTCCCGGCGCTACCTTGCTAACGCAGGGGGTGGCGATGCTGTTTCCTGGTATACAGACTCCTACATGGACTTCCACAATAGACACTTACTGATAAAGTGTCATCTAACATTGTTATTACGTGATGACTGGCAGCTACTGTTCTACAACAGCAGTTCTTAACACGAATTATTACATTCATTTTTTTTTTTTACATTCCTGATCGTTATTGATTATACCAAACAAACTACCACACCTACGTATATGCAAGAACAACTTGACTGCTTTATTAGTGGCCATCTATGTAACAGTGCACGTCGTTTTACTATGTTGCCCTTACCCATGTTCCTCCCCCCATCAAGTGTTACCAGCTCAGATGACAAACATACGAGGTACATGATCGCGAACTCCTGTGGCCGAGTTTATGTCCAGGAAATGTCCCAAGTGCATTTTCGCTTATTACATCTTCAGGGTAGACTTAGAAATAAGTCTCCCCTGAAGATGTAATATACGAAATTGCTCTCGGGACTTAATGTTTCATTTTTCCTCGTGATTATCATCGAATACTAGATCATACGCAACACTGTGACCTTACTGAAATCTGTATGTATATATATATATATATATATATATATATATATATATATATATATATATATATATTTATATATATATATATATATATTTCTTTTCTTTCGTACTATTCGCCATTTCCCGCATTAGCGAGGTAGCGCTATGAACAGAGGACTGGGCCTTAGGGGGAATATCCTCACCTGGCCCCCTTCTCTGTTCCTTCTTTTGGAAAATTAAAAAAAAAAAAAAAAAAAGAGGGGAGGATTTCCAGCCACCCGCTCCCTCCCCTTTTAGTCGCCTTCTACGACACGCAGGGAATACGTGGGAAGTATTCTTTCTCCCCTATCCCCAGGGATAATATATATATTTATATATATATATATATATATATATATATATAAATATATATATATATAGAGGAATATAATGTATATGAACGCGCGTTCACATACCCTATATTCATATTCATATACCTCCGTATTGTTACGGTTACTTCTGTAGAATGCTGTCTGCTGGTTGTGTGAGCCTGATGGGATTTCACTGGTCTAGACCCCGTTGCTCACCAATGTTAGACTAAGAGTATCCGATTACTTAGTATTCGAATGGTCATTTCCCCATTAGGGGCGATCATATCTTAGCAGTATCACTTCTGCCTGCCACGCAGGGGTCCCGGGTTCGAGCCTGGCTGTTGGAGGATTTTGTGTGCTATGAAAGTGCGCGTTCATATGCAATATATATATATATATATATATATATATATATATATATATATATATATATATATATATATATATATTTCTTTTAAACTATTTTCCATTTCCCGCGTTAGGGAGGTAGCGTTAAGAACAGAGGACTGGGCCTTTTTTGGAATATCCTCACCTGGCCCCCTCTGTTCCTTCTTTTGGAAAATTAAAAAAAAAAAAGAAACGAGAGGGGAGGATTTCCAGCCCCCCGCTCCCTCCCCTTTTAGTCGCCTTCTACGACACGCAGGGAATACGTGGGAAGTATTCTTAATCCCCTATCCCCAGGGATAATATATATATATATATATATATATATATATATATATATATATATATATATATATATATATATATATATGTATTGTTGACTGATTGGTAAGGTTATTTAATGTATGTATGACTCATGGTGAGGTGCCTGAGGATTGGCGGAATGCGTGCATAGTGCCATTGTACAAAGGCAAAGGGGATAAGAGTGAGTGCTCAAATTACAGAGGTATAAGTTTGTTGAGTATTCCTGGTAAATTATATGGGAGGGTATTGATTGAGAGGGTGAAGGCATGTACAGAGCATCAGATTGGGGAAGAGCAGTGTGGTTTCAGAAGTGGTAGAGGATGTGTGGATCAGGTGTTTGCTTTGAAGAATGTATGTGAGAAATACTTAGAAAAGCAAATGGATTTGTATGTAGCATTTATGGATCTGGAGAAGGCATATGATAGAGTTGATAGAGATGCTCTGTGGAAGGTATTAAGAATATATGGTGTGGGAGGCAAGTTGTTAGAAGCAGTGAAAAGTTTTTATCGAGGATGTAAGGCATGTGTACGTGTAGGAAGAGAGGAAAGTGACTGGTTCTCAGTGAATGTAGGTTTGCGGCAGGGGTGTGTGATGTCTCCATGGTTGTTTAATTTGTTTATGGATGGGGTTGTTAGGGAGGTAAATGCAAGAGTTTTGGAAAGAGGGGCAAGTATGAAGTCTGTTGGGGATGAGAGAGCTTGGGAAGTGAGTCAGTTGTTGTTCGCTGATGATACAGCGCTGGTGGCTGATTCATGTGAGAAACTGCAGAAGCTGGTGACTGAGTTTGGTAAAGTGTGTGGAAGAAGAAAGTTAAGAGTAAATGTGAATAAGAGCAAGGTTATTAGGTACAGTAGGGTTGAGGGTCAAGTCAATTGGGAGGTGAGTTTGAATGGAGAAAAACTGGAGGAAGTGAAGTGTTTTAGATATCTGGGAGTGGATCTGGCAGCGGATGGAACCATGGAAGCGGAAGTGGATCATAGGGTGGGGGAGGGGGCGAAAATTCTGGGAGCCTTGAAGAATGTGTGGAAGTCGAGAGCATTATCTCGGAAAGCAAAAATGGGGTATGTTTGAAGGAATAGTGGTTCCAACAATGTTGTATGGTTGCGAGGCGTGGGCTATGGATAGAGTTGTGCACAGGAGGATGGATGTGCTGGAAATGAGATGTTTGAGGACAATGTGTGGTGTGAGGTGGTTTGATCGAGTATGTAAGGTAAGGGTAAGAGAGATGTGTGGAAATAAAAAGAGCGTGGTTGAGAGAGCAGAAAAGGGTGTTTTGAAATGGTTTTGGGCACATGGAGAGAATGAGTGAGGAAAGATTGACCAAGAGGATATATATGTCGGAGGTGGAGGGAACGAGGAGAAGAGGGAGACCAAATTGGAGGTGGAAAGATGGAGTGAAAAAGATTTTGTGTGATCGGGGCCTGAACATGCAGGAGGGTGAAAGGAGGGCAAGGAATAGAGTGAATTGGAGCGATGTGGTATACAGGGGTTGACGTGCTGTCAGTGGATTGAATCAAGGCATGTGAAGCGTCTGGGGTAAACCATGGAAAGCTGTGGAGGTATGTATATTTGCGTGTGTGGACGTATGTATATACATGTGTATGGGGGTGGGTTGGGCCATTTCTTTCGTCTGTTTCCTTGCGCTACCTCGCAAACGCGGGAGACAGCGACAAAGCAAAAAAAAAAAAAAAAATATATATATTCTTATGTGTCCACGGGGAAAATGAAACACGATAAAGTAAACTTTCGTGTAATGATCACATCATCAGGGGGGAGACGAGAGAAATATAAGTCAGTTGATATACATCGAAGAGACGAAGCTAGAACGCCATTTAGTAAACATGCGATTGTCTTGGGAAGTAAAGTAAAATTTTTATCAAAAGGGTGAACTAAAAGATTCTTGGTGTCAATGGGAGGTTTGGGCTCAACTCTATAAAATGATTTCTTTGCTAACTTACGGGATTTATCAATGAAAGATCTAGGGTACTTTAACTTAGATCCAATAGAATATATCTTCTCAAACTCATCATCAATATACTCTGGACTGCAAATACGTAATACCCTAAGGAACATAGATTGAAATGACGATAATTTAACTCTGTCATGTTGAGAAGAGTAATAATGGATATATACATTGGTAGGTTTTCTGTATATTGCTAAACTTATTATATAAACTTGTTTCCTTGCCTATGGATTTTGCAATCTAAAAATGGGAGCATTCCATTGTTTCCATTTTCTACGGTAAATTTGATGGAAGTTACTAAATTAAGTAAGTGGAGAAATGATTGTAAATTTTCATTTGTTGGCCAAACACAAAGAACATCGTCTACATACCTAAACCAAATTGCATTGGAAGGTAAGATAACATTTAGTAATTTTGTTTAAAAAGATTCCAGGTAAAGATTACTTAGTACAGTTGAGAGAGGGTTACCCATTGCCATACCAAGTTTTTTAGCATAATAGTCTCCATTGAATTGAAATACACAGTCTTCTATACACAGTTTTATCAGTTCATTGAAAACAGACTTTGAAACAGGTAAATGAATATCATGCAAAACATCAAATAAATATTCTAAAAGGTCATCAACTGGAACTTTTGTGAAAAGTGAGGAAACATCAAAGCTAACAAGTTTGAAATCAAAGTCAGCATTGATATTGTTAAGATTGTTAACTAAATCTACATTGTTCATGATATTAGAAATAGATATCTTACCCACTAAAGGGCTTAATAAAGAAACTAACCATTTTGACAATTTATATGTGATGGAGCCTACTGAGCTTATCATATAGGTCTTGCTGGAAATTTTTTTTTATGTATTTTGGTAAATCCATACATATATGGCATTGAAGGGGACAAAGATGACAAACATTTGATGAGAGAACCATTACCTTTCAACAACTTCAGTTCTTTATTGAAATGGGAATATATATATATATATATATATATATATATATATATATATATATATTTTCTTTTCTTTTAAACTATTCGCCATTTCCCGCGTTAGCGAGGTAGCGCTAAGAACAGAGGACTGGGCCTTTTTTGGAATATCCTCAACTGGCCCCCTCTGTTCCTTCTTTTGGAAAATTTAAAAAAAAAAAAACGAGAGGGGAGGATTTCCAGCCCCCCCGCTCCCTCCCCTTTTAGTCGCCTTCTACGACACGCAGGGAATACGTGGGAAGTATTCTTAATCCCCTATCCCCAGGGATAATATATATATATATATATATATATATATATATATATATATATATATATATATATACATATATACATATATATATATATATATATATATATATATATATATATATATATATATATATATATATACATATATATATATATATATATATATATATATATATATTTATATATATATATATATATATATATATCATTAGTTTAATGTGTCACAATGTCGACGGATGTATATCTCAAAATTGAAAATTATTTATTTGTTATTTTTTCTTTTTCAAGTAAAGCGAGCACAGGTTGTCTGTCCGTACAGGAGCGCGGCTCACAGGAGCTTTTGTTTGGTTCCAGTAATGCTTTCGGGACCGGAGATTTGGAAGAGGCTTTCGTTAAGTGTGTGACGCTGTTGTGAAGATAAGGTCCTTTGTGTTATTGGCTTATTGGCATAAAGATACCTTCTCTTTTCCCCTCTCATTTTTTTATTTTTGTAAGGGCAAGAGAGGAAGTTTTGAATACTTTTAAACTCCTATTACGCATATATATATATATATATATATATATATATATATATATATATATATATATATATATATATATATATATATATTATTCATTTATTCATTCATTATACTTTATCGCTGTCTCCCGCTTTTGCGAGGTAGCGCAAGGAGCCAGATGAAAGAAAGCCCCAACCCACCCACATACACATGTATATACATACACATCCACATAAGCACATATGCATACCTGTACATCTCTACGTATACATATATATACACACAAAGACATATACATATATACACATGTACATAATTCATACTGTTTGCCTTTTATTCATTCCCGTCGCCACCCCCTCTCCCTGCATGTGCGCGAGGTAGCGCTTGGAAAAGACAACAAAGGCCACATTCGTTCACACTCAGTCTCTAGCTGTCATGTATAATGCACAGCTCCCCCTCCACATCCAGGCCCAACAAAACTTTCCATGGTTTACCCCAGACGCTTCGCATACCCTGGTTCAATCCATTGTCAGCACGTCGACCCCGTTATACCGCATTGTTCCAGTTAACTCTGCTCCTTGCACACCTTTCACCCTCCTGCATGTTCAGGCCCCGATCACTCAAAATCTTTTTCACTCCATCTTTCCACCTCCAACTTGGTCTCCCACTTCTCGTTCCCTCCACCTCTGACACATATATCCTCTGTCAGTCTTTCATCACTCATTCTCTTCAGGTGACCAAACCATTTCAAAACACCCTCATCTGCTCTCTCAACCACGCTCTTTTTATTACCACACATCTCTCGTACCCTTTCATTACTTAATCAAACCACCTCACACCGCATATTGTCCTCAAACATCTCATTTCCATCATATCCAACCTCCGCACAACTCTATCTATACCCCCACGCCTCGCAACCATATAACATTGTTGGAACCACTATTCCTTCAAACATACCCATTTTTACTTTCCAAGATAACGTTCTCGACTTCCACACATTTTTCAACGCTCCCAGAACTTTAGCCCCCTCCCCCACCCTATGATCCACTTCTGCTTCCATGGTTCCATGTGAATAAGAGCAAGATTATTAGGTACAGTAGGTTTGAGGGACAAGTCAATGAGAGGTAAGTTTGAATGGAGAAAAACTGGAGGAAGTGAAGTGTTTTAGATATCTGGGAGTGGATTTGGCAGCGGATGGATCCATGGAAGCGGAAGTGAATCATAGTTTGGGGGAGGGGGCGAAAATTCTGGGACCGTTGAAAAATGTGTGGAAGGCGAGAACGTTATCTCGGAAAGCAAAAATGGGTATGTTTGAAGGAATCATAAACTTATTATGTGGACAAGGAGGTAAATTGTTTACAAATTTTATCAACAATAAAGTTATCCAATGTGTTTAGACCATCACTAATATTAAGATTATAATTCTTTGTGTATTTAATCATAGAAGGTTATGTGATATTTCTCGTGGTAATAGAGTTAGAGTTAATAACTGAGATGGCATTACTCCATCTCAGTCGATCATAGTTTTTAGTGAGAATAAACAAGGCATTTTTGGAAACGAAATTACTAAAGTATATCTTACCTTCTAATGCAATTTGGTTTAGGTATGTAGATGGTGTTCTTCATGTTTAGCCAACAAATGAAAATTTACAAACATTTCTCCCCTTACTTAACAATTTAGTGCCTTCCATCAAATTTACCATAGAAAATGAAAATAATGGTATGTTACCATTTTTAGATTGCATGATCCATAGGCAAGGAAACAAGTTTAAGTTTAGCATATACAGAAAACCTACCAATGTATGCTCATATATCCATTATTACTCATCTCAACATGACAGGGTTAGATTATCATCATTTCAATTTATGTTCCTTAGGGCATTACGTATTTGCAGTCCAGAGTATATTGGATCTAAGCTAAAGTACCCTAGACCTTTCATTGATAAATCCCTTAAGTTAGCGAAGAAATCATTTTATAGAGTTGAACCCAAACCTCCCATTGACACCAAGAATCTTTTAGTTCTCCCTTTTGATAAAAATTTTACTTCCTATGTTGCTTGAATCCTTTAATGTAAATGCTGCCTTCAGCAACAATAATACTATAAAGATTATTTTAATCAGGAACTCGCCAGAAAATTCTCCTGGGTACATCTATAAAGTGCCATTTAGAAATTGTGATGTTGTATGTTGGTCAGACTGGTGAAGGATCTTTCTGATAGACTTAAGCAACATAAATATAGTATAAGAACGGGACAAAAATCAAATCCCTTGTTTAATCACGTTAAAAGCTATGATCATTGTATTTACTGGAATAATGCCATCTCAATTATTAATTCTAACTCCTGTACCACGAGAAATATCACTGAATCTTCTGTTATTAAACACACAAAGAATTATAATATTAATTTTAGTGATATATACAAATTGCTTAACTTTATTGTTGATGAAACTTGTAAACAAGTCACCTTGTTGTCCACATAAGTTTATGATACACTCGTTGTCTGTCTTCGACAATCGCATGTTTACCAAATGGCGTCCTAGCTACGTCTGCTCGTTGCATATCAACTGACAGTTATATTTTTCTCTTGTGTCTCCCCTGATGATGTGATCATTATACGAAAGTGCACTTGGGAACTTATCGTGCTTCATTTTCCTCGTGGGCTCACAGGAATATATATATATATATATATATATATATATATATATATATATATATATATATATATATATATATATATACTTACATATATATATATATATATATATATATATATATATATATATATATATATATATATATATATATATATACTTACATATATTTATATATATATATATTTTTTTTTTTTTTTTTTTTTTTTTTTATACTTTGTCGCTGTCTCCCGCGTCTGCGAGGTAGCGCAAGGAAACAGACGAAAGAAATGGCCCAACCCCCCCCCCCCCCCATACACATGTACATACACATGTCCACACACGTGTATACATACCTACACAGCTTTCCATGGT
The DNA here is from genome assembly GCF_036320965.1 of Panulirus ornatus. Lineage (NCBI taxonomy): Eukaryota > Metazoa > Arthropoda > Malacostraca > Decapoda > Palinuridae > Panulirus > Panulirus ornatus. The sequence continues at coordinate 15,651,664 of NC_092243.1, read as the reverse complement.
CCACCCCAGACGCCTCACATGCCTTGATTCACTCCACTGACAGCACGTCAACCCCTGTATACCACATCGCTCCAATTCACTCTATTCCTTGCCCTCCTTACACCCTCCTGCATGTTCAGGCCCCGATCACACAAAATCTTTTTCACTCCATCTTTCCACCTCCAATCTGGTCTCCCTCTTCTCCTCGTTCCCTCCACCTCCGACACATATATCCTCTTGGTCAATCTTTCCTCACTCATTCTCTCCATGTGCCCAAACCATTTCAAAACACCCTCTTCTGCTCTCTCAACCACGCTCTTTTTATTTCCACACATCTCTCTTACCCTTACGTTACTTACTCGATCAAACCACCTCACACCACACATTGTCCTCAAACATCTCATTTCCAGCACATCCATCCTCCTGCGCACATCTCTATCCATAGCCCACGCCTCGCAACCATACAACATTGTTGGAACCACTATTCCCTCAAACATACCCATTTTTGCTTTCCGAGATAATGTTCTCGACTTCCACACATTTTTCAAGGCTCCCAAAATTTTCGCCCCCTCCCCCACCCTATGATCCACTTCCGCTTCCATGGTTCCATCCGCTGACAGATCCACTCCCAGATATCTAAAACACTTCACTTCCTCCAGTTCTCCATTCAAACTCACCTCCCAATTGACTTGACCCTCACCCCTACTGTACCTAATAACCTTGCTCTTATTCACATTTACTCTCAACTTTCTTCTTCCACACACTTTACCAAACTCAGTCACCAGCTTCTGCAGTTTCTCACATGAATCAGCCACCAGCGCTGTATCATCAGCGAACAACAACTGACTCACTTCCCAAGCTCTCTCATCCCCAACAGACTTCATACTTGCCCCTCTTTCCAGGACTCTTGCATTTACCTCCCTTACAACCCCATCCATAAACAAATTAAACAACCATGGAGACATCACACACCCCTGCCGCAAACCTACATTCACTGAGAACCAATCACTTTCCTCTCTTCCTACACGTACACATGCCTTACATCCTCGATAAAAACTTTTCACTGCTTCTAACAACTTGCCTCCCACACCATATATTCTTAATACCTTCCACAGAGCATCTCTATCAACTCTATCATATGCCTTCTCCAGATCCATAAATGCTACATACAAATCCATTTGCTTTTCTAAGTATTTCTCACATACATTCTTCAAAGCAAACACCTGATCCACACATCCTCTACCACTTCTGAAACCGCACTGCTCTTCCCCAATCTGATGCTCTGTACATGCCTTCACCCTCTCAATCAATACCCTCCCATATAATTTACCAGGAATACTCAACAAACTTATACCTCTGTAATTTGAGCACTCACTCTTATCCCCTTTGCCTTTGTACAATGGCACTATGCACGCATTCCGCCAATCCTCAGGCACCTCACCATGAGTCATACATACATTAAATAACCTTACCAACCAATCAACAATACAGTCACCCCCTTTCTTAATAAATTCCACTGCGATACCATCCAAACCTGCTGCCTTGCCGGCTTTCATCTTCCGCAAAGCTTTTACTACCTCTTCTCTGTTTACCAAATCATTTTCCCTAACCCTCTCACTTTGCACACCACCTCGACCAAAACACCCTATATCTGCCACTCTGTCATCAGACACATTCAACAAACCTTCAAAATACTCATTCCATCTCCTTCTCACATCACCGCTACTTGTTATCACCTCCCCATTTACGCCCTTCACTGAAGTTCCCATTTGCTCCCTTGTCTTACGCACCCTATTTACCTCCTTCCAGAACATCTTTTTATTCTCCCTAAAATTTACTGATAGTCTCTCACCCCAACTCTCATTTGCCCTTTTTTTCACCTCTTGCACCTTTCTCTTGACCTCCTGTCTCTTTCTTTTATACTTCTCCCACTCAATTGCATTTTTTCCCTGCAAAAATCGTCCAAATGCCTCTCTCTTCTCTTTCACTAATACTCTTACTTCTTCATCCCACCACTCATATATATGTGTGTGTGTGTGTGTGTGTGTGTGTGTGTATTAGCCACAATACGTAAGGTTTCCAATGTTAGAATTAATTTCATTATCAAGGATTATGAAACATATGTGAAACATGAAGACAAATATGTCATTTGTTGTTCACCAGCGCTAGACAGTTTGCTGTAGCTGCCGAGAAATTTCTGAAAGGTCACAGGTTAGATCTGGGCCAAAATGGATGCAGGCGGCTGTTGTTCGGTTCTCGATGGGTCATTTTCAACCTGCATCTGGCCTCTAGCCAACATGTGACTGTTTGCTTTGAAAAACATATTTTTGGCGTCTTGCTTGATGAGATGAATAAGGTTGACCATTTTCTGTTCGCTCTGGGATGTCATCGTGCTTTCATATATATATATAGATATATATATATATATATATATATATATATATATATATATATATATATATATATATATAGATATATATATATATATATATATATATATATATATATATATATATATATATATATATATATATTTTATCCCTGGGGATAGGGGATTAAGAATACTTCCCACGTATTCCCTGCGTGTCGTAGAAGGCGACTAAAAGGGGAGGGAGCGGGGGGCTGGAAATCCTCCCCTCTTTTTTTTTTTTTCCAAAAGAAGGAACAGAGAATTGGGCCAGGTGAGGGTATTCCCTCAAAGGCCCAGTCCTCTGTTCTTAACGCTACCTCGCTAATGCGGGAAATGGCGAATAGTTTGAAAGAAAAGAAAGAATATATATATATATATATATATATATGTATATATATATATATATATATATATATATATATACATATTTTTTCTTTTCTTTTTCTTTTAAACTAATCGCCATATCCCGCGTTAGCGAGGTATCGTTAAGAACAGAGGACTGGGCCTTTTTTGGAATATCATCACCTGGCCCCCTCTGTTCCTTCTTTTGGGGAAAAAAAAAAAAAGAGGAGTATTTCCAGCCCCCCCCCCCCCCCCCTTTAGTCGCCTTCTACGACGCGCAGGGAATACGTGGGAAGTATTTTTTTTTTTTTTTTTTTTTTCCAAAAGAAGGAACAGAGAAGAGGGCCAGGTGAGGATATTCCCTCAAAGGCCCAGTCCTCTGTTCTTAACGCTACCTCGCTATCGCGGGAATTAGCGAATAGTATGAAAAAAAAAAAAAAAAATATATATATATATATATATATATATATATATATATATATATATATATATATATTTGTTATTATTATTTTGCTTTGTCGCTGTCTCCCTCGTTAGCGATGTAGCGCAAGGAAACAGACGAAAGAATGGCCCAACCTACCCACGTACACATATATATACATACACGTCCACACACGCAAATATACATACCTATACATCTCACCGTATACATATATATATACACACACAGACATATACATATATACACATGTACATAATTCATACTGTCTGCCTTTATTCATTCCCATCGCCACCCAACCACACATGAAATTACAACTCCCTCTCCCCGTATGTGCGCGAGGTAGCGCTAAAAAAAGACAACAAAGGCCACATTCGTTCACACAAAGTCTTTAGCTGTCATGTATAATGTACTGAAACCACGGCTCCCTTTCCACATCTAGGCCCCACAGAACTTTCCATGGTTTACCCCAGACGCTTCACATGCCCTGGTTCAATCCATTGACAGCACGTCTACCCCGGTATACCACATCGTTCCAATTCACTCTGTTCCTTGCACGCCTTTCACCCTCCTGCATGTTCAGGCCCCGATCACTCAAAATCATTTTCACTCCATCTTTCCACCTCCAATTTGGTCTCCCACTTCTCCTCGTTCCCTCCACCTCTGACACATATATCCTCTTGGTCAATCTTTCCTCACTCATTCTCTCCATGTGACCAAACCATTTCAAAACACCCTCTTCTGCTCTCTCAACCACACTCTTTTTATTACCACACATCTCTCTTACCCTATTATTACTTACTCGATCAAACCACCTCATACGCACAACTCTATCCATAGCCCACGCCTTGCAACCATATAACATTGTTGGAGCCACTATTCCTTCAAACATACCCATTTTTGCTTTCCGAGACAATGTTCTCGACTTCCACCCATTCTTCAACGCTCCCAGAACTTTTGCCTCCTCCCCCACCCTATGATTCACTTCCGCTACCATGGTTCCATGCGCTGCCAAATCCACTCCCAGATATCTAAAACACTTCACTTCCTCCAGTTTTTCTCCATTCAAACTTACCTCCCAACTGACTTGTCCCTCAACCCTACTGTACCTAATAACCTTGCTCTTATTCACATTTACTCTCAGCTTTCTTCTTTCACACACTTTACCAAACTCAGTCACCAGCTTCTGCAGTTTCTCACACGAATCAGCCACCAGCGCTGTATCACCAGCGAACAACTGACTCACTTCCCAAGCTCTCTCATCCACAACAGACTGCATACTTGCCCCTCTTTCCAAAACTCTTGCATTCACCTCCGTAACAACCCCATCCATAAACAAATTAAACAACCATGGAGACATCACACACCCCTGCCGCAAACCAACGTTCACTGAGAACCAATCACTTTCCTCTCTTCCTACACTTACACATGCCTTACATCCTCGATAAAAACTTTTCACTGCTTCTAACAACTTGCATCCCACACCATATATTCTTAATACCTTCCACAGAGCATCTCTATCAGCTCTATCATATGACTTCTCCAGATCCATAAGTGCTACATACAAATCCATTTGCTTTTCTAAGTATTTCTCACATACATTCTTCAAAGCAAACACCTGGTCCACACATCTTCTACCACTTCTGAAACCACACTGCTCTGCCCCAATCTCATGCTCTGTACATGACCTCACCCTCTCAATCAATACCCTCCCATATAATTTCCCAGGAATACTCAACAAACTTATACCTCTTTAATTTGAACACTCACTTTTATCCCCTTTGCCTTTGTACAGTGGCACTATGCAAGCATTCCGCCAATCCTCAGACACCTCACCATGAGTCATACATACATTGAATAACCTTACCAACCATCAACAATACAGTTACCCCCTTTTTTGATAAATTCCACTGCAATACCATCCAAACCCGCTGCCTTGCCGGCTTTCATCTTCCGCAAAGCTTTTACTACCTCTTCTCTATTTACCAAATCATTCTCCCTAACCCTCTCACTTTGCACACCACCTCGACCAAAACGCTCTATATCTGACACTCTCTAATCAAACACATTCAACAAACCTTCAAAATAATCACTCCATCTCCTTCTCACATCACCACTACTTGTTATCCCTGAGGATAGGGGAGAAAGAATACTTTCCACGTATTCCCTGCCCGTCGTAGAGGGCGACTAAAAGGGAAGGGAGCGGGGTGCTGGAAATCCTCCCCTCTCAGTTTTTTTTTTTTTTTTCCAAATGAAGGAACAGAGAAGGGGGCCAGGTGAGGATATTCCCTCAAAGGTCCAGTCCTCTGTTCTTAACGCTACCTTGCTAACGTGGGAAATGGCGAATAGTATGAAAGAAAAAGAAAAGATATATATATATATATATATATATATATATATATATATATATATATATATATATATATATATATATATATTGGGAGCGGGGGGGCTGGAATTCCTCCCCTCTCGTTTTTTTTTTCCAAAAGAAGGAACAGAGAGGGGATCAGGTGAGGATATTCTCTCAAAGGTCCAGTCCTCTGTTCTTAACGCTACCTCACTGACGCGGGAAATGGCGAATAGTATGAAAGAAAAAGATATATATGTATATATATATATATATATATATATATATATATATATATATATATATATATATATATATATATATGATATACTTGTCCCAGAACTGTGGTGATGTATATTGATCTATGTTGGGTGAAGGCAAGAATATTGAAGAGTAAACGTTCAGTGTCTTCAGTATAGAAGTTAAGTTGAGGGCATGAGGGGGTCTTGTTATATGTTTAATTGCTTTTTGTAACAGTAGAGAGATGGGTGGTGGGTCCTGAAGGCCGACGAGAAATTGTAACTCGTACATACCTGAGGAGAATAGTTTCAGATGGGTGTATTCTTGGTGGAGTGGAGTTTAAGACTGGGTTGAGGGATTGGTAGTATCGTGATTGTTAAGTTATTACGTTGCGTATATGTTTGGTGAATGTTGTGTATTTCAAGAGTGATTGAGACTATGTTAGTATTGGTTTTTGATCTGTGAAGAAGGGGTAAGTGACCGCTCCTGGATTGGGAATCTGTGCTTGGTAATGGAGTGCCGAGCAGATTAAGTTGAGACTGTACTGGGTGTATTTCTAGTTTGGTTAGTCTAGACAGTCGATGATTGTTCTGGTTGCTCTCTTTTTCAGTAGTTTGCAGTTTTTTTTATATATCTTTGCGTTTGACAGGGTGGATGACCAAGCAAGTTAGGCATAGCACAGTATGGAACGTTTGAATTATCCGTGAAGGATATTACGAAATCTTTTGTTTTTTCTGTCCAAGACTGGTACTAGTAAGTGTTCTGAGGACGTTTTCTCTGCTTATGGCCTTAGTGTTCATGTTTGTGATTTGGGAAGAGATCGTCATGTGTGTGTGTGTGTGTGTGTCTGTCTGTCCGTCTGTCTGTCTGTCATATGCAATACCTGGCATAGTTGGAGCTCTGGTGAGTGGCAGCGGTTGATCCCTCAGGGTTATGGTAAGGTGTAAGCTAGATTTATGTTTGCCCGGGGTTAAGACTTTAGTTACAATGCAGACGTTCTGTCTTTAGTGAGCGAGTGTTTTGGTCGTTTGATGTAGTGTTGGATGTTTGTAGTTGCTTGAGTAGTGTCATGGTGCTGTGATGTCGTTATAGTGTCATCAGTGTGTGTGTGAGGACTTTGACATTGTGGTCTGCAGGAGGTGACGGAAGGCAAAGCAAAAAAAAAAATCTGAAGAAGGCTTAAAAACGAACTGCTACCTGAGGAAGGTGAAGCCGTAATGAATGAATCTAACTTGGCGGGCAACTATGAAGCTGCCCTAGTGTTTTTTAGTCATCTTTTGGAGTATAGTTTTTGTCAAGTATCATGTGTGTGAAGATGTGTAGAGGAACAGCGCCAAATGCTTTTCTGATTTCAATTGCGAATAGCACTGTGCGGGAAGGGGGTGTTTGTGGTTAGCAGAGGCCATTCAGGATGTGTTCTGTGCGATTTGTGTGCAGTGTGAGAGCAGAGTGATTGAGTCATGGTGTGTTAGGGAAATTGGGAAGTTTTGGTTAACTTTCGTGTATTCATCTTTTTGACAATTTTGTATATTGATGAAAACAACGACGAAGGGCAGTATAAGGAAGAGGGAGTTGGGTAGTCTGGAAGGCTTCAGGATGACTGTTATGTTGGGAAGTTCTCATTTGTTTGGGTTTTGTTGTGTAACTCGGAATAGTTGATATATGAAAGTGCCTGAATTGCAAGTGTTGTGTGTGAAAGTTTGATTTGTAGTTAGTGCCTGTTGCAAAGGGAATTCTTTTGGTCTCTAAATGAGTTTTGATTGTTACTGGAAGTAAAGGATAAGAGAGCAGCCGTTTCAAAGTGGAAATTGTGTAGACTTTTTCATGACTCCAATTTAGGGATGTATTTAGTTTGCATCCGGTTTCTGAGTCGCGTCTTGTGATCATGTTTGTATGATGTCTGCCTGAAGAGACATAGTCATGGGCCAGGATGGTGTGTGTAGAGATGAGGCTTCTCTATATCGTTCTCCTGAGTTGCATACCTTTGATCACGTGGTTCATATTGTTAAAGAAGTGACAGTTTGCTGTTTACGTTTCAGTCATTAGGTTGGTGATCGTCTTTGTTAGAGTTCAGGCTTCCCCTCTGATCTCTTCTGAGGGGTAGGTGGTTTTGTTTCATCACGTTTCTTTGCTTCAGGATATCAGCTGTTGTAGGTTGAAATCTGGGAGACACTGTGTCACTTTGGTATGTGCATTTTGGTGATTGGTGGAGTTGATGAGTGTGAGATGGCATGGTCTACAGATGGGAAAGTATCTGATATGAATCTTGGAAGTTTGGAGTTTATGTACTGTGTGAATGCACGTCAGTCTACTTTCCAATAGTTTTTTTCCCCCCTTTTGGTTGGGTGGTTTAAGGGAAGTGTTCCCAGGATGGCTAGAGTCCGTGTACTATGTTTCAGTTGGTCCTGGGTGGCAGAGTGCTGCAGGCTATATATACTGGTGAGGATAGATGGCTACTGGAGCTGGGGACTGATGACGAGAGTTGAGGCTAATGCGATTCCCCCCCAACCCCCTTTCTTTTCTTTTTTTACGTTGGAGGCTCCAGTCACGGACTAAAGTCCACATTAAGGCCGGGCCTTAATTCAGATATAAAGAGGATTATGAAAGGGTAAAGGAAGAGACAAGGGAAAGTATTTACGAGCTTTCGAGAAAGTGAAAATACCTGTCTTTTGAAACGTGCCGGGTCATACTTATGGTAATGCACTTAGTCTGAGAGACGTTAACCCCGAGAATCTTGCAGGGCTGGTGGCTGTTGAAATCTCTGAGAGAGAGAGAGAGAGAGAGAGAGAGAGAGAGAGAGAGAGAGAGAGAGAGAGAGAGAGAGAGGGTCGCGGGGCTCCGCCTGCTACAGGACACATCGTCAGTGAAAATTCATCTTTTTGCGAGTCTGTATCATAGGGAAGACCGTCTCGTGATAGACCACGACTCTTTCTAAGAAAGAGGTCCTGAGGTAATATGTATATATATATATATAATATATATATATATATATATATATATATATATATATATATATATATATATATATATATATATATATATATATATATATTATCCCTGGGGATAGGGGAGAAAGAATACTTCCCACGTATTCCCTGCGTGTCGTAGAAGGCGACTAAAAGGGAAGGGAGCGGGGGCTGGAAATCCTCCCCTCTCGTTTTTTTTTTTTTTAATTTTCCAAAAGAAGGAACAGAGAAGGGGGCCAGGTGAGGGTATTCCCTCAAAGGCCCAGTCCTCTGTTCTTAACGCTACCTCGCTATCGCGGGAAATGGCGAATAGTATGAAAAAAAAAAAAACAATATATATATATATATATATATATATATATATATATATATATATATATATATATATATATATATATATATATGTATGTATATATATATTGTAGCCAATAGACTCAGTCTCCGAAGCCTGGTGTGCCATCAGCGAGACTGGTCGCTTCATTTTTCACTTGGATTGTCCTTTGTTACTTAACTGGTCAACACTTAAGGTCAAGTTGAGGCATGCCATTAGACTGAGGCCTGAAGGGGACGTCCTTGTCTTTCCGATACCCAGCAGCTGACAGCTTCCCTAAAAGACTGCGGACTCGGAAGTTCCGACCCCTGATCCTTGTTTAACTCGTTCGGCAAACCAGAACGGACGAAGAATTAAACCACCATAACTCTTACTTCCGTACTGAACTGGTCCATGATGGCTCAGGCCTTCGGTCATGTGGTGAAGAAATCCTTGATTACACACATTATTTTCGGCTGTCGTGGCTCACAGCAATCTCCCTGTGGTTGCTCTGGCCTCATAGTTCTGCCTCGGCACTGGTACCATGAGGGTAGTAAACCTGGCGACCTTTTTACGCGGGAACTTCTCTCCTCCTCCCGCAGACTGCTTGCGAGCTGAAACACAAGGATGACGACCAGAATGAGTCCCATTGGTCCACCTTGCCGATCCAGCGCGACAGCTGTCTCTCCAGGTATTTTGGGCTCCTCAGTCAACGCAGTGCCGCGTGTTCACTGCGGACGGTGAACATTGTAGCACGGAGGTGGTGATGGAAGTGAACCAAGGTCTTGAATGACCACCTGTCGTGGCACACTTGTCATCGGGGCGTCCTTCAATTGTTGTAAGGTTTCATGTACACATCTCGGTCCACTATGACTTACGCCCCTTCCACACTAGCCCCTACCATGTACCTGTGATGGTTGTGGTGACCTCCTCGACGAACCCGTGGTAGTTGATGCTGAATCCACGTAAACTTCAACTCTCCCACAAGCATCGGTGCGGACAAACAGTAAACAGTTTATATCATCTGTCAGGCGGTTTCCACCCAACACTCGCTTACCATGGCCATGGTAGCTACCTCCTGGCGGGACATATAGCACGTCTTAGGGTTGAGCCTCAAACGTTCCTTAAGGAACCTTCTGAGGACTTGTCCGTGCCTTTTCATCTCACATGAAAAACTTTTTCCCAGACATGATCTGTCTTCATTAACCGTCCTCTAAACCTGAGGATATCCCGACCTTCAGGTCCAACGTCGAAGACCCTTGATCACCCTGTCCAAGTGTCCGACGTCTCGGCCACCCTGGGCAGTGGGTCCGAATTCTTGATGGCAACAACTTCTTGTGCAACCGTCCGCATTCTGTACAAGGACCACTGAAGAGCATCCTCAGGTCCGCGCACGACTTGTGACAGAGCAATAACAAAAGGGACATCTCTTGGGTGCGATTTGCTGATATGTGGAGGAAGTAACTACTTAGTCTGAAGTATTGTTGAGATACCGCTGGAGATGAGATACATCTGCTGCTTGGTCGGTCTGGCATATTCTAGTATGGTAACTTAGCGAAGGTTTCTAGCCAGGTTTTTGGATTTACTAGGCAGTGAAACGGCCGAGGGTTGATATTAGGTGTCTGTTGTAGTCCAAATATTTGTCTTTCTTAAGTCATTTGCATGCATATAATACTTATTATGCGTATGGAGTCATCGCCATCCCTACTTGTGAATTCTTCCGACTTGTGTGTGTATGTATGTGTGTGAGGGGGGGGGGGAGGCGAAAGTTCTGGGAGCGTTAAAAAATGTATGGAAGGCGAGAACATTATCTCGGAAAGCAAAATTGGGTCTGTTTGAAGGAATAGTGGTTCCAACAATGTTATATGGTTGCGAGGCGTGGGCTATAGATAGAGTTGTGCGGAGGAGGATAGATGTGCTGGAAATGAGATGTTTGAGGACAATATGTGGTGTGAGGTGGTTTGATCGAGTTAGTAATAATAGGGTAAGAGAGATGTGTGGTAATAAAAAGAGTGTGGTTGAGAGAGCAGAAGAGGGTGTTTTGAAATGGTTTGGTCACATGGAGAGAAAGAGTGAGGAAAGATTGACCAAGAGGATATATGTGTCAGAGGTGGAGGGAACGAGGAGAAGTGGGAGACCAAATTGGAGGTGGAAAGATGGAGTGAAAAAGAATTTGAGTGATCGGGGCCTGAACATGCAGGAGGGTGAAAGGCGTGCAAGGAATAGAGTGAATTGGAACGATGTGGTATACTGGGGTCGACGTGCTGTCAGTGGATTGAACCAGGGCATGTGAAGCGTCTGGGGTAAACCATGGAAAGTTGTGTGGGGCCTGGATGTGGAAAGGGAGGTGTGGTTTCGGTGCATTATTACATGACAGCTAGAGACTGAGTGTGAACGAATGTGGCCTTTGTTGTCTTTTCCTAGCGCTACCTCGCACACATGAGGGGGAGGGAGTTGTTATTTCATGTGTGGTTGGGTGGCGATGGGAATGAATAAAGCAAACAGTATGAATTATGTACATGTGTATATATGTATATGTCTGTGTGGGTATATATAGGTGTACGTTGAGATGTATAGGTATGTATATGTGCGTGTGTGGACGTGTATATATATACATGTGTATGTGGGTGGGTTGGGCCATTCTTTCGTCTGTTTCCTTGCGCTACCTCGCTAACGCGGGAGACAGCGACAAAGCAAAATAAATAAATATATATATATATATATATATATATATATATATATATATATATATATATATACTTGATTGTCGTTTCCCGCATCAGCCAGGTGGCGTCTTCTGTTTCCCCTTCTAGTAGTTGAAATACAAGGAGGGGAGGTGGGGTTCCAGCCCCCCTGCTCCCGCCCCCTGTAGTCGCCTTACACGACACGCGGGGAATACGTGGGAAGTATTCTTTCTCCCCTATCCCCAGGGGTGATATATATATATATATATATATATATATATATATATATATATATATATATATATATATATATATATATATGTATATATAAAATCCATTTTTTGATCCTTAGGGCTTCAGGATTTTCTTAGGATTTATGAATATATTTGAATTCATTCATAACAGAAAACAATCTTAATATTCACAAGCGAGGGAGGTATACGTTTGAGTCATCCCTGGTAAGAAATTATTACATTAGAAATACATGCCATTCACGCATTAGCATCTGTTGTGTACCGGTTATGAGTCAAGCGTGGATTCGAACACTACAGATAGGAGCATCTTGTGAGAACCGGATTCAAGTGGTGCAAATAATAAGTAGATTTCAACGTCCATGTATAGTGAGTATGAGCCGGGTCCTACAGCCGAATACTTTTCCTGCTGACACCATGTCAGTCACGCGCCTGTCACCCCTCAACGTGGCTGGCGAGACTCATCAGGTCTCACTCACGACGAGCTGCGCGCTGAGATCACTGCTCGTTACACGTCCTGTCACTCTCTTCTACGTCAAGGTACTTCAGTTTATAATTCTCTTGTACACTAAAGACTCTAAAGGCGATTAGGCATGGCGCTCGGCCTTGACCCACCGCGTCTTAACCGCGCGTGGGTTGTGAGGCTCGCAGAGCCTCGCACTTGTCAGAAGTCTCACTAGACTAGCCGGATCATCCACCTCCGTTCGCTAACTTCACCACTCGCTCCTCTCTGCAAGGTGAGGAAGCCTGGGCCTAGATGTGAGTGTTAACCCGCTCCTGTATCCTTAGTGGCCAAAGGGTGATAAGAGGACGTTCCTTAACTGCTGATTGACGTCACGGTGGCTCACACCAGCTCATTGGCCTCTCCTGCACATCGAGGCAGGAGTGCTGGGTAGCTGGGCGATCATTGAGCGTATGCAGCCATGCTCACATGCAGAACGTGGCCGCTTGGCGCGCACGGGTTATACTTTGAAGAAACGAAAAAAAAGCGAAAAGCCTTTGGCTGACTGGTGTATCAGCTCCGTCGGCGGCCAGGGAGGAACAGCCTTGACCCTGCAGCCCCACAGAGGCGTGGACCTTCATCGTAACAGCGGCGCAACTGAGACTACCCGCCTGGCACTCGATGGTCGTGAGCACGGCCACTCGTCTGGATCTTCTGATTGCGTTCGGCTTCTGACGGTACCACGTCTTCGGCTGCTGGCGCTGCGATTGGTTGGTACGTCGGCAGTGAACAGATACCCCTCCATGGTTATGAGATGTTATGTTACCGAACACAGTATTGTCTCATTTGCTCCAATGGTTTAAGCAGTTGCTATGTATTTTAAGAATTTGTTGTGGTTAGGATGACATTGGATTGATTGATAATCATCAAGTGTGACATTCACTTTCTCTCTCTCTCTCTCACACACACACACAGACACACACACACACACACACACACACACACACACACACACACACACACACACACACACACACACACACACGCGCGCGCGTTGATAAACATTACATGGTCGAGATAATGTTAAAGTTAATAACGCTCAGGAGCAACGCTTACAATTCTCGATCGATCCTTAATTAGAGAAGAATACTTATATAACGAGCAAGAAAGCTTTTCAGAATGTTAGAATTCCCAGGAGATACTCTGCAGGTGATGTATTTTTTTAAATCAACATCTCAGTTGCAACCAAATATCCTTGTAAATATGATATAAAACACGACTTATTTACACACACCAAATAACTGATTTACACCAGGAGAGTTTCTTTCTTTCTTCGTCTGTAATGAACAGCCATATCCGGTGGTGTTGGTCTCTTGACTCTTGGGAGGAAGTCCTTGAAAAAATTCAGAATTCCAATTCATTGACAACTCGAATGACGTCATTCGCTTGTCACCCATCGCCTCTGTGTTCAGTGCTGACCCCTTTACACACACACACACACACACACACACACACACACACACACAGCCAGGACTCACAATAGCAACGATGATGGTGACAGAAAATTCTACATGAAGTAAGAGCCCTTGCCCTGGGAGGTGGCCAACGAGCAGCAGATCCCAGAACCATGCGATTGGGAAGTGGACACATCTCCTACAATGGCCATACATACTGTGCGAGTCCGTATGGTCTTCGCATTATATGGAGCACCTTAAGAAGTTTGTCATGATGATTCGACTGTTGGTTATAACTTGATGATGTCGACAGTCTCAGTGACCCTAGCAGTCAGTAGGTCTGAGGCCCAAGTAACCAGCCCGCCAACATGTGTATCAGGGATCATGAATGTGACATTCTCAACACATGGCGAGGGAAGCGTAGCTGACTCGGTACTCGCCAGCAAGACCAATGTGTGTTTACTCGCTGCTAACACTTGGGGGTACAGTTACGTTGTGCCGTGGGCATTGTGACTGCCTGTTTGCATAACTCGTGCCTATTTGGAAGAATTCAGTGGTAACGTATCTCGCCAACTTTCTCTCGTCCATTTACCTCGTAATTAGTGAGACTTTTGGCTCACGATTTTAGATCAGCTGGTACTACATACTGAGGTTCACACAGGTTTATCAGGTATGGGCACATGACGGACTGTAGCCATAGAACATTTAAACAAAGACAGGAGATAGTTTTGTTGTCTTGGGCCACCATACCGAAGGAATTTCACATGGAGGCGTAAAATTACGTGCGATTCTTTCATAGTTGTTATGTTGTTTGCTTAGCACTCGGCTGCTGTAGCTCCTGTGGCGTCATGATGGTCAGCAGGTATTGTACACCTTGATGATGGGGGTTCAGTCACGTTAGGATGGGTTGGTACTCACGCCAAGTCTGTGGTCTTCGATGGTCGTACTTCTCGTTTGAGGTGGTGCTCATCAGACGGTGACGGTGTCTACTGTTATTCTGCCGTCACGTTCCCGTGTGACACCCGTGATGCGTGTATCAATGATATTCGTTCATTTGATGGAGTAATATGGTCGCCTTTCCATCACTCTTTAGTTTGATTAGGGATCCTGCCTGCTTCAGAGGAGTTCATCTTCCGCTCGGTTTTGTTGTTGTGCCTATAGCTTTAGCTTTTCCCAGTAGATGGAGGATATTTTCCCACTCGTTTCACTTGTGCTTAAGAGTAAGCATTTAACTCAAGTCTTCTCGTAGAAGCAATGCTTTCTCCATCTTTATTTTCAAATCAGCTTTTCTAGGCCTTGAAACGTTCGCCATCTGAACGGTTGGAACAAGCTACAAGCTTACGCCATCTGCCGGAGTAATTTGCAACCTCCTACTTGCCTCTAGCAGATCATCAGCTAGAGGCCCAGTTACCCCTACAGAACAGTGTCACAGTTTGTGACGATGATAAGAGTTTGGTATAGAAATGATTCCTGTATGTATACTTAATATTTGCTGGATGTTCTCAAATGATCAACATTAATCAAAGAAATGTTTTGTTCTACCAGATCCCTTGTAGATCACTCATTTTTTTGTGTTTAGGAAGGTTAGTAAGAGACGTGGGTATTTGCTGATTGATGTAATCTCTGTATTCTAAAACTGTGATAAATCTGATATGTTTTATGAAAGATTGTGGGTCTTTACCTATCTGCCAACTTAGGAAGGAACAAGAAGAAGAAATTGGCATTTTCATAGCAAAAGAAGAGGACCTTTGGATCGTGACAGCATTAGGACTGAAGTGACTTTAGTCTACTTTTCAGAAAAAGGCTATAATGGTGGCCACACCTTCTAAATGTGTGTATGTCCTCTTCGGTGAAATTCATGTTCCAGCGTATGTGTAACTTGATGTAGTACATAGACCATACTGATCAACTTTTATAAGGTGCACTATGGAACGGTGCAGACTGGTCCTCGATTTGGGCTGCTGAAATAAGATAGTGGCTGGGTGCTTTGTGATATTAGGAGGTAGAACTGGGTGTATATGGGAGCTGTGGGAAACTAGAAGAAAAGGCATGGGGGTGTGGTGTCACAGAATGCATTAAGTGGTGTGTAAATGGCTTGTATATATCCTTGGTTTAGTTACCCTCACCGGGAGGTAAGGTATAATGTAAACAAAGATAAGCAAAGTAAAGATGATGTTAGTTATTGTTTAAAACCTTCCTGACTGATGTTCATGCAGTATTTTGTATCATTTTTCACTGATACTCATGGTAGATGGTCTCTAGCTGTCATGTATAATGCGCCGAAACCACAGCTCCCTTTCCACATCCAGACCCTACAGAACTTTCCATGGTTTACCCCAGACGCTTCACATGTCCTGGTTCAATCCATTGACAGCACGTCGACCCGGGTATACCACATCGATCCAGTTCACTCTATTCCATGCACGCCTTTCACCTTCCTGCATGTTCAGGCCCCAATCACTCAAAATCTTTTTCACTCCATCTTTCCACCTCCATTTTGGTCTCCCACTTCTCCTTGTTCCCTCCACCTCTGACACATATAACCTCTTGGTCAATCTTTCCTCACTCATTTTCTCCATGTGACCAAACCATTTCAAAACACCCTCTTCTGCTCTCTCAACCACACTTTATTTATTACCACACATCTCTCTTACCCTTTCACTACTTACTCAATCAAACCACCTCACACCACATTTTGTCCTCAAACATCTCATTTCCAGCACATCCACCCTCCTGCGTACAACTCTATCTATAGCCCACGCCTCGCAACCATATAACATTGTTGGAACCACTATTCCTTCAAACATACCCATTTTTGCTTTCCAAGATAACGTTCTCGACTTCCACACATTTTTCAACGCTTCCAGAACTTTCGCCCACTCCCCCACCCTATGATTCACTTCCACTTCCATGGTTCCATCCGCTGCCAAATCCACTCCCAGAATTCTAAAACACTTCACTTCCTCCAGTTTCTCTCCATTTAAACTTATTTCCCGACTTGTCCCTCAACCCTACCGTACCTAATAACCTTGCTCTTATTCACATTTACTTTCAGCTTTCTTCTTTCACACACTTTACCAAACTCACTCACCAGCTTCTGCAGTTTTTCACCCGAATCAGCCACCAACGCTGTTTCATCAGCGAACAACAACTGACTCACTTCCCAAGCTCTCTCATCCACAACAGACTGCATACTTGCCCCTCTTTCCAAAACTCATGCATTCACCTCCCTAACAACCCCGTCCATCAACAAATTAAACAACCACGGACACATCACACACCCCTACCGCAAACCAACATTCACTGAGAACCAGTCACTTTCCTCTCTTCCTACACGTACACATGCCTTACATCCTCGATAAAAACTGTTCACTGCTTCTCAAAACTTGCCTCCCACACCATATATTCTTAATACCTTCCACAGAGCATCTCTATCAACTCTATCATATGCCTTCTCCAAATCCATAAATGCTACATACAAATCCATTTGCTTTTCTAAGCATTTCTCATACGTTTTTCAAAGCAAACATCCTCCTAAAATTTAATGAAACTCTCTCACCCCAACTCTCATTTGCCCTCTTTTTCGCCTCTTGCACCTTTCTCTTGACCTCCTGTCAAGAGAAAGGTGCAAGAGGCGAAAAGAGGGGAAATGAGAGTTGAGGTGAGAGCATATCATTAAATGTTAGGGAGAATAAAAGGATGTTCTGGGAGGAGGTAAATAAAGTGTGTAAGACAAGAGAACAAATGGGAACATCAGTGAAGGGGGCTAATTGGGAGGTGATAACAAGTAGTGGTGATGTGAGGAGATGGAGTGAGTATTTTGAAGGTTTGTTGAATGTGTTTGATGATAGAGTGGCAGATATAGGGTGTTTTGGTCGAGGTAGTGTGCAAAGTGAGAGGGTTAGGGAGAATGATTTGGTAAACAGAAAAGAGGTATTAAAAGCTTTGCGGAAGATGAAAGCCGGCAAGGCAGCGGGTTTGGATGATATTGCAGTGGAATTTATTAAAAAAAGGAGGTGACTGTATTGTTGACTGGTTGGTAAGGTTATTTAATGTATGTAAGACTCATGGTGATGTGCCTGAGGACTGGCGGAATGCTTGCATAGTGCCGTTGTACAGAGGCAAAGGGGATAAGAGTGAGTGCTCAAATTACAGAGATATAAGTTTGTTGAGTATTCCTGGTAAATTATATGGGAGGGTATTGATTGAGAGGGTTAAGGCATGTACAGAGCATCAGATTGGGGAAGAGCAGTGTGGTTTCAGAAGTGGTAGAGGATGTGTGGATCAGGTGTTTGCTTGAAAAATGTATGTGAGAAATACTTAGAAAAGCAAATGGATTTGTATGTAGCATTTATGGATTGGAGAAGGCATATAATAGAGTTGATAGAGATACTTTGTGGAAGGTATTAAGAATATATGGTGTGGGAGGTAAGTTGTTAGAAGCAGTGAAGAGTTTTTATCGAGGTTGTAAGGCATGTGTACGTGTAGTGAGAAAGGAAAGTGATTGGTTCTCATAGAATGTTGGTTTGCGGTAGGGGTGCGTGATGTCTCCATGGTTGTTTAATTTGTTTATGGATGGGGTTGTTAGGGAGGTGAATGCAAGAGTTTTGGAATGAGGGGCAAGTATGCAGTCTGTTGGGGATGAGAGAGCTTGGGAAGTGAGTCAGTTGTTGTTCGCTGATGATACATCGCCGATGGCTGATTCGTGTGAGAAACTGCAGAAGCTGGTGAGTGAGTTTGGTAAAGTGTGTGAAAGAAGAAAGCTGAAAGTAAATGTGAATAAGAGCAAGGTTATTGGGTACGGTAGGGTTGAGGGACAAGTCAATTGGGAAGTAAGTTTGAATGAAGAAAAACTGTAGGAAGTGAAGTGTTTTAGATATCTGGAAATGGATCTGGCAGCGGATGGAACCATGGAAGCGGAAGTGAATCATAGGGTGGGGGAGTGGTTGAAAGCTCTGGGAGCGTTGAAAAAACTGTGGAAATCGAGAACGTTATCTTGGAAAGCAAAAATAGGTATATTTGAAGGAATAGTGGTTCTAACGATGTTATATGGTTGCGAGGCGTAGGCTATAGATAGAGTTATGCGGAGGAGGGTAGATGTGCTGGAAATGAGATTTTTGAGGACATGTGGTGTGAGGTGGTTTGATCGAGTAAGTAATGATAGGGTAGGAGAGATGTGTGGTAATAAAAAGAGTGTGGTTGATAGAGCAGAAGAGGGTGTTTTGAAATGATTTGGTCACATGGAGAGAATGAGTGAGGAAAGATTGACCAAGAGGATATATGTGTCAGAGGTGGAGGGAACGAGGAGAAGTGGGAGACCAAATTGGAGTTGGAAAGATGGAGTGAAAAAGATTTTGTGTGATCCGGCCCTGAACATGCAGGAGGGTGAAAGGAGGGCAAAGAATAGAGTGAATTGGAACGATGTGGTATACCGGGGTCGACGTGCTGTCAATGGATTGAACCAGGACATGTGAAGTGTCTGGGGTAAAACATGGAAAGTTTTGTGGGACCTGGATGTGGAAAGTGAGCTGTGGTTTTGGTGCATTATACATGACAGCTAGAGACTGAGTGTGAACCAATGTGGCCTTTGTTGTCTTTTCCTAGCGCTACCTCGCGCACATGCGGGTGAGAGAGGGTTGTCATTTCATGTGTGGTGGGGTGGCGATGGAAATGAATAAGGGCAGACAGTATGAATTATGTACATGTGTATATATGTATATGTGTGTGTGTGTGTGTGTATATATATATATATATATATATATATATATATATATATATATATATATATATATATATGTATACGTTGAGATGTATAGGTATGTATATTTGCATGTGTGGACGTGTATGTATATACTTGTGTATGTGGGTGGGTTGGGTCATTCTATTGTCTGTTTCCTTGCGCTACCTCGCTAACGCGGGAGACAGCGACAGAATGTAATAATGATAATAAAACAAAGATATATATATATATATATATATATATATATATATATATATATATATATATGTGTGTGTGTGTGTGTGTGTGTGGCTGTATGATAAAACAAGAAACTATCAGAACATTTTTAAATTTTAAGATCGTGAAGAGAATTTGGAATATCGTTCGGTAATACCATAGTTGGAGCTTAGGACAAAACTGGTAAATGAATTTATAGGGTAAAAGGTAAGATACGGGTGGTGGTGAATGAAAAAAAAAAAAGAAGATGGAGTGCCAGAAGAATGTAAAGGAAAAAATGGCAGTGAATTGTTAACGGGAATGAAGATGAGGCGGAGGGAATTCGGTGGTTCCCCCACGGAGAGTCTAGTGAAGGCAGCAGAGGATGTGTGTATTGCAGAAGGAGAGGAGGAACACGGAGCTGTGTGTGTGGTGGAAGGAAGAGGTAAAGTGGTAGAAAACGAGAGGGAGGCAAATAGGAGGTGTTTGCTGAAGGTCTTGTTTGGGAAAAGTTGGAATAGGAGGATAACGTGTGTGATGAAAAAATCCACAAGATAAGGGAAGGAAATAGGAAAGTAGACGATGAATTTGTAAGAAAGATGAACAAGAAATTTGTGGATAATCAAAAGAAAACAATATCGGAAGTACATAAAGACGAGCATAAAAGTGGTGCAACTGCAAGACTAACAGATTTAGGAGAATGCCTTTTGACGAAGTCAGATGAGGTGCAACGGATAACATTAGAGAACTGATGGCATCAAAGGACGGGAGTGAGGCAGTAATATCATGAATAGGGATGAAGAGAGGGAGGTGGGAAATGAAAAGTCCAATACTGGAAATAGTATCCATGGATGAGATGAAAACGGCTATAAGCAAGGTAAAAAGCACATTTGAAATGGAGAGGTACCCCACAGTAACTGGGATAACAGCAGAATTTTTGAAAAGTAGAGGTGATGGTGGCAGGAGACTAGACGCACGGATATATATGTGTGTGTTTATGGGAGAAAGAGGAAGGGTGCCTGATGACTGGACAGGAGCAGTGGTATTGTCTCTCTATA
Source organism: Panulirus ornatus (assembly GCF_036320965.1). NCBI lineage: Eukaryota > Metazoa > Arthropoda > Malacostraca > Decapoda > Palinuridae > Panulirus > Panulirus ornatus. Next base: position 15,630,807 of record NC_092243.1, on the reverse strand, counting down.
AAGGAAATTGCGGCAAGGATGATAAAAACTGTATATAGGAATCAGCTTACTGAGCACACTCGGAAAGGTGCAGGAGAGGATTGTTACTGAGAGGGTAAGGAAAACAAGAGTACGGGATAATTGAAAATCAGGGAGGATGAGGTCCTTTGGTGAGGCAGAGAATATGTACATCAGATTACCTCGATGAAGATGGCTGCAGAAAAATAGAGAGCAAAGAGAAGAACGTTGTGTGTAGAATTCATGGACCTAGACATGGGATACGATAGATTGGACTGGAATGCGTTTTGGGAGGAACTGAAAATCTGCTGTGTCGCACGAAAGTTTCTGAATGCAAGAAAATCGTTCTACGGAAATGGTAAGGTATGTGTGAAGTTGGGTAGGAGGTTGAGTGAAAGTTTTGGAATGCACAGGGGACAGAAGAAGGGCTGTGTGGCATTACCTTGGCTTTTATATAGGGTTAGGGAAGTGAGAGAGATGAGAACAAGAATAAGATGAGCACAATGGAAAGACCTGAGTTGTTGGTGACTAGCTCACTGCCAGACGACCCAGTGTTGCTTATGAGGGGGAAGGCAAAGTACAGGTGGAGGAGGACGCCACGGTGTACAAGAAGGACGTTGAGGGCAAATGTCGATGAAGTGATAGTTTTAGAAAGGCTATGGACATTGCAGTACCATACAGGACATTTGAGAAGGTAGAGTGAAGTGCATGGTTAAGGTGGGGATGGTTAGTACATTGGAGACATTAAGAGAACTGAGATATTTGTCTTCAAATCGATGGAAACATGGCGCACTGAGAGGAAAGAAAAGAAGTGAGGGAAGGCTCAGTCCTGCCAACCGTAAGCAACGGGTGTGAGACATTAACATGGGATGGAGTAGACAGTTATGGGAATTGGACTGCTGAAATGTGGTGTTGGAGAGGCTTTTTCCGTGGTAGTACATGGTAAGGTGAAGCAGTGCTCAAGTGTGCTGTTGGAGAGTAGGTCTTTTAAGGCCATGAAACTGCTGGATCATTTTGGAGAAGGTGATGGTGGAGGGGAGATATATAAAGGAGTTAGGGAAAGGGAAACTGAGATAAGGGAAGACAGCCGGCATCCTGAGGTGGGTAGGTAAGGGAGTATCTCGGGTAGAAGACCCAGGTGGAGAGGAAGGCACTGAAGTACTTAAGGAGTGGGAGGGAAAGATAAAGGAGTACATTGGGGAGAAGACCCATGTGGGGGAGATTGAAGTGTGGGAGAACATTGGAGAGAAGACCCTCGTGGCGAGGGTCAGGCAATACGCTGGGGAGAAGACCCAGTGGGTGTATCAGGGGTATGGAAAGTTTTCTTGTTGATTCTCCCTCTCCCCAGCTCCGGGGAGGAACGAGGCATCAGAAATCTGTATTTTCATTCACTTCACGCTCGCCATGTACGTTCAAAAAAGTCCCATGACATTTTGAAATGAGAAATTGACTTTTGTCCAAAAGATTTTGATATTACTGCTTCCATTATTTATAGTTATAAGGTATTTGTCTTTCATTATCACGTTCTTCGCTTCTTTTTCAGATTTTTTTTTTCTCCTCAGAGAAGACGTGCAATGATTCTCCATCACTATAAGGACCATAGAGAATCTGATCCTTTATTTAGTTTCTCTTCTTAATCTTCCCAGGAGCAGAAGGATCCACCCTCGCCTGGGGACGAGTTGGAGACAGCCATCAACGCAGTACTGTCAGCCACCAGAGAGATGAAACATCAGCTGCAGACTACGGCCCTGATGCAGGTAATGTGCTGATTCATCTTACTTGGTCAGGTCTGTCTGGCCCATACTTACGTGTTCCTCAACTACATCACTTGCACCTACGTGTGCCACACGTCCTTGGTCTTTACCAGCCACAGCTATATCTGCCTGACACACACTTCTGTGAACAGTGATTGCCTGTCCTACATACCGCGTGGTTCTACCCCTCCTAGCTATAATCAACCTCGTCCACATCTTTGTAAACCAAATTTTCTGGCCGACACCCACGTGGGACAAGTTCGCTCCTTGGCCCACACACCTCTAGCTCTCAACTGCCTGGTCCTCACCTTACTGGCCACACCTGCCGGAACAGTTCCTAAATGGCCCGTGGTCTGTACCTGCCTCTTTCCACAATGAATGTATCCACACTTGCATGGTCATACTTGCTTGTGCCCATAAGTACCCAGCACACAACACGTTCACATCATGCTGATGTTTCACTTGCCCCATTTATACCTGACCCGTACTTACATGCCTGAACATACATACTTTACTCTTTCATGGACGACACCTTCCTTGCCAGACACTTGTCTATCCCAGACCCGACTAGCCAACACCCGTATCGTTACACTTGCCTGACAGACCAACACCTCTATGGTTAGGTTTGCCCAACCCACATCAAGCTGGGCCTTCCCTGATTGATACCACCTACTTGGCCTACACCTGCCGAGCCATGTCAGTCACTATTGAGAAAGAATGAAAAATATTATACCATGTGTTTTTTGTGTAGCTGTTCAGTGGTTTTGACCACTATGGCCGTGCAGGAAGGCTGTGATAGAACAGGTTTAGCTCTCTCGAATACAAGATTAGCGAGTGTGATGAACAAAATATGGGGCAGGGATTGATTTAAGCTGCTCAAGTGTTATTAGAGTTGAAGAGGGAAAGAGAAAAGGTGGAAGAGAATTCCACAGCTTCGCTTTGCTTGGAAACAAGAAAGTATTATATGTCCAGTCTCCTGTAACCGATCTCCACACAGTTACTATGGTAACCAACAACCTGATGTTTGCCACAAGTCCATGTCATAAGGGCTGGAACGCACGCGCACAGCTCATCAAAGTAGTGGCCGAAGTGGTACTTATAGAAACGGGAGAAGTAATAGCAGGAGAGCTGTTAAGACAGGAGGTTTTTAACTCCACTTTGGCTAAAAGAGACGCGGAGGAAGAGCCACCCCAGGTAGGTGAAAAGCACTCCGTTCTAGGGCGGACGAGACCCATATAAATGTGGAATGGTTGCTCGCTAGGAAAATAATTACGGCACCTATACAACACCCCCAGCTCTTGAGGTTTCCAGGATGAAGTGGAGGATATGGTTATGCCACTGTTATTGCAATAATGAATTGTCTTTGAAATCTGGTCGTAGGAAACAAGTGAGATGAAGAAAGATAATCAGGAAAAGATTACGTTTTTGCTCTGTTTAATTTTACGAAGGTAGTTATTCCCCATTCTGCAACGGTGCAAAGGTTCTACTTAAGAGAGCAATTATAACCGTGTGAAATATATTGAAGTGAGTTGAAGTGGGAAAGTGAGCTAAAGTACAAGAGTGGAATCGTTGGCGTAAGGTGTAAATAGCGTTAAAAGTTCAGGAAAATACATCCGTTATGTTGAGAAGAAAGAGGATAGGGTATAGGACAAAATCCTGAGGGACACCATAGAGCGAGACGTTGTTCCATTAACGAAGGGTTACTTCATTGGGATGACTGGAGAGAAACTTTATGCATTAGAGAACAGAGAGAAGTAGATGATCAAATGAAGGAAGTTTATGAAGCAAAGACTTTTGTCATAACTTGTAAAATGCTTGAGAGATGTTGAGGTTCACGACACAAGATTTACCAATATTCCCAGAAGAGAAAGACAAGATGTAGTTCACATAGAGATCACCAGCAGATGTTGCTACATGAAAGCTGTATTGATGATCTGGAAGGAAAAGAAGATGCTATTCTACATGTTACATGCATGAGATTTAAGGAGATTCTCGAAGATTTTGGAGATAGGTCTAAAACGATCTCTATTCTTAGGGATGGGCTGAACTGTAGTATTCTTCCGGGAAGAAAGGAAAGTGTGGGGTTTGGGACAAGGACAAAATAGGCTGTCAAGGATCAGCGTAACCTTTGAGGCAAGCTTTTTTAGGTCACGAGGAGGTATGCCATCTGGTTCACATGCCTTAACCACCTTCAGCTTCGAGCGAACTCAGGAGACCTCGTACGAGAAAAATATGAGAAGGTGCATATGCTCAGTTAGGAGAAACTGGGGAAGGACGAGATGTGGAGTCATTGAACGACGAATCAGAGGAAAATAAAGAGCCAAAAAGAAATCGTCTTTATCGAATGGAGGTTTAGGTATAGAGTGATCAGGTCAGAAACGAATTAGAAAGTTAGATTAAAAACTGCTGTTGGAGACGCTTTTGGTCGAATAGCAGACAAAAACTCTATCAGTCAAAGAGGGACTCAAAACAACACTCATCTTCTTGTGTAAACATGCTAGACTCTACGAGTAACAGCTTGATAATCATTCCAAGTACAAATTGAAACAAGGAGATTCAGAAGGTCAAACGGGGAAAGTTTCCAGGCTTAATCAGAGCAAGATCTGAGAAGATAAAGATTGGAGAGAAGAAAGGAGGTAGTGCTCTATTCTAGTCACGGTAGCCTCTGCTATATGACCAGCACAGCTGGAAGTATCCATCCCGGCAAAGCAGTGGTGGCCCCAAAGACAAGCGCTGCAAAGAAAGCCATTGAACCCTCCCACAGTATCAGGAAGAGGGAAAGAGTGCATGTGCCCAGCTGAAAATTATAGAAATAAGATACTGGGGTATGAATACCTTAAGATTGCAGAAATGTTTCATATATATATATATATATATATATATATATATATATATATATATATATATATATATATATATATATAGTGAGAAGGTTCACAGTTCAAAATGACGATGAGGGGCTCGTGTTGGACCTTTGATTATGTCCTTGTTAAAGAGAGTTAAAGTGGTGGCCTCAGCTCCACCAGCATCATCGTGAGTAGAGCCAAATTTTTCTTTGTGGTGTACATTGAAATCCCCAGCAGAAAGGATTTCAACACGTGAATGGTAAGAGAGCAATGGCTCATAACACGAAGTCAGATAGGCGAAGACTCGTACCGAGTGGGAGAGTTGAAGGGAGAATATACGAAGCATAAAAGCAAAGTGTCGGAGGGCAGAGAAACTTAAAGCCAGATGGCATCGAAGCTGGGAAATTTAAGATCCGTGAGGTGAGCAATGGGCGTTTTTGTACTACAGTAAGCACAAACATCGAACTTGGAGTGGAAACTATGGTAGAGATCATGGTTAGAGATTTGATTGTGAGGACAGCGGCCTTGGAGAGTTTGATTTTCAAAAAGATCAGTGAAGGATGAAGACAGACGACGTTCATCAGAGGAGCGGCTGGATGCGAGGCCACGAATGTCGTAAAAGTGCATGAACAAGGGAAGGTCCAGTAGCAGCGGCGGTCGCAGCGCAGTGGATCCTGGCCGTTTGGAATCAGTCACAGGAGCCTGTGGTAGTGTTCAGTCCTCCTTAACTGGTGACGATGCTCCAACTCAGCTCCAGAGAGACATCACTCTGCTGCACATATATATATATATTTGATATAAAATAAAGGAAATTTGGCAATTAGGAATTGAGAACGGAGTGAGCTGCATGTTCTCTGTTGTGTTAAATGGAGTATGTGTGTGTGTGTGTGTGTGTGTGGGGGGGGGGGGGGGGGGGGGAGGGGGGGGCTGTATCCCAAGAACCTACGTGTCAGTGAGGCAGGAAAAAAAGCCAGCATATTCGGCCAGGGATGGGAACGTGGCAACCTCTGCAGTGATGATTCACTGCCCCTCTGTCACTAACCCTCCTGATAGATAAGGTGTCAGCACTTCGCTGGTCATTGACCGCCTGCTACTTATGCTGTTTGATTTCACGGTTTTTACATTTTTACATTTTTATGTCTGCTTCCCCCCTTTTGCTTCTCACCTCTGTTTACTCCTCATCTGTTTACCTATGTTGCTTATCACCTCTATTGTTTACCCCTCATCTGCTTACCTATATTGCTTATCGCTTCTGTTGTTTACTCCTCTTGTACCTCTTTATTACTGGATTTATCAACAGTTCTTATCGATGGTTTTGGAAGTTATCAAAATTTTCGCTGCGAGAGGCGAGGGTAAGGAGACAGGGAGTAGATCCCCCTGCTTGGGGTCAGGTAAGGTTGCCTGGTGTGAACGCTTTCGCTCGACACTTCCCGACACGTCCAGATGGCTGGCAACTGCTTAGACTTCTCCCACGAGTGCCGCTGGACTTGGGATAAATGAAAATAATCTTTCCACTCATAGGAGTTGATATTTGTACGAATCTCGATATTTGCAACAACTTATCTCCATAGGAAAACCTGGTGAATCCAGGAATAAAGTGTCACGAGTAGATATCAACAGTGTGATACCGTTATATCGGCAAAATAACCATTGCGAACTGTCAGATGCGCATATGAATGGCAGCGAGGATAATCATTCTGCAAACACTTACAGATGATGATGGCGAATAGAACCTCATTAAACCTGTAGAACACAACTTTCGGTATGAAAGAATGTGAAGTGATATAAGACCTGACCCTTGACTAAAGACTGAATTTACACTCACTTAAGAGAAGGAGGGCTAGAGGGGATATGATGGAAGTTTTTAAATAGGTGAAGGGCATTGATAAAGGTAACATGAATAGAGTTCTTAGAATGGCGCCACCGGATAGGACAGAAAATAATGGATTTGAATTAGATGAAAAAAGTAACTAGATTCAGGTCGGATGTGGGTAAATATTGGTTCAGGAATAGGGTAGCAGATTTATGGAATAAGCTGCCAAGTAACAGTAGTGGAAACTAGGTCTATAGGTAGCTTTAAACGAAGGTTAGATGTGTTTATGGGTTCAGGCGGGTGGTTGTAGGGTGGAAAGCCTCGGGACTTGCCTAGCATGGGCCAACAGGCCTCTTGCAGTGTCCTTACGTCTTATATTCGTATGTAATATAAGACCTGACCCTTGACTAAAGTGGTCATGAGCCATGATGTAGAAGTTTCTTACCGCCCACGACTTGTATCGTGTGAGTAACTGTACCACTTCTGTAATATGTCAAAGTTTGTGAATAAAGAAGTCAAGTCTGAAAAATATTAGGAAAACTTATACTCGAGGTCACATAGGCATGACTCATGGTCCAGGAATTAAAAGCTGTAAAGCTAATGAGATTTAGCCAAATGTCTCCGAAAAAGCACGGTATATATAAGTCACTTTGTTACGAAAAGATTAATTAGCATAAGACATAAATATCGTACTTCGTTCTGGAATAAAAAGGAAAAGGTTTGTTTCCTTCCTGCACAGGGAATAACTTATGTCCTTCTTCCTGGGAGAGGAATAACCTTTTTTCTAACCTGTGATGAATTAGGTAATCCTGTGAAAAATTATGGGGCTGATATCCTCCTTGGCCACCTCTGGTTGTGGCTAAGGAGTGATGGGTTAGCGTAGGACTGTGTAAGACGGTATTTATGGTCTTGGAGCGGTAACCAAAGAAAACAAAAATGTCTGGAAAGGAGAAAAAATTAAATTATAAATGACTTGGACCTGACTTAGGTAAGCTGGTGATGTAGTATTTCTTAAGGATGTCTGTTTGAAATATGTGTATGGTTTTTATCACTAGAATGTACGTATAAAAACTCGTAGGTTGAAATTAATACCTAAGGATTTTGTATCACTGGTTGCCAGGGGGTTGGGCAAGGCTGGCCTGTGTCCTTGGTCACGGGTGGCTAGTCTTGTCCTCTGCCCCTGCCCGTGATAGGGGACCTTCCCTGGGAGAATGTCCCCTGCCCATGGTAGGGGACCTTCCTTGAGGGAGTGTCCCCCTGCCTGTGGTAGGGAGCTGCTGCTTCCCTGCCCGTAAGAGCACTGTTTGAGCACCTCTGTAGCAGTTACCTCCTTCGAGGGCCTGAGAGGTCTCTCCATACTCATCATCATTCTTCCCCAAGATACAAGCTCACTCATACTTGTTAGAACTTTGAGGAACCACAGAACCCTCGGCTGTTTTTCTGTGACTACTTCACTTCTTCAGATATCATCTTTATGATCCTGTGTTCGTTCAAGAGCTCAACCTGAGAGCTGCATATCCTAAGGGACGGGTATGTAGGGGCTACAGAGTAACAGAATCACACGTAAAGCGCCAGTAATAGAAGAAAAAAAGTACCTTAGTTATCAGTGGAAAAAGATAGTATTGTCTGACCTATCTTCTCCCGCCTTACTGAGAGGCATTGAGGTTAGCACCCACTTTAGGGCAGAGGTGGCCAACTCAGTTGAGAGAGAGAGCCAGAACGTAGTAACCTGCACCGTCTAGAATCCACAAAATTATGAACTGGTTTACTGAGCATCCCAATAATTCATGTGATAATGTTAGTGACCAAGTCATTCAGTTGAATTTGGCTGACGTACAAGTACCAGCAGGAAGATGATGAGAAGCACAAATACCGATGAAAAGCGAGTGTTCCTGCAATGATGATAATAATAATAGAAATGATTCTTGTGTGTCTTTTTGAGATTTTTGGTCGTCTTTTCTTTCCATGATTCCCTTGAACTTTGGCTTATGCTCTGTTGTGCCCACACACACAAGTTCTCTTAAGTGGCTGTCAGTCAAAACAGCTCGATGCTGGGATTTCATGAGTTGAAGCGCTGAGAAAATGGACTCGCATGGGTCGGTCGAGTCATAAATAGAGATTGATTACATGCGGCGCTTCTGATAACACGGTATTTATCCTTCGGTACTAATTTCCAGAAAGTAAGAATTCCCTCTGTATTATGGACAGGTGTCAGTCTGTCACCTCCCGAAAAGTTCAGTTATTTTCACGTGAGGTTTTTTCCTCATCAGCGACTCAAAGAGACTTCAGATAGTCTGTTTCCACGCTAAAAAGTTCATTCATAAACCTGATTTGGGCTCTTTTCAGCTGCAAATCATGAGATCTTGCTAAAAAAAAAAAAAAAAAAAAAAAAAAAAAAAGCCCTGCAGGTCTATGGTCACATTTGAATCTGTTCTCTGTCATCTGTGTTGTTCTACATCTTTTGATCAGACTTGAAGCTGTAGCAGTGATTGATCAGACCTAAAGCTTTAGCAGTAAAGGAAATGTGTCAGTTCATCTTAAGCTATCTGTTTGTGAAAAACTACAGTTTTTTAATGAGCGCAAATGTGGTCTAACTTGGATCAGATATCAACTTGAAGTTCTCTTGTAAATCTACGTTCAGTTTATCCAAATGGAGCAGCGAGAAAAGCCAGAATCTGTAACCCACTCTAGATCTGTAAGCTCAGGGTGAGTTTTATGCTTTTCCTCTGGAAAAGATCTCACCGGCTCCAGTGGCCCAAAGAGCTCACCGGCTCCAGTAGTTCAAAGATCTCGCGAGCTCCAGTGGCCCATAGATCTCACCGGGTTCCGTAGCTCAAGATCTCACTAGCTCCAGTAGCTCAAAGACCTCACTAGTTCCAGTAGCTCAGAGATCTCACCTGCTCCAGTAGCTCAAAGAAAGAGGAGATAGCTTTACCCCTGGAGAGCCACGGAACTGAGCTGTGCAGTGGTAAATCAGTTGGGGAAGCTTCTTCGCTTACTTCTCTCGCCAAGTTTTGAAACTGTACGTGAGTTAGTGCATATGTCCCGGTAAAATTTACAATATCCATGACATCGAACTCGTAAGTTTAGAGGCCAGTTGCTCACGGTAAATAATACAGTGATGTCCACAATCCAGGACCATCATATTTATAGATCCACACATAGACGAAGCGACGTTTGATGCTATGACAGTGAACTTTTTTAAATGCAAGTTGTGCTCTCCAATCACCTCCATCAGTGCCTCTTATATTTTGTCCGCGAGTTCCTCCTTTCAGAGAGAGAATATCCAGGAGTTGTCTCACCTCAGGGACATCAGACACAGTATGAACAAAAACTCACAGTTGAGGTTTATCCTGCACATTACACGAATCACCCAAAATTATTCACAAATACTCACAGTGATGAAGTTTTGCGTCAACTTCACTCTTACAAAAGAAATTCTGCGCTCAGTTGTGCGGCGTGAAAACTGAAGGTCTGTCGAGTCTTGGTCTCTGGTGCCAAAATTGAAATGACATCAGTGAAGCAATTCTTAATTTGATACAATCATCTTTGGAGTAGGACTTTCTTGAATGTGTGGATGTACCATTTAAATGATAGGGGGCTAATGCTACTACTGTCTGTGCTGAGCCGATATAGCTGGCGTAAACCTGAAGTTACTTTTTCCATTTGTGTTTTTTCGTGATTTTACTTTCGACGTGCAAAGTCGAGAACCCTGGGGGAATTTTTTGTCAATATTTGCATAGTTTGAAGTCACATGACTTCGTCAGTTTGAAGGCTTGAAGTGTGACACACACATCTGGCAGTCATATGATCCTGCCATTACGTTCAGTGAAAGAGAACCTTCCACTCATTTTGAAAACACGAATTTTCTACGAATTTTCTTTCGTGTGCATTTCTCCTATGTTCGAGATAGTGTGCAGATTACATAAAGAAGTATCCTCTAGAAGACAGTAATAAACAGTGAGCTATAATTCCACGTCTATAACACACCACTCCGACGTTTTGACTCTCAACTGAGCGACTGACTCTCCCAGCTGAGGATACAAAGTGCGCGGCTTGACAGGAACGGAGCAGGTCAACCCAGCGCAATCACGACTAATACGTGGAACTGTACAGAAAATGCTCTTATTTCAATAACTCTGGTGTTGTTGATAGATCAAAGATATTAGAATTTAATCGATCTATAATAGTTAGATAGAGACTATCTGATATCTTCGCAGAATATTAGAAATTTTAGGGTTGGAGCAGTCTGCTTCAGAGAAGTAGCCTTGATAATGACGTATTCTATTTCTGCAGTGAATACAAGAGCCACGTATTTCCCTCTGAAGATTCGGTTGTTAGCCACCCTTGCTTTTTAAGGGACTGATGTAGGAGACGACATTCTGTACCACAGAATGTCGTCTCCTACATCAGTCCCTTAAAAAGCAAGGGTGGCTAACAACCGGCTCTGCTTGTCTTCTGTATGTCTAAGCAACTGTAATATGCTGCTCTGTCAATGGGCCATAGACATAAAGTGTATGTGGTCTTAGAATGAACTTTAATACCTGAGGAAGGCGTTAAAGATTTCTATTTTTTTTTCGGTTGATTGATACATCTTGATGTTACCGGCCTTAATGACCCTGGTAGTTCATAGGTTTGAAATGCCAAATCACCATTCAACCTACAAACCATCTCTTGTAAGGCACTTCGTCAAAGATGCTACCGTGTCCGGTGGTTGACATGTTCCACGAAATAGTCGGTGTGTACTCTGACGATGTCTGAGGGGAAAGCGTAGCCTACCAATCATCAAACAATTCCACCAGCTCTCTCTCTCTCTCTCTCTCTCTCTCTCTCTCTCTCTCTCTCTCTCTCTCTCTCTCTCTCTCTCTCTCTCTCTCTCTCTCTCTCTCTCATTCATTCATTCATTCATTCAATATATGGATTTCCAGTGGGAAAGAGAATTATGATTATATTCTTGAGAGTAATATATTCCTATATGGAATGTATTTTTTCGATAATGAGTATATCCCAGATATTCCCTGGATTAATCAGCCTAAAATATCTATACTTGGTACACATTTGTCGCCTGTAGAACTTCTGATGATAACCTTATCATCTTGATGGTACGCGAGAGCGTATGGTTCTCATCTTCATACAATCTTATCTTGACGTGTTCTCATTTTGATGTGTTCTGATCTTGATGATATGTTCTCGTTTTGATGTGTTCTTATCTTGATGATATGTTGTCATCTTGATATGTTCTTATCTTGAGGGTATGTTCTCATCTTGATGGTATGATCTCATTTTGATATGTTCTTACCTTGATATGTTCTCTTGTTGATATGTTCTTTTCTTGATGATATGTTCTTATCTTGATAATGTGTTCTCACCTTGATGATATGTTCTTATCTTGATGATATGTTCTCATCTTGATGATATGTCCTCATCTTGATGATATGTTCTCATCATGATGATATGTTCTCATCATGATGATATGTTCTCATCATGATGATATGTTCTCATCATGATGATATGTTCTCATCATGATGATATGTTCTCATCATGATGATATGTTCTCATCATGATGATATGTTCTCATCTTGATGATATGTTCTCATCTTGATGATATGTTCTCATCTTGATGATATGTTCTCATCATGATGATATGTTCTCATCATGATGATATGTTCTCATCTTGATGATATGTCCTCATCTTGATGATATGTTCTTATCTTGATGATAAGTTCTCATCTTGATGATATGTTCTCACCTTGATGATATGTTCTCATCTTGATGATATGTCCTCATCTTGATATGTCCTCATCATGATGATATGTTCTCATCATGATGATATGTTCTCATCATGATGATATGTTCTCATCTTGATGATATGTTCTCATCATGATGATATGTTCTCATCTTGATGATATGTTCTCATCTTGATGATATGTTCTCATCTTGATGATATGTTCTCATCATGATGATATATTCTCATCTTGATGATATGTTCTCATCATGATGATATGTTCTCATCTTGATGATATGTTCTCATCTTGATGATATGTCCTCATCTTGATGATATGTTCTTATCTTGATGATATGTTCTCATCTTGATGATATGTTCTCACCTTGATGATATGTTCTCATCTTGATGATATGTTCTCATCATGATGATATGTTCTCATCTTGATGATATGTTCTCATCTTGATGATATGTTCTCATCTTGATGATATGTTCTCATCTTGATGATATGTTCTCATCATGATGATATGTTCTCATCATGATGATATGTTCTCATCTTGATGATATGTCCTCATCTTGATGATATGTCCTCATCTTGATATGTCCTCATCTTGATGATATATTCTCATCTTGATGATATGTTCTCATCTTGATGATATGTTCTCATCTTGATGATATGTTCTCATCTTGATATGTTCTCATCTTGATGATATGTTCTCATCTTGATGATATGTTCTCATCATGATGATATGTTCTCATCATGATGATATGTTCTCATCTTGATGATATGTTCTCATCTTGATGATATGTTCTCATCTTGATGATATGTTCTCATCATGATGATATGTTCTCATCATGATGATATGTTCTCATCTTGATGATATGTTCTCATCTTGATGATATGTTCTCATCTTGATGATATGTTCTCATCTTGATGATATGTTCTCATCTTGATGATATGTTCTCATCATGATGATATGTTCTCATCATGATGATATGTTCTCATCTTGATGATATGTTCTCATCTTGATGATATGTTCTCATCTTGATGATATGTTCTCATCTTGATGATATGTTCTCATCTTGATGATATGTCCTCATCTTGATGATATGTTCTCATCATGATGATATGTTCTCATCATGATGATATGTTCTCATCATGATGATATGTTCTCATCTTGATGATATGTTCTCATCATGATGATATGTTCTCATCATGATGATATGTTCTCATCTTGATGATATGTCCTCATCTTGATGATATGTTCTTATCTTGATGATATGTTCTCATCTTGATGATATGTTCTCACCTTGATGATATGTTCTCATCTTGATGATATGTCCTCATCTTGATATGTCCTCATCATGATGATATGTTCTCATCATGATGATATGTTCTCATCATGATGATATGTTCTCATCTTGATGATATGTCCTCATCTTGATGATATGTTCTTATCTTGATGATATGTTCTCATCTTGATGATATGTTCTCACCTTGATGATATGTTCTCATCATGATGATATGTTCTCATCTTGATGATATGTTCTCATCATGATGATATGTTCTCATCTTGATGATATGTCCTCATCTTGATGATATATTCTCATCTTGATGATATGTTCTCATCATGATGATATGTTCTCATCATGATGATATATTCTCATCTTGATGATATGTTCTCATCATGATGATATGTTCTCATCATGATGATATGTTCTCATCATGATGATATGTTCTCATGATGATGATATGTTCTCATCATGATGATATGTTCTCATCATGATATATTCTCATCTTGATGATATACCCTAATCCTGATATGTTCTTGTGTTGATTATGTTTTGATTTGATGATACATGGAAAATGGAATTCATCATAGATAAATGCGCAACACTTAGTGTGGCTAAAAACAGGAACACTGATTACAAACTAGACAACATTGATATTGATAAAACTGAATGCGAAAGATTTTGGAATACTGGTGAGCAAGGATCTTAAGCCGCGGCAACAATGTGTTAAGGTGTGTAATAAGGCTAATAGGATGTTCGGGTTCATTAATAAGTCTGTCTGCAATAAAACTCCTAGAGTATCATTGCAACTTTCTCTTGCATTGGTGAGACCACATTTGGATTATTTGGATTATGCGGTACAGTTTTGAGCTCCAGTTGATATAGATTGTTTAGAGAGAGTACAAAGGCGAATGACAGAAATGATCCCTGGAATTAGAAACCTCACTTATTCATGAAGGTTAAAAAGACTGAATTTACACTCACTTAAGAGAAGGAGGATGTGATTGAAGTTTTTGAATGGGTGAAGGGCAATAATATAGATAATGTAAATAAATTTCATAGAATGACGCCACCGGATAGGACAAGATATAATGGATTTAAATAAGAAAAAATTAGATTTTGATCGGGTGTGGGTAAATATTGGTTCGAGAATAGGGTAGTAGTAGATTTATGGAACAAGCTGCCAAGTACAGTCGTGGAAGTAAGTAGTTAGCCTTTCCAGCCCGTCCCATCACTAATTGGGAATCTGTGAAGAGAATTTAGCTTTAAACGAAGGTTGGATGATGTGTTTATGGGTTCAGTCGGTTGGTTGTAGGGTGGACAGACTCAGGACCTGCCTAGCATGGGCCAGTAGGCCTCTTGCAGTGTCCTCACTTCTTACATTCACATGAGATATGCTCATCTTGTTAGGTCCTCATCTTTATGGTATGCTCTTATCTTGATATGTTTTCTTCTTGATCGTTTCTTCTCATCTTGATATGTTCTGCTATCTATGATATGTTCTCATCGTGATGTTATGTTCTGATTTTGATCAGAACATATAAAGTTCCACATCAAAGGTTACTAACAAGAGTTAAGTCACATGGTACAGATGGGGTTGTTTTTCGATGGTCAGGAAATTGGCTGACTGGCAGTAAACAAAAAGTAGTCATAGACAGTTAAGCCTCTGAATCGTTAGACGTAGCAATTGGTTTGTCAAAGGGATCAGTCTTGGAACCGGTTTTCATATATATATATATATATATATATATATATATATATTGGAAAGGATCACAATTTTGCGCGTGATCAAGATATTCCTATGAGTCCACGGGGAAATTGAAACACGAAAAGTTCCCAAGTGCACTTTCATGTAATAATCACATCATCAGGGGAGACACAAGAGAGAAATATTGTGGACTCATAGGAATAATATATATATATATATATATATATATATATATATATATATATATATATATATATATATATATATATATATATATGCCGTCACTGGGCTGAACCAGGGCATGTGGAGCATCCAGGGTAAACGATACAAAGGTCTGTGGGGTCTGGAAGTGGATAGGGAGTTGTGGTTTCAGTACATTTCACATTGATTTGTGCCGGTAACCCCGCAAATATTTACTGTGCACCCCATGCTCATCCTGTGAGCGGTAGAGCTAAAGGATTACAGGGGTCACAAAGGATCTCAGTCAGACCCCAGTGGGTTAATATTACATGAGATGTTACAGTTATTTCATTACATACATTACATAGCTTCATATGATGTTTTACCGATTAGATACAAAAACTGGATGCAAACTTGAAATTTCAGTTTTCTTGTTATTAACAATATGGTGTTGTGACGTTTCTTGCGTTTCTTCTCTTTTTATATCTACATACATGTGTTATTTTTCTGCCTTTCCTTCTTTCATTTGTGTTGTTTCCTGCTGGGCGGGGTGGCGTCAGGAATAGATGAAGGCAAGCAAGTACGAATATGTAGATGTGCATATATATATGTGTGGTGTGAGGTGGTTTGATCGAGTGAGTAACGTAAGGGTAAGAGAGATGTGTGGAAATAGAAAGAGCGTGGTTGAGAGAGCAGAAGAGGGTGTTTTGAAGTGGTTTGGGCACATGGAGAGGATGAGTGAGGAAAGATTGACCAAGAGGATATATGTGTCGGAGGTGGAGGGGACAAGGAGAAGAGGGAGACCAAATTGGAGGTGGAAAGATGGAGTGAAAAGATTTTGTGTGATCGGGGCCTGAACATGCAGGAGGGTGAAAGGAGGGCAAGGAATAGAGTGAATTGGAGCGATGTGGTATACCGGGGTTGACGTGCTGTCAGTGGATTGAAGCAGGGCATGTGAAGCGTCTGGGGTAAGCCATGGAAAGCTGTGTAGGTATGTATATTTGCGTGTGTGGACTTATGTATATACATGTGTATGGGGGGGGGGGGGTTGGGCCATTTCTTTCGTCTGTTTCCTTGCGCTACCTCGCAAACGCGGGAGACAGCGACAAAGTATAATAAATAAATAAAAAAAAATATATATATATATATATATATATATCTTCCGCAAACCTTTTACTACCTCTTCTCTGTTTACCAACTCATTTTCCCTAACCCTCTCACTTTGCACACCACCTCGAACAAAACACCCTATATCTGCCACTCTATCATCAAACACATTCAACAAACCTTCAAAATACTCACTCCATCTCCTTCTCACATCACCACTACTTGTTATCACCTCCCCATTTGCGCCCTTCACTGAAGTTCCCATTTGCTCCCTTGTCTTACGCACTTTATTTACCTCCTTCCAGAACATCTTTTTATTCTCCCTAAAATTTAATGATACTCTCTCACCCCAACTCTCATTTGCCCTTTTTTTCACCTCTTGCACCTTTCTCTTGACCTCCTGTCTCTTTCTTTTATACATCTCCCACTCAGTTGCATTTTTTCCCTGCAAAAATCGTCCAAATGCCTCTCTCTTCTCTTTCACTAATACTCTTACTTCTTCATCCCACGACTCACTACCCTTTCTAATCAACCCACCTCCCACTCTTCTCATGCCACAAGCATCTTTTGCGCAATCCATCACTGATTCCCTAAATACATCCCATTCCTCCCCCACTCCCCTTACTTCCATTGTTCTCACCTTTTTCCATTCTGTACTCAGTCTCTCCTGGTACTTCCTCACACAAGTCTCCTTCCCAAGCTCACTTACTCTCACCACCCTCTTCACCCCAACATTCACTCTTCTTTTCTGAAAACCCATACAAATCTTCACCTTAGCCTCCACAAGATAATGATCAGACATCCCTCCAGTTGCACCTCTAAGCACATTAACATCCAAAAGTCTCTCTTTCGCGCGCCTGTCAATTAACACGTAAATCCAGTAACGCTCTCTGGCCATCTCTCCTACTTACATAAGTATACTTATGTATATCTCGCTTTTTAAACCTGTATTCCAATCATCAGTCCCTTTTTCAGCACTTAAATCACAAGCTCTTCACCATTTCCATTTACAACACTGAACTCCCCGTGTAATACCAATGATTTCCTCAACTTGCCACATAGCTCACCTTTTGCATTCAAATCACCCACACTAAACCGGTCTCGTGCATCAAACCATCTAACACACTCATTCAGCTGCTCCCAAAAACACTTACGTCTCAGTTCTTTCTTCTCAATGCCCTGGTGCATATGCACCGATAATCACCCATCTCTCTCCATCAACTTTAAGTTTTACCCTTATAATCGAGAATTTACTTTCTTACATTCTATATCACAATATCAACAAGACACCATAAAAAAGACACAAAATAACTCACAATGAAGATAAAAACGAGCGATAAAAGAAAAACAGTGAAAAAAAAATAAAAAAAAAAATCCAAATAAACCAAACCCCACAATAAGTACACAAACGACTACACCCAATTAGATCACAAAAAAAAAAACACTCACAACCAACTCCACCACAAACAAACCACACAAAACCCTATCAACATTCCAAACAAAACTAAGAATTATCTAAAAAAAAAAAACAACAAAACCTAAAATGCCACAACAGAACACAACCACAGCCACAAATATACCTAAAATTATGATAAAAAACACAACCCTTAAAAAACCAGCCAATGCAACAACACACAAACAAACTAATCAAAAAAGGCCAACCATCAAACCAACAAGACAACACCCCCACACACCCCATCACAAACAAAACCCGACAAAAACATTGACCTAACAGAAGAATAACAAACAATACAAAACACCGGATAACAAAACCAAAGCCCAAAAAAGAACAACCAAAATGAGCATACAAAAACACCAAAAAACCATAACAGGCAAAGTAACTAAAAAAAAAGAACGGAAAAAAACGGAAACATAAGATACAACAAGAATACATAAAAAAAATTTAATAGAAATAAAACAAAAATCACAAAAAACAAAAAAGCAAACATAAAGAAAAATAATTACCAACAATCACAATTTAAAAAAAAAAAAACAAAAAAACAAAAAAAATACCGCATCCCTCACAAAACAACAAAAACCACCACAACAATAATAACACACAAAAAAAAAAATATACACACAAAACAAACCACCACATAACCCCCCTACCCCAACCACCACCCTCCCCAGTACACACAACCCACCCCCCCCCCCCCCCCCACCCCCCCGCAACTTCCCCCCACACACTACAACACTCCAAGACCTACTACCAAGCCACATTTCATACAACCCCCACCCCAAATAAAATACTCCCCCCCCAACCCCCCCCCAACCAAACCCCCCCAAACACCCATTCCACCACAAATCAAAACCACGATTACCACACTACGCAAACCCGGCAAAAAAAACACAACCAATCAACCAAAAAACAAAACCAAAAACACCAAGAAAACAACAACCTACTCCCAAACACACACCCAACCAGAAATAAAACCCACCCAAACAACACGACTCACATCCACAACAGCCCAACCCATAACCCCCATCCCGCACCCACCACCCACAAGCCGCTTACCCCAAAAAACCAAAACCCCCAACCCCCTTAACGCCGCCCCGCCCACAACCCCCCACCCCCCCCACCACCACCCCTCACCACTCGACACCCCACAAACCACCATCAAACCACCCACACCCCCAACAAAAATACGAACTCAAACCCAAGACAACACCTCCACAAACACCACCCACAAAACCTACACTCCAACACCGATCCAACCCTCTCCCCCCATCCCACACCAAATAACAATAACGAAATACACTCAACCCACAAAACACCACCACACCATACAACCCAACCCCATGGGTGTTTGAACAAAAAAAAACCCCTAAAACCCACACACACCCAAACCCCACACCCACCCCCGCACAAAACCTCACCACACACACCCCTCCCCCCACCCCTCGCACCGCCAACCCAACCGCCCCAAACCCACCCCTCGTCCCCCCCCACCCAGTCATATCTTTACACCCCAAACAAAATACAAACCATAACACATAGCACAAACCAATCAAAAATTTAAAAAATTAACACTAAACAAAACGCAATACACACAACATCAAAGAAAACACATAAAAAAAATAAAGAAAAAAAAAACATGATAACAGACCCCCACAACTACAATATACATCCACAACCCTGTTTCAGGAGACTGCTACTCCTTCCCTTGAAGTCTGTTGGGGGTGAGAAGAGCTTGGGAAGTTGAGTCATTGTCGTTCGCTGATGATACAGCGCTGGTGGCTGATTCATGTGAGAAAATGCAGAAGCTGGTGGACTGAGATTTGGTATAGTGTGGTGAAAGAAGAAAGTTAAGAGTAAATGTGAATAAGAGCAAGGTTATTAGGTACAGTAGGGTTGAAGGGTCCAAGTCAATTGGGAGGTGAGTTTGAAAAGG
This sequence comes from Panulirus ornatus, assembly GCF_036320965.1. NCBI lineage: Eukaryota > Metazoa > Arthropoda > Malacostraca > Decapoda > Palinuridae > Panulirus > Panulirus ornatus. The sequence goes on along the minus strand of NC_092243.1, from coordinate 15,610,995 downwards.
AGAAAAACTGGAGGAATTGAAGTGTTTTTAAAGATTCTGGGAGTGGATCTGGCAGCGGATGGAACCATGGAAGCGGAAGGATCATAGGTGGGGGAGGGGGCGAAGATTCTGGGGCCGTTGAAGAATGTTGGAAGTGCGAGATCAATTATCATCGGAAAGCAAAAAAGGGTAAGTTTGAAGGATAGTTGTTCCAACAAGGTTTATGGTTGCGGGCGAAGGCGTTGGGCTATGGATAGTAGTTGTGCGCCAGGGAGGATGGTTGTGCAGGAAATGAGATGTTTGAGACAATGTTGGTTGAGTGTTTTGATCGAGTGATAACGTAAGGGTAAGAAGAGAAGTGTGGAATAAAAAGAGCGGGGGTTGAGAGAGCAGAAGAGGGTGGTTTTGTAGTGGTTTGGGCACATGGAGAGGATGAGTGAGGAAAGATACCAAGAGGATATATTGTCGGATGTGGAGGGAGCAAGGAAACAAAAGAAGAAAGGGAGACCAAAGTGGAGGTGGAAAGATGGGAGTAAAAAGATTTTGTGTGATCGGCGGGGGCCTGAACATGCAGGAGGGTGAAAGGAGGGCAAGGAATAGAGTGAATTGGAGCGATGTGGTATACCGGGGTTGACGTGGGATCAGGGGATTGAATCAAGGCATGTGAAGCGTCTGGGGTAAACCATGGAAAGCTGTGTAGGTATTATATTTGCGTGTGGGACGTATGGTATAATACTGTTATGGGGTGTGTTAGGCCATGTTCTTCGTCAGTTTCCTTGCGCTAGAAGCCGCGCAAACGCGGGAGACAAGCGACAAATTATAAAAAAAAAAAAAAAAAAATATAATATATAATAGAAGATAGATAGATAATTTAAATATAGAATAATATGAATGATCACGCTTGTCCCTGTAATGATAGTAGAAGGTGAAATCGCGCTTCAGTAGTTCTTTACAATATTATTTAAATGTAAATCTTTCTATACATGTTGCACGACATTTTCGTTGGTAGACCATCCACCACAGCAGGTGCCAGTACCTAACGAAGTTATTTAAATTTCAACACACACACTTGGATCCTGCGCGTATCAACAACCAATCTAGCTAAGCCCAGCACTGTCAGCTATGTCTGGTCGTTACCCTTGTGGAGAGAGTGATTAAAGAGGGTCAGGTAGCGGGGGTTTTATCTGGGTAGCTCGGTGTGTCAGGACTATCTCTTTTTATGTTTTCTGTTTTGTCAGTTCTCTCATAATGAGTTGGTTAATGCTAGGATGGGCTTGATATTGCCCGGGGACAAATTATAGTCTTAGTTTTTAGCAAGTAAGACAGATCAATGACGTTACGTGGGTATAATCACCAGGGGGGTATAAAATAAAGTGATTTTTCATGATCTATGAGGGTGACATTTTCATGACAATGTTTAGCGATCGCATTTTTGTAAGCCATCCCCTGCGACGGATTTCTGATGCCAATAACACCTCACCGTTTACTGCTTATCGCTCTGCCCTACATAAATATTTAACATTCTGGCATTTAACTGCGTAAGACACTCCCAGTTTTGTATGATTTTGGCCTAAGGTTGCTTTTCCAGTACAAGAACACCATCAACAAGACCTTAGTAAATCATGGTTATGAACGAAGCATGACTTGCATGTAGATAGTGAGAAAATATCACAACACCGTGAAGGCGTTCGAGATTTTCCGGTTTGGATGGATGTTGTTCAACGTTGATGGTCCTCAGTGACGTTTGTTAGCTTAAACGGCTAAACCCACAAGCAAACGAATCAACAGAGGCCTGATGGATCAGTCAGGGGGGGGGGGGGGGGGGGGGGGGGGGGGGTGGGGGGGGGGGGGGGGGGGGGGGGGGGGGGGGGGGGGGGGGGGGGGGGGGGGGGGGGGGGGGGGGGGGGGGGGGGGGGGGGGGGGGGGGGGGGGGGGGGGGGGGGGGGGGGGGGAAAAAAAATGGGGGGGGGGGGGGGGGGGGGGGGGGAAGTTGGATTGGTGACATCGGATGTTTTATTGAGAATTGTGAATTTTAAAAAATAAAAGTGAAAGAGTGTGGGATTGATTAGAATGAAAGATTGGATCCTGATGACCTTTCATGTAATACTTCATCATTAAGTCACGTAATAATGGTATATCTCTATTCCAGTAACAGTAAGATGTTGAAAGTAATCTATGTTTGACCAGAAGTAACAATAATTTTGTTTGGTCCTCCAGCTGTGCAAAGATGATATTAATGAGTCAACGAATTAAGAATCGTAACGAGAATAAGGACCGGTCGCATCGAAACATGAAAGAATCGAAAAAAACTTCGTAATCTTGAAAGACGGTAGAAGTAAATGTATTAAAATATGACAATATATAGAAGGAACGAAGGATATACACTTTATATAGAAAATTGGGTGACCATGACTGAAGAAGAATAAGGTAACTGTACCAAGAATTCCAGGAAACCTCAAAAAGGCACCAAACAAAAAGAATTGAGCTCGAGTAATAGTATGGGTTGCGAAACTTATTGTTCCTCTAAGTAACTAAAAGTTTGGATAGCGTGAACGCGAAAACTTTCTATAGAACTATATGAAAAAGCTTGAGACTGTTTCGGAACGAAGCAGCGGAAGAGTGTTTTGGAAGAGGGGCGAAGTGCAAGGGAGGAGAGTCGATAAGAACTTTTTGTTTTTCCCTACCTCTCGTCGTGGGTAATGAGAGAGTGAGAGAGAGAGAGTTGTGTGTGTACCCCAAACCCAACGTGGAGACCAAGACGAAAAGCACCGCTCGGCATGGCCACTATGTGATGGTCACCGAATGTAGATTAAGTTTAAGAATTCAGTCCATTTGATTACATGTTGTCTAGTATTGTGCAGATGGATATGTGCGTTTGAACGCCAGAAGGTTCCCTTTTGTGAGCAAAGAAAAGTCAGAGAGGAGTGTAGCAGCCATTGTGAGAGAAAGAAATAAGCAAAGGAAAAAGAGGACTCTTGCAAGTAGAACAAAAGATAACCGGACGTATTTTTGATCAGGGAAGATCTGAACAGGGTAACGCATGTTGAGACCAATGATATCCCGAGAGGCCTTGATGAGCGCGAGAGAGAAAAACAGAAAAGAAGGCAGACTTGAAATATCTTGGAATCATCATAAGTGAGAAGCTTGAATTCAGGGAACACACTGATAAGAGAGCACATTCAAGCTAGTAATGAAGTTGTATGGCAATGAGACCTTTCTCTACAGTCACAAAAGTTAATGAATAAAATCTTCATTGTGTACAGAGAAGAAACGGAATCCTGCTACTTTTTCATTTTTCACCAGGCAAAACAAACGGAATTAAATAGATTAGGGAGGACTGAAACTGTCTCGCTGGGTGAAATCCGAAGGATGGAGCATGTATCATGGTAAGAAGAGAAAATTAATTTAAAGGCCAAACGAGAAAGTAAAGGAGGAAAATACATGATAATTTGAACTTGTCAGAACTTGAGTCTCATGAGTATTATCAGAAATCATCACAGCAGGGAAGAAACACATTTACATATCTGTATAATATTACCTTGGAATATAATCAAGTGATAACAACAGCACTACGTCGAGGGCCCACCTAAGATAAAAAGACGATTCAGTGTTTTTACGAAGGGAATGAGAACGGCTTTGGAACAACTACAGAAACAATAAGAAGTTGAGGGATTAATTTGGTATACATTGGTGTTTCAGGTGTAAATGTGAAATGGGAAGAGCTTGTAGATTTATGTGCTGAAAAAGGACTGATTGATATGGGAATAACCTGGTTTAAAAAGCGAGATATACATAAGTATACTTATGTAAGTAGGAGAGATGGCCAGAGAATCGTTATTGGATTTACGTGTTAATTGACAGGTCGCGCGAAAGAGGACTTTTGTTGTTAATGTGCTGAGAGTGCTAACTGGAGGATGTCTGATCATTATCTTTGTGAGGATAAGGTGAAAGATTTGTATGGGTTTTCAAAAAGAAGAGTGTATTTTGGGGGTGAAGAGGGTGGTGAGAGTAAGTGAGCTTGGGAAGGAGAACTTGTGTGAGGAAGATAACCCAGAGAGACCTGATACAGAATGGAAAAAGGTAGAAATGGAAGTAAGGGAGTGAGAGGTATGGATTATTTAGGGAATCAGTGAGGGATTGCGCTAAAAGATGCTTGTGGCTTAGAAGAGTGGGAGGTGGGTTGATTAGAAAGGGTAGTGAGGGTGGGATAAAAGTAAGAAGTATTTATTGAAAGAGAAAGAGAGGCCATTGGACGTTTTTTGCAGGAAAAATTAAAAATGCTATGGAGTGGGGAGTAGATAAGAAATGAGATCAGGAAGTTAAGAATAGGTGCAAGAGGTGAATAAAAGGGCAAATGAAGTTGGGTGAGAGAGTAATCATTAAATTTTAGGAGAATGAAAAGATGTTCAGTAGAAGTAAATTAAGTGCGAAACAAGGGAGCAATGGGATCGTCCAGATGGACCGCAAATGGGAGGGTTTTCAAGTAGTGGTAGGGGTGAAGAGATGAGGAGTATTTTGAAGGTTTTTTTGAATGTGTTTGATGTTAGAGGTGCAGATATAGGTGTTTTGGTCGAGGTGGTGGCAAAGTAGAGGGTTAGGGTATTTGTTTTGGGGTACAAGAAGAGGTAGTGAAAGCTTTGCGAAGATAAAGCCGCAAGCACAGTTGGATGGTTTTTGCAGTGAATTTAGTAAAAAAAAGGTGACTGTTATGTTGACTGGTGGGTAAGGTTATTTATGTATGAAGACGCATGGTGAGTGCCTGAGGATTGGCGGAATGCGTGCATAGTGCCTTGTACAAGCAGGCACAGGGGATAAGAGTGATCTCAATAAAGAGGTATAAGTTTGTTGATATCCTGGTAAATATATGGAGGTATTGATTGGAAGGGTGAAGGCATGTAAAGCATCAGATGGGGAAGAGCAGTGTGGTTTCAGAAGTGGTAGAGGATGGTGTGGATCAGGTGTTTTTGCTTTGAAGAATGGTATGGAAAATACTACAAAGCAAATGGATTTCTATGTAGCATGTATGGATCTGAGATGGCATAGGATAGAGTTATAGAGATGCCTGGAAGGTATTAAGAATAATTGTGTGGGAGGAAAAATTGTTAGAAGCAGTGAAAAGTTTTTATCGAGGATGTAAGGCATGTGTACGGGTAAAAGAGGAAAGTGATGGGTATCCATGAATGTAGGTTGCGGCTGGGGTGTGTGATGTCTCCATGTTGTTTAATTTTTTTTATATGGATGGGGTTGTTAGGGAGGTAGAATTGCATGAGTTTGTGGTATAGAAGGGGCAAGTATGTAGTCTGTTGGGATAGAGAGCTTGTAAGTGAGTCAGTTGTTGTTTTCGCTGATGATACAGCGCTGGTGCTGATTCATGTGAGAAACTGGCCAGAAGCTGGTGACTGGTTTGGTAAAGTGTGTGGCAAGAAGAATGTTAAGAGTACTATTGTGAATAAGTAGCAAGGTTTATTAAGTACAATAGGTGATGGGTCAAGTCATTTGGGAAGGTGAGTTTTGGATTGGAGAAAAACTGGAGGAAGTGAAGTGTTTAGATATCTGGGAGTGTATTCTGGCAGCGGATGGAACCATGGAAGCGGAAGTGATCATAGGTGGGGGGGGGGGCGAAAATCCTGGGGGCCTTGAAGAATGTGTGGAAGTCGAGAACAGTAGCTCGGAAAAACAAAAAAAGGGTATGTTTGAAAGAATAGGTGGTTCCTGCAATGTTGTATGGTTGCGAGGCGTGGGCTATGGTTGAGTTTGTGCGCAGGAGATGGAGTGCTGGAAATGAAGAGTTTGAGGACAATGTGTGGGGTGAGTGGTTGATCGAGTTGATAACGAAGGGTAAGAGAGATGGTGGAAATAAAAAGACGTGTTGAAGAGCAGAAGGGGGTGTTTTGAAGTGGTTTGGGGCAATGGAGAGGTGAGTGAGGAAAGATTGACCAAGAGGATTTAATGTGTCCGGTCGGTGGAGGAGCAAGGAGAAGAGGGAGTACAAATTGGAGGTGGCAGATGGAATGAAAAGATTTATGTTAGATGGGGGCCCCTGAACATGCAGGAGGGTGAAAGGAGTGGCAAGGAATAGGTGAATTGGGCGCGATGTTGGTATACCGGTTGAGTGTTGTCAGTGGATCGGAATCAAGGCATGTGAATCGTCTGGGGGGGTAAACCATGTGAAGCTGTGTAGGTATGTATTTGTGCGTGTTGTGGACGTATGTATATACATGTGTATGGGGGTGGTTAGGCCATTTCTTTGTCTGTTTACTTGCCGCTACCTCGCCAAACGCGGGAGGACAGCGTCAAAGTATAAAAAAAAAAAAAAAAAAAATATATATATAGACGGATAGATAGATAGATAGATATAACTAGATAGATAGAAGATGATGAACACGCTCCTGACTGTAATGATCGTATGAAGGTGAAATCGCGCTTCAGTAGTTCATACATTATATTTAAACTTGTAATCTTTCTATTACATGTGGCTGGACTATGTTTCGTTGGAGCCATCCACCACAGCAGGTGCAGTACCAAAACGAAGTTATTTAAATTTCAACATCCCACTTGGTTCCTGCCGTACACCACAATCTATCTAGGCCCATCAGGGTCAGCTTGTCTGGGTTCCGTTACCCTTGTAGGAGAGAGTGATTAAAGGAGGGTCAGGTAGCGGTGGGGTTTATCTGGGTAGCTCGGTGTGTATGGACAACTTTTTTTGTTTTCGTGTTTTGTCAGTTCTCTTTATGATTTGGTTAATCATAGGATGGGCGATTTGATATTGCCCGGGGACAAATTAAAGTTCTAGTATTAGGCAAGTAAGACAGATTCAATGACCGTTAGAGTGGTATCATCTCCAGGGGTATAAAATAAAGTGATTTTCCAGATCTATGAGGGTGTCATTTTCATGACATATTGTTTTAGCGATAGCATTTTTGTAGCCATCCTCTGCACTGATTTCTGATGCCAATAACACCTCACGTTCTGCCTTATCGCTCTGGCCTACATAAAGTATTAACATTCCTGGCATTTAATGCTTAACCACTCCCAGTTTTTTGTATGATTTTTGGGCCCAATGTTGCTTTCCTGTACAATAACAACCATCCAACAAGACCTTAGTAAATCATGGTTAAGAACGACGCATGACAATGTCATGTAGATAGGAGAAGTATATAAACCTGTTGAAGGCGTTCGAGACTTTCCGATTTGGTGGATGTTGTTTCACGTTGATTGGTCTCAGAGGACGTTGATAGCTCTTAAACGGCTAAACCAGGCAACGAATAACCGGAAGGCATGATGGAACAGTTGAGTTGGATGTTGATCTTACACGCGAAATTGAAAATTTTAAAAACAAAGTGAAAGATTTGGAGGGTTTATTATAAATGGAAGATTGGATCTTGAAGGGACATTTTCAGTAAACAACTTCATCATTAATCAGTAATAAAGAGATCTCTCAATACCAGGAACTGAAGATGATGAAAATAATCTCTGTTTGGCCAGATGTAACATGAATATTGTTGGTTCCAGCTGAGCAGATGAAATCAATAAGTCAAAACGAATTCAGAATCGTTACGAGAATCACGGGACGCCGGAACGCAACGATCCTGCAAGATAGAGAAAAAAAACTACGTAATCTTGAAATGACGGAAGAAGTAAATGGTAATTAATATATGACATTATATAGAAGGACGAAGGCTAACACTTTATGTTAGAAAATTGGGTCACCAGACTGAAAGAAAATAATGGTAATTATCCAAAGAAATTCAGGGACTACCTCAAACGGCACCAAACAAAAAAAATGTTGAGTCGAGAACAATGCGAAGGTTGGGAACATTAATGGCTTCTCCCCCACCAGAACTAGAACGTTTGGATTGCTGTGAACCGCTTGAAAACATTTATAGCACTCTCTGAATAGCCTTGAGACTGTTCGGACGAAGCAGCGGAAGAGTTTTTGGGGAACCGCAAAAGAACTCGATAAGAACTTTTTTGTTTGCCCTACCTCGTCGGTGGGATAATAGAGGAGAGAGAGAGAGACGGAAGGAGAGAGAGAGAGGAGAGAATGAGAGAGAGAGAGGTGGAGGCAGAGAGAGGAGAGTTTTTGGTTGATAAGGACGAGAGAGCGAGAGAGCGAGAGTGTTACTAACCAACGACGGACTAAGGACGAAAACAACGCTCGCATGGTCAGATGTGAATGGGTCACCGAATTGAAGAAATTTAGAGTTATGATTCAGTATGTGAGTTCACCTGTTTGATAGTATTTGTGGCGAGATGGCTAGTGGGCGTTTGAACGCCGCCGTTTCCCGTGTTTGTGAGCCAAGAACATTAGAGAAGGGAGTGTAGCAGCCATTGTGAGCGAAAGAACAAACCACAGGAGGAACAGCGGACTCTTGCACGTAATGAAAAAAAAGATAACCTGAGTATTTTTGATCAGGGAAGATCTGAAAGTATAATCATGATGTGACCAATGTTTACCGGAGATGCCTTATGAGGCGCGAGAGGAAAAAACAGACAGAGGCAGATTGAAATATCTGGGAATCATCATAAGTGAGGAAGCTTGAATTCAGGGAACACACTGATACGTTAGCATATCAAGCTAAGTTATGAGTGTTATGCAATGAGAACTTTCTCTACGAGCCACAGAAAGTTAATGATGAAAAATTCTTCATTGTGTACAGGAGCACGAAAAAGAAAACGGAATTCCTGCTCGTTTCATGTTCACCAGGCAAACAACGGATAATAATGATAAGAGGAGGATGAGAATGTCTCGCATGTGAAAAACGAAGGCTGGAGCATGGTTCATGTTGAAGGATTTACAGAATTAGATTTTAAAGCCAAACGAGAAAGTAAGGAGAAAACTACATGATAATTTGACCTTGTCAGGAACTTGAGTCTCAAGAGTATTATCAGAATCATTCAGCAGGGAAGAAACGCGAATTTACCATTATCTGGATAATATTACCTTGGAATATATCAAGTGATAACAAAAAAGCACTATGCGAGGGCCCACATAAGATACAAGACGATTCAGAGTATTACGAAGGGAAAATGAGACCGGCTTCCTGGGAAACAACTACAGAAAAAAATAAGAAAGTTGAGGGAATAATTGGTATAATGGGAGTGATCAGTGTTGTCAATGGAAATGGTGAAGAGTTTGATAAAGAGTAGAATTATTATTACATTTTTTATGCTGCTGAAAAAGCGATGATGATTGGGAATACCAGTTAAAAAGCAGAGAAATACATAAGTATACTTATGTTAATAGTAGGAGAGTGGCCAGAGTGCGTTATTGATTTACGTGTTAATTGACAGGCGCGCGAAAGGAGAGACTTTTGGCTGTTAATGTTGCTGAGCAGGTGCAACTGGAGGGATTGTTCTGATCATTATTTGTGGAGGCTAAGGTGGGGATGTGATGGGTTTTCAGAAAAGAGAGTGACTATGTTGGGGTGAAGAGGGTGGTGGAGAGTAAGTGAGCTTGGGAAGGAGACTTGTGTGGGAGAGTACCAGGATTGAGACTGAGTACAGAATGGAAAAAGGTGCGAAAAATGGAAGTAAGGGGAGTGGTGGGAGGAAATGGGATGTATTTTTGGGAATCAGTTCGATGGTCTTGCGCAAAAGATTATGCTTGTGGCATGAGAAGAGTGGGAGGTGGGTTGATTAGAAAGGTGTTAGTGAGTGGTGGATGAAGAAGTAAAGAGTATTAGTGAAAGAGAAGAGAGCGGCATTTGGACGATTTTTGCTAGGGAAAAATGCAATTTTAGTGGGAGATGTACTAAAAGAAAGGAGACAGGAGGTTTTAAAAGAAAGGTTGCAATGAGGTGAAAAAAAGGGCAAATGAGAGTTGGGGTGAGAGAGTATCATTAAATTTTAGGGAGAATAAAAGATGTTCTGGAAGGAGGTAAATAAAGTGCGTAAGACAAGGGAGCAAATGGGAACTTCAGTGAAGGGCGCAAATGGGAGGTGATAACAAGTAGTGTGATGTGAGAAGGAGATGGAGTGAGTATTTTGAAGGTTTGTTGAATGTGTTTGATGATAGGTGGCAGATATGGGTGTTTTGGTCGAGGTGGTGTGCAAAGTGAGAGGGTTAGGGAAAATGATTTGGTAAAAAGAGAAGAGGTGTAAAGCTTTGCGGAAGATGAAAGCGGCAAGGCAGCAGGTTTGGTGGTATTGCAGTGGAATTTATTAAAAAAGGGGGGACTGTATTGGTTGACTGGTTGGTAAGGTATTTAATGTATGTATGACTCATGGTGAGGTGCCTGAGGATGGCGGAATGCGGTGCATAGTGCCATTGTACAAAGGCAAAGGGGATAAGAGTGAGTGGCTCAAATTACAGAGGTATAAGTTTGTTGAGTATTCCTGGTAAATTATATGGGAGGGTATTGATTGAGGGTGAAGGCATGTACAGGCATCAGATTGGGAAGAGCAGTGTGGTTTCAGAAAGTGGTAGAGGATGTTGGATCAGGTGTTTGCTTTGAAGAATGTATGTGAGAAATACTTAGAAAAGCAAATGGATTTGTATGTAGCATTTATGGATCTGGAGAAGGCATATGATAGAGTTGATAGAGATGCTCTGTGGAAGGTATTAAGAATATATGGTGTGGGAGGAAAGTTGTTAGAAGCAGTGAAAAGTTTTTATCGAGGATGTAAGGCATGTGTACGTGTAGGAAGAGAGGAAAGTGATTGGTTCTCAGTAAATTGTAGGTTTGCGGCAGGGGTGTGTGATGTCTCCATGGTTGTTTAATTTGTTTATGGATGGGGTTGTTAGGGAGGTAATGCAAGAGTTTTGGAAAGAGGGGCAAGTATGAAGTCTGTTGGGGATGAGAGAGCTTGGGAAGTGAGTCAGTTGTTGTTCGCTGATGATACAGCGTGGTGGCTGATTCATGTGAGAACTGCAGAAGTGGTGACTGAGTTTGGTAAAGTGTGTGAAGAAGAAAGTTAAGAGTAAATGTGAATAAGAGCAAGGTTATTAGGTACAGTAGGGTTGAGGGTCAAGTCAATTGGGAGGTGAGTTTGAATGGAAAAACTGGAGGAAGTGAAGTGTTTTAGATATTGGGAGTGGATCTGGCAGCGGATGGAACCATGGAAGCGGAAGTGGATCATAGGGTGGGGAGGGGGCGAAAATCCTGGGAGGCCTTGAAGAATGTGTGGAAGTCGAGAACATTATCTCGGAAAGCAAAAATGGGTATTTTTGAAGGAATAGTGGTTCCAACAATGTTGTATGGTTGCGAGGCGTGGGCTATGGATAGAGTTGTGCGCAGGAGGATGGATGTGCTGGAAATGAGATGTTTGAGGACAATGTGTGGTGTGAGGTGGTTTGATCGAGTAAGAACGTAAGGGTAGAGAGATGTGTGGAAATAAAAAGAGCGTGGTTGAGAGAGCGAAGAGGGTGTTTTGAAATGGTTTGGGCACATGGAGAGAATGAGTGAGGAAAGATTGACAAGAGGATATATGTGTCGGAGGTGGAGGGAACGAGGAGAAGAGGGAGACCAAATTGGAGGTGGAAAGATGGAGTGAAAAAGATTTTGTGTGATCGGGGCCTGAACATGCAGGAGGGTGAAAGGAGGGCAAGGAATAGAGTGAATTGGAGGCGATGTGGTATACAGGGGTTGACGTGCTGTCAGTGGATTGAATCAAGGCATGTGAAGCGTCTGGGGTAAACCATGGAAAGCTGTGTAGGTATGTATATTTGGTGTGTGGACGTATGTATATACATGTGTATGGGGGTGGGTTGGGCATTTCTTTCGTCTTTTTTCCTTGCGCTACCTCGCAAACGCGGAGACAGCGACAAAGTAAAAAAAAAAATTTATATTATTATATATATATATCTTATATGCTATTTCTATGTATATTTTATTTTTTTGTGACAGGAGGGGGTATGAATATTGATAGGGGAAAGATTACTCCACGTATTCCTCGCGTGTCGTAGAAAACGACTAGAGGGGACGGGAGGCGGGGGGGAAATCCCCCTCCTTGTATTAACTTTCTAAAATGGGAAACAGAAGAAGGAGTCACGCGGGGATGATCATCCTCTGAAGGCTAGAGTGGGGTGCTAAATGTGTGTGGATGTAACCAAGATGTGAAAAAAGGAGAGATAGGTAGTATGTTTGAGGAAAGGAACCTGGATGTTTTGGCTCTGAGTGAAAACGAAGCTCAAGGGTAAAGGGGAAGAGTGGTTTGGAAATGTCTGGGGAGTGAAGTCAGGGGTTAGTGAGAGGAACAAGAGCAAGGGAAGGAGTAGCAATACTCCTGAAAAGGAGTTGTGGGAGTATGTGATAGAATGTAAGAAAGTAAATTCTCGATTAATATGGGTAAAATTGAAAGTTGATGGAGAGAGGTGGGTGATTATTGGTGCATATGCACTGGGCATGAGAAGAAAGATCATGAGAGGCAGTGTTTTGGGAGCAGCTGAATGAGTGTGTTAGCGGTTTTGATGCACGAGACCGGGTTATAGTGATGGGTGATTTGAATGCAAAGGTGAGTAATGTGGCAGTTGAGGGAATAATTGGTATGCATGGGGTGTTCAGTGTTGTAAATGGAAATGGTGAAGAGCTTGTAGATTTATGTGCTGAAAAAGGACTGATGATTGGGAATACCTGGTTTAAAAAGCGAGATATACATAAGTATACTTATGTAAGTAGGAGAGATGGCCAGAGAGCGTTATTGGATTACGTGTTAATTGACAGGCGTGCGAAAGAGAGACTTTTGGATGTTAATGTGCTGAGAGGTGCAACTGGAGGGATGTCGATCATTATCTTGTGGAGGCTAAGGTGAAGATTTGTATGGGTTTTCAGAAAAGAGAGTGAATGTTGGGGTGAAGAAGGTGGTGAGAGTAAGTGAGCTTGGGAAGGAGACCTGTGTGGGGAAGTACCAGGAGAGACTGTGTACAGAATGGAAAAGGTGAGAACAATGGAAGTAAGGGGAGTGGGGGAGGAATGGGATGTATTTAGGGAATCAGTGATGGATTGCGCAAAAGATGCTTGTGGCATGAGAAGAGTGGGAGGTGGGTGTTTAGAAAGGGTAGTGAGTGGTGGGATGAAGAAGTAAGAGTATTAGTGAAAGAGAAGAGAGAGGCATTTGGACGATTTTTGCAGGGAAAAAATGCAATTGAGTGGGAGGAAGTATAAAGAAAGAGACAGGAGGTCAAGAGAAAGGTGCAAGAGGTGAAAAAAAGGGCAAATGAGAGTTGGGGTGAGAGACTATCAGTAAATTTTAGGGAGAATAAAAAGATGTTCTGGAAGGAGGTAAATAGGGTGCGTAAGACAAGGGAGCAAATGGAACTTCAGTGAAGGGCGTAAATGGGGAGGTGATAACAAGTAGTGGTGATGTGAGAAGGAGATGGATGAGTATTTTGAAGGTTTGTTGAATGTGTTGATGACAGAGTGGCAGATATAGGGTGTTTTGGTCGAGGTGGTGTGCAAAGTGAGAGGGTTAGGGAAAATGATTTGGTAAACAGAGAAGAGGTAGTAAAAGCTTTGCGGAAGATGAAAGCCGGCAAGGCAGCAGGTTTGGATGGTTTATTGCAGTGGAATTTATTAAAAAAGGGGGTGACTGTATTGTTGACTGGTTGGTAAGGTTATTTAATGTATGTATGACTCATGGTGAGGTGCTGAGGATTGGCGGAATGCGTGCATAGTGCATTGTACAAAGGCAAAGGGGATAAGAGTGAGTGCTCAAATTACAGAGGTATAAGTTTGTTGAGTATTCTGGTAAATTATATGGGAGGGTATTGATTGAGAGGGTGAAGGCATGTACAGAGCATCAGATTGGGGAAGAGCAGTGCGGTTTCAGAAGTGGTAGAGGATGTGTGGATCAGGTGTTTGCTTTGAAGAATGTATGTGAGAAATACTTAGAAAAGCAAATGGATTTGTATGTAGCATTTATGGATCTGGAGAAGGCATATGATAGAGTTGATAGAGATGCTCTGTGGAAGGTATTAAGAATATATGGTGTGGGAGGCAAGTTGTTAGAAGCAGTGAAAAGTTTTTATCGAGGATGTAAGGCATGTGTACGTGTAGGAGAGAGGAAAGTGATTGGTTCTCAGTGAATGTAGGTTTGCGGCAGGGGTGTGTGATGTCTCCATGGTTGTTTAATTTGTTTATGGATGGGGTTGTTAGGGAGGTAAATGCAAGAGTTTGGAAAGAGGGGCAAGTATGAAGTCTGTTGGGGATGAGAGAGCTTGGGAAGTGAGTCAGTTGTTGTTCGCTGATGATACAGCGCTGGTGGCTGATTCATGTGAGAAACTGCAGAAGCTGGTGACTGAGTTTGGTAAAGTGTGTGGAAGAAGAAAGTTAAGAGTAAATGTGAATAAGAGCAAGGTTATTAGGTACAGTAGGGTTGAGGGTCAAGTCAATTGGGAGGTGAGTTTGAAAGGAGAAAAACTGGAGGAAGTGAAGTGTTTTAGATATCTGGGAGTGGATCTGTCAGCGGATGGAACCATGGAAGCGGAAGTGGATCATAGGGTGGGGGAGGGGGCGAAAATTTGGGGGGCCTTGAAGAATGTGTGGAAGTCGAGAACATTATCTCGGAAAGCAAAAATGGGTATGTTTGAAGGAATAGTTGTTCCAACAATGTTGTATGGTTGCGAGGCGTGGGCTATGGATAGAGTTGTGCGCAGGAGGATGGATGTGCTGGAAATGAGATGTTTGAGGACAATGTGTGGTGTGAGGTGGTTTGATCGAGTGAGTAACGTAAGGGTAAGAGAGATGTGTGGAAATAAAAAGAGCGTGGTTGAGAGAGCAGAAGAGGGTGTTTTGAAGTGGTTTGGGCACATGGAGAGGATGAGTGAGGAAAGATTGACCAAGAGGATATATGTGTCGGAGGTGGAGGGAGCAAGGAGAAGAGGGAGACCAAATTGGAGGTGGAAAGATGGAGTGAAAAAGATTTTGTGTGATCGGGGCCTGAACATGCAGGAGGGTGAAAGGAGGGCAAGGAATAGAGTGAATTGGAGCGATGTGGTATACCGGGGTTGACGTGCTGTCAGTGGATTGAATCAAGGCATGTGAAGCGTCTGGGGTAAACCATGGAAAGCTGTGTAGGTATGTATATTTGCGTGTGTGGACGTATGTATATACATGTGTATGGGGGTGGGTTAGGCCATTTCTTTCGTCTGTTTCCTTGCGCTACCTCGCAAACGCGGGAGACAGCGACAAAGTATAAAAAAAAAAAAAAAAAAAAATATATATATATATAGATAGATAGATAGATAGATATAAATAGATAGATAGATATGATGATCACGCTTGTCTGTAATGATAGTATGAAGGTGAAATCGCGCTTCAGTAGTTCATACAATTTTATTTAACATGTAATCTTTCTATACATGTGGCACGACATGTTTCGTGGAGACCATCCACCACAGCAGGTGCCAGTACCTAACGAAGTTATTTAAATTTCAACATCACACTTGGTTCCTGCCGTACAACACCAATCTATCTAAGCCCAGCACTGTCAGCTATGTCTGGTCGTTACCCTTGTAGGAGAGAGTGATTAAAGAGGGTCAGGTAGCGGGGGTTTATCTGGGTAGCTCGGTGTGTCATGGACAACTTTTTTATGTTTTCGTGTTTTGTCAGTTCTCTCATAATGATTTGGTTAATGCTAGGATGGGCTTTGATATTGCCCGGGGACAAATTAAAGTTCTTAGTATTAGCAAGTAAGACAGATTCAATGACGTTACGTGTGGTATAATCACCAGAGGGGTATAAAATAAAGTGATTTTTCAAGATCTATGAGGGTGATCATTTTCATGACAATGTTTAGCGATCGCATTTTTGTAGCCATCCCTCTGCACTGATTTCTGATGCCAATAACACCTCACCGTTACTGCCTTATCGCTCTGGCCTACATAAATATATTAACATTCCTTGCATTTAACTGCGTAAACACTCCCAGTTGTTGTATGATTTTGGCCTAATGTTGCTTTCCAGTACAATAACACCATCAACAAGACCTTAGTAAATCATGGTTAGAACGAAGCATGACATGTCATGTAGATAGTGAGAAGTATCACAACACCTGTTGAAGGCGTTCGAGACTTTCCGGTTTGATGGATGTTGTTCAACGTTGATGGTCTCAGTGACGTTGATAGCTTAAACGGCTAAACCCAAGCAACGAATCAACAGAGGCATGATGGATCAGTCTGAAGTTGGATGTTGACATCTTACAAGCGAAATTGAATTTAAAAAAAAAAGTGAAAGATTGTGGAGTTTATTATAAATGAAGATTGGATCCTGAAGACCATTTCAGTAAAACTTCATCATTAAGTCACGTAATAATGAGATCTCTCAATACCAGGAACAGAAAGATGATGAAAGTAATCTATGTTTGTACCAGAAGTAACAATGAATATTGTTGGTCTCCAGCTGAGCAAGATGAAATCAATGAGTCAACGAATTCAGAATCGTAACGAGAATCAAGGACGCGGAACGCAACGATCATGAAAGATCGAAAAAAAACTTCGTAATCTAGAAAGACGGAAGAAGTAAATGGTAATTAATATATGACAATATATAGAAGGAACGAAGGATAACACTTTATGATAGAAAATTGGGTGACAGACTGAAAGAAAATAAGGTAACTGTATCCAAGAATTCCAGGGAATACCTCAAAAAGGCACCAAACAAAAAAATTTGAGCTCGAGAAAAATAGAAGGTTGGGAAACTTAATGGCTTCCTCAAAGAAACTAAAAGTTTGGATTGCGTGAACGCTGAAAACTTTCTATAGAACTATATGAATAGCTTGAGACTGTTTCGGACGAAGCAGCGGAAGAGTTTTTGGAACAAGCAAAGGAAGTCGATAAGAACTTTTTGTTTGCCCTACCCTCGTCGTGGGTATTAGAGAGAGAGAGAGAGAGAGTGTGTGTGTGTACCAACCAACGAGGACCTAAGACGAAAATCAACCGCTCGGCATGGCCAGCATGTGATGGTCACCGAATGTAGAATTTAGAGTTAAGAATTCAGTCATGTGAGTTACATGTTGTCTAGTATTTGTGCGAGATGGATAGTGTGCGTTTGAACGCCAGCAGTTCCCGTGTTTGTGAGGCAAAGAAAATTCAGAGAAGGGAGTGTAGCAGCCATTGTGAGAGAAAGAAATAATCACAGGAAAAGAGGACTCTTGCAAGTAATGAACAAAAGATAACCTGACGTATTTTTGATCAGGGAAGATCTGAACAGGTAACTCATGTTGTGACCAATGATATACCGGAGATGCCTTGATGAGGCGCGAGAGAGAAAAACAGAAAGAGGCAGACTTGAAATATCTGGGAATCATCATAAGTGAGAAGCTTGAATTCAGGGAACACACTGATAAGATAGCACTATCAAGCTAAGTAATGAGTGTTATGGCAATGAGAACTTTCTCTACGAGTCACAGAAAGTTAATGATGAAAATCTTCATTGTGTACAGAAGCAGAAACGGAATCCTGCTACGTTTCATGTTCACCAGGCAAACAAACGGAAATAAATAGATTAGGGAGGACTGAGAACTGTCTCGCATGTGAAATCGAAGGATGGAGCATGTATCATGGTAGAAGGATAAGAATTAGATTTTAAAGCCAAACGAGAAAGTAAAGGAGGAAAATACATGATAATTTGAACTTGTCAGGAACTTGAGTCTCAAGAGTATTATCAGAATCATCTCAGCAGGGAAGAAACACGAATTTACCATATCTGGTATAATATTACCTTGGAATATATCAAAGTGATAACAAACAGCACTATGCGAGGGCCCACCATAAGATACAAAGACGATTCAGTGTATTACGAAGGGAAATGAGAACGGCTTTGGGAACAACTACAGAAACAATAAGAAAGTTGAGGGAATAATTGGTATACATGGGGTGTTCAGTGTTGTAAATGGAAATGGTGAAGAGCTTGTAGATTTATGTGCTGAAAAAGGACTGATGATTGGGAATACCTGGTTTAAAAAGCGAGATATACATAAGTATACTTATGTAAGTAGGAGAGATGGCCAGAGAGCGTTATTGGATTACGTGTTAATTGACAGGCGCGCGAAAGAGAGACTTTTGGATGTTAATGTGCTGAGAGGTGCAACTGGAGGGATGTCTGATCATTATCTTGTGGAGGCTAAGGTGAAGATTTGTATGGGTTTTCAGAAAAGAAGAGTGAATGTTGGGGTGAAGAGGGTGGTGAGAGTAAGTGAGCTTGGGAAGGAGACTTGTGTGAGGAAGTACCAGGAGAGACTGAGTACAGAATGGAAAAAGGTGAGAAAAATGGAAGTAAGGGGAGTGGAGGAGGAATGGGATGTATTTAGGGAATCAGTGATGGATTGCGCAAAAGATGCTTGTGGCATGAGAAGAGTGGGAGGTGGGTTGATTAGAAAGGGTAGTGAGTGGTGGGATGAAGAAGTAAGAGTATTAGTGAAAGAGAAGAGAGAGGCATTTGGACGATTTTTGCAGGGAAAAAATGCAATTGAGTGGGAGATGTATAAAAGAAAGAGACAGGAGGTTAAGAGAAAGGTGCAAGAGGTGAAAAAAAGGGCAAATGAGAGTTGGGGTGAGAGAGTATCATTAAATTTTAGGGAGAATAAAAAGATGTTCTGGAAGGAGGTAAATAAAGTGCGTAAGACAAGGGAGCAAATGGGAACTTCAGTGAAGGACGCAAATGGGGAGGTGATAACAAGTAGTGGTGATGTGAGAAGGAGATGGAGTGAGTATTTTGAAGGTTTGTTGAATGTGTTTGATGATAGAGTGGCAGATATAGGGTGTTTTGGTCGAGGTGGTGTGCAAAGTGAGAGGGTTAGGGAAAATGATTTGGTAAACAGAGAAGAGGTAGTGAAAGCTTTGCGGAAGATGAAAGCCGGCAAGGCAGCAGGTTTGGATGGTATTGCAGTGGAATTTATTAAAAAAGGGGGTGACTGTATTGTTGACTGGTTGGTAAGGTTATTTAATGTATGTATGACTCATGGTGAGGTGCCTGAGGATTGGCGGAATGCGTGCATAGTGCCATTGTACAAAGGCAAAGGGGATAAGAGTGAGTGCTCAAATTACAGAGGTATAAGTTTGTTGAGTATTCCTGGTAAATTATATGGGAGGGTATTGATTGAGAGGGTGAAGGCATGTACAGAGCATCAGATTGGGGAAGAGCAGTGTGGTTTCAGAAGTGGTAGAGGATGTGTGGATCAGGTGTTTGCTTTGAAGAATGTATGTGAGAAATACTTAGAAAAGCAAATGGATTTGTATGTAGCATTTATGGATCTGGAGAAGGCATATGATAGAGTTGATAGAGATGCTCTGTGGAAGGTATTAAGAATATATGGTGTGGGAGGAAAGTTGTTAGAAGCAGTGAAAAGTTTTTATCGAGGATGTAAGGCATGTGTACGTGTAGGAAGAGAGGAAAGTGATTGGTTCTCAGTGAATGTAGGTTTGCGGCAGGGGTGTGTGATGTCTCCATGGTTGTTTAATTTGTTTATGGATGGGGTTGTTAGGGAGGTAAATGCAAGAGTTTTGGAAAGAGGGGCAAGTATGAAGTCTGTTGGGGATGAGAGAGCTTGGGAAGTGAGTCAGTTGTTGTTCGCTGATGATACAGCGCTGGTGGCTGATTCATGTGAGAAACTGCAGAAGCTGGTGACTGAGTTTGGTAAAGTGTGTGGAAGAAGAAAGTTAAGAGTAAATGTGAATAAGAGCAAGGTTATTAGGTACAGTAGGGTTGAGGGTCAAGTCAATTGGGAGGTGAGTTTGAATGGAGAAAAACTGGAGGAAGTGAAGTGTTTTAGATATCTGGGAGTGGATCTGGCAGCGGATGGAACCATGGAAGCGGAAGTGGATCATAGGGTGGGGGAGGGGGCGAAAATCCTGGGGGCCTTGAAGAATGTGTGGAAGTCGAGAACATTATCTCGGAAAGCAAAAATGGGTATGTTTGAAGGAATAGTGGTTCCAACAATGTTGTATGGTTGCGAGGCGTGGGCTATGGATAGAGTTGTGCGCAGGAGGATGGATGTGCTGGAAATGAGATGTTTGAGGACAATGTGTGGTGTGAGGTGGTTTGATCGAGTGAGTAACGTAAGGGTAAGAGAGATGTGTGGAAATAAAAAGAGCGTGGTTGAGAGAGCAGAAGAGGGTGTTTTGAAGTGGTTTGGGCACATGGAGATAATGAGTGAGGAAAGATTGACCAAGAGGATATATGTGTCGGAGGTGGAGGGAACGAGGAGAAGAGGGAGACCAAATTGGAGGTGGAAAGATGGAGTGAAAAAGATTTTGTGTGATCGGGGCCTGAACATGCAGGAGGGTGAAAGGAGGGCAAAGAATAGAGTGAATTGGAGCGATGTGGTATACAGGGGTTGACGTGCTGTCAGTGGATTGAATCAAGGCATGTGAAGCGTCTGGGGTAAACCATGGAAAGCTGTGTAGGTATGTATATTTGCGTGTGTGGACGTATGTATATACATGTGTATGGGGGTGGGTGGGTTGGGCCATTTCTTTCGTCTGTTTCCTTGCGCTACCTCGCAAACGCGGGAGACAGCGACAAAGTATAAAAAAAAAAAAAAAATATATATATATATATATATATATATATATATATATATATATATATATATATATATATTCATTTATTTATTTTGCTTTGTCGCTGTCTCCCGCGTTAGCGAGGAAGCGCAAGGAAACAGACGAAAGAATGGCCCAACCCTCCCACATACACTTGTATATACATACACGTACACATACGCAAATATACATACCTATACATCTCAACGTATACATATATATATACACACACAGACATATACATATATACACATGTACATAATTCATATTGTCTGCCTTTCTTCATTACCATCGCCACCCCGCCACACATGAAATAACAACCCCCTCCCCCCGCATGTGCACGAGGTAGCGCTAGGAAAAGACAACAAAGGCCACATTCGTTCAAACTCAGTCTATAGCTGTCATGTATAATGCACTGAAACCACAGCTCCCTTTCCACATCCAGGCCCCACACAACTTTCCATGGTTTACCCCAGACGCTTCACACGCCCTGGTTCAATCCATTGACAGCACGTCGACCCCGGTATACCACATGGTTCCAATTCACTCTATTCCTTGCACGCCTTTCACCTTCCTGCATGTTCAGGGCCCGATCACTCAAAATCTTTTTCACTCCATCTTTCCACCTCCAATTTGGTCTCCCACTTCTCCCCGATCCCTCCATCTCTGACACATATATCCTCTTGGTCAATCTTTCCTCACTCATTCTCTCCATGTGACCAAACCATTTCAAAACACCCTCTGCTGCTCTCTCAACCACACTCTTTTTATTACCACACATCTCTCATACCCTTTCATTACTTCCTCGTTCAAACCATCTCACACCGCATATTGTCCTCAAACATCTCATTTCCAGCACATCTACCCTCCTCCGCACAACTCTATCCATAGCCCACGCCTTGCAACCATATAGCATTGTTGGAACCACTATTCCTTCACACATACCCATTTTTGCTTTCCGAGATAATGTTCTCGACTTTCACACATTCTTCAACGCTCCCAGAACTTTCGCCCCCTCCCCCACCGTATGATTTACTACCGCTTCCATAGCTCCATCCGCTGCCAAATCCACTCCCAGATAACTAAAATACTTCACTTCCCCCAGTTTTTCTCCATTCAAACTTATCTCCCAGTTGACTTGTCTCTCAACCCTACTGTACCTAATAACCTTGCTGTTACTCACATTTACTCTCAGCTTTCTTCTTTCACACACTTTACCAAACTCAGTCACCAGCTTCTGCAGTTTCTCACACGAATCAGCCACCAGCGCTGTATCATCAGCGAACAACAACTGACTCACTTCCCAAGCTCTCTCATCCACAACAGACTGCATGCTTGCCCCTCTTTCCAAAACTCCTGCATTCACCTCCCTAACAACCCCATCCATAAACAGATTAAACAACCATGGAGACATCACACACCCCTGCCGCAAACCAACATTCACTGAGAACCAATCACTTTCCTCTCTTCCTACACGTACACATGCCTTACATCCTCGATAAAAACTTTTCACTGCTTCTAACAACTTGCCCCCCACACCATATATTCTTAATACCTTCCACAGAGCATCTCTGTCAACTCTGTCATATGCCTTCTCCAGATCCATTTGCTTTTCTAAGTATTTCTCACATACATTCTTCAAAGCAAACACCTGATCCATCCATCCTCTACCACTTCTGAAACCACACTGCTCTTCCCCAATCTGATGCTCTGTACATGCCTTCACCCTCTCATTCAATACCCTCCCATATAATTACCCAGGAATACTCAACAAACTTATACCTCTGTAATTTGAGCACTCACTTTTATCCCCTTTGCCTTTGTACAATGGCACTATGCAAGCATTCCTCCAATCCTCAGGCACCTCACCATGAGTCATACATACAATAAATAACCTTACCAACCAGTCAACAACACAGTCACCCCCTTTTTTAATAAATTCCACTGCAATACCATCTAAACCCGCTTGCCGGCTTTCATCTTTCGCAAAGCTTTTACAACCTCTTCTCTGTTTACCAAATCATTCTCCCTAACCCTCTCACTTTGCACACCACCTCGACCAAAACACCCAATATCTGCCACTCTATCATCAAACACCTTCAAAATACTCACTCCTCCTTCTCACATCATCACTAATTGTTATCATCTCCCCATTAGCCCCCCTCGCTGAAGATCCCATTTGTCTTACGCACTTTATTTACCTCCTCCAAAACATCTTTTTATTCTCCCTAAAATTTAATGATACTCTCTCACTCCAATCTTATTTGCCCTCTTTTTCACTTCTTGCGCCTTTGTCTTGACCTCCTGCCTCGTTCTTTTATACATCTCACACTCATTTGCATCATTTCCCTACAAAAATCTTCCAAATGCCTCTCTCTTCTCTTTCACTAACAATCTTACTGCTTCATCCCACCACTCACAACCCTTTCTAATCTGCCCACCTTCCACGCTTCTCATGCCACAAGCATCTTTTGCGCAAGCCATCACTGCTTCCCTAAATACATCCCATTCCTCCCCCACTCCCCTTACGCCCTTTGTTTTTCACCTATTTTCATTCTGTACTCAGTCTCTCCTGGTACTTCCTCACACAAGTCTCCTTCCCAAGCTCACTTACTCGCACCACTCTCTTCACCCCAACATTCTCTCTTCTTTTCTGAAAACCTCTACAAATCTTCACCTTCGCCTCCACAAGATAATGATCAGACATCCCTCCAGTTGCACCTCTCAGCACATTAACATCCAAAAATCTCTCTTTCGCGCGCCTATCAATGAACACGTAATCCAATAACGCTCTCTGGCCATCTCTCCTACTTAAATACGTATACTTATGTATATCTCTCTTTTTTAACCAGGTATAACAATCGCCAGTCTTTTTCAGCACATAAATCTACAAGCTCTTCACCATTTCCATTTACAACACTGAACACCCCGTGAACACCAATTATTCCCTCAGCTGCCACATTCCTCACCTTTGCATTCAAATCACCCATCACTATAACCTGGGGGTAGGGGAGAAAGAATACTTCCCACGCATTCCTCACGTGTCGTAGAAGGCGACTAAAGGTGACGGGAGCTGCGGGCTGGAAACCCTCCCCTCCTTGTATTTCAACTTTCTGAAAGGGGAAACAGGAGTCACGCGGTGAGTGCTCATCCTCCTCGAAGGCTCAGAATGGGGTGTCTAAATGTGTGTGGATGTAACCAAGATGAGAAAAAAGGAGAAATAGGTAGTATGTTTGAGGAAAGGAACCTGAATGTTTTGGCTCTGAGTGAAACGAACCTCAAGGATAAAGGGAAGAGTGGTTTGGGAATGTCTTGAGAGTAAAGTCAGGGGTTAGTGAGAGGACAAGAGCAAGGGAAGGAGTAGCACTACTCCTGAAACAGGAGTTGTGGGAGTATGTGATAGAGTGTAAGAAAGTAAACTCTAGATTGGTTTGGGTAAATGGGTGATTATTGGTGCATATGCACCTGGGCATGAGAAGAAAGATAATGAGAGGCAAGTGTTTTCGGAGCAGCTGAGTGAGTGTGTTAGTAGTTTTGATATATATATATATATATATATATATATATATGTTCAGGCCCCGACCACACAAAATCTTTTTCACTCCATCTTTCCACCTCCAATCTGGTCTCCCACTTCTCCTCGTTCCCTCCACCTCCGACACATATATCCTCTTGGTCAATCTTTCCTCACTCATTCTCTCCATGTGCCCAAACCATTTCAAAACACCCTCTTCTGCTCTCTCAACCACGCTCTTTTTATTTCCACACATCTCTCTTACCCTTACATTACTTACTCGATCAAACCACCTCACACCACACATTGTCCTCAAACATCTCATTTCCAGCACATCCATCCTCCTGCGCACAACTCTATCCATAGCCCACGCCTCGCAACCATACAACATTGTTGGAACCACTATTCCTTCAAACATACCCATTTTTGCTTTCCGAGATAATGTTCTCGACTTCCACACATTCTTCAAGGCTCCCAGAATTTTCGCCCCCTCACCCACCCTATGATCCACTTCCGCTTCCATGGTTCCATCCGCTGCCAGATCCACTCCTAGATATCTAAAACACTTTACTTCCTCCAGTTTTTCTCCATTCAAACTTACCTCCCAATTGACTTGACCCTCAACTCTACTGTACCTAATAACCTTGCTCTTATTCACATTTACTCTTAACTTTCTTCTTTCTCACACTTTACCAAACTCAGTCACCAGCTTCTGCAGTTTCTCACATGAATCAGCCACCAGCGCTGTATCATCAGCGAACAACAACTGACTCACTTCCCAAGCTCTCTCATCCCCAACAGACTTCATACTTGCCCCTCTTTCCAAAACTCTTGCATTCACCTCCCTAACAACCCCATCCATAAACAAATTAAACAACCATGGAGATATCACACACCCCTGCCGCAAACCTACATTAACTGAGAACCAATCACTTTCCTCTCTTCCTACACGTACACATGCCTTACATCCTCGATAAAAACTTTTCACTGCTTCTAACAACTTGCCTCCCACACCATATATTCTTAATACCTTCCACAGATCATCTCTATCAACTCTATCATATGCCTTCTCCAGATCCATAAATGCTACATACAAATCTATTTGCTTTTCTAAGTATTTCTCACATACATTCTTCAAAGCAAACACCTGATCCACACATCCTCTACCACTTCTGAAACCACACTGCTCTTCCCCAATTTGATGCTCTGTACATGCCTTCACCCTCTCAATCAATACCCGCCCATATAATTTCCCAGGAATACTCAACAAACTTATACCTCTGAAATTTGAGCACTCACTCTTATCCCCTTTGCCTTTGTACAAAGGCACTATGCACGCATTCCGCCAATCCTCAGGCACCTCACCATGAGTCATTCATACATTAAATAACCTTACCAACCAGTCAATAATACAGTCACCCCCTTTTTTTAATAAATTCCATTGCAATACCATCCAAACCTGCTGCCTTGCCGGCTTTCATCTTCCGCAAAGCTTTTACTACCTCTTCTCTGTTTACCAAATCATTTTCCCTAACCCTCTCACTTTGCACACCACCTCGACCAAAACACCCTATATCTGCCACTCTATCATCAAACACATTCAACAAACCTTCAAAATACTCACTCCATCTCTTTCTCACATCACCACTACTTGTTATCACCTCCCCATTTGCGCCCTTCACTGAAGTTCCCATTTGCTCCTTTGTCTTACGCACTTTATTTACCTCCTTCCAGAACATCTTTTTATTCTCCCTAAAATTTAATGATACTCTCTCACCCCAACTCTCATTTGCCCTCTTTTTCACCTCTTGCACCTTTCTCTTGACCTCCTGTGTCTTTCTTTTATACATCTCCCACTCAATTGCATTTTTTTCTCTGCAAAAATCGTCCAAATGCCTCTCTCTTCTCTCTCACTAATAATCTTACTTCTTCATCCCACCACTTGCTACCCTTTCTAATCAACCCACCTCCCACTCTTCTCATGCCACAAGCATCTTTTGCGCAATCCATCACTGATTCCCTAAATACGTCCCATTCCTTCCCCACTCCCCTTACATCCATATTATACTTTGTTGCTGTCTCCCGCGTTAGCGAGGTAGCGCAAGGAAACAGACGAAAGAATGGCCCAACCCATTTTGTGGGGCCTGGTTATGGAAAGGGAGCTGTGGTTTCGATGCATTATACATGACAGCTAGAGACTGAGTGTGAACGAATGTGGCCTTTGTTGTCTTTCCTTAGCGCTACATCGCGCTCGTGCGGGGGGAGGGAGTTCATGTGTGGCGGGGTGGCGACGGGAATGAATAAAGGCAGCAAGTATGAATTATGTACATGTGTATATATGTATATGTCTCTCTATGTATATATATGTATACGTTGAAATGTATAGGTATGTATATGTAATATATCTAATTTATGTACACAAACATTTTGATTCATAATGATATCTCTACTATTTTTGATATGAGACGATTCAGTTCAAATCCACTAGTGAGTTATTACATGTGATAACCTTAACACTGCTCCAGCCAAGTTGATGCCCAGAGTCTTTCAACTAGACATAATATTGCTTTAGATTCTTGATCATAACTAACACTATTTGTGGCAGGCAAAATTCCAATGACTGCACAAACGTTAAGGTATTCTACCGCAAGGAATAACGATTTATGAAGTTTAGTTAGACGTCTCTGGAGCAGAACTGAGATAAACCCTGGAATCTTGGTGCTTAAAGTAGCGAATGGAAACAGTTCTAGGCTACAGAAATTGACCAGATTCTTTTCAACAAAACGAAAGTTCGTAATAGAAGCAAGTGGAACTGTGTCAGATAAAGAGGATAGCTTACAAGGACCACAAGTAATAGTATTAACTTCAGTAATACCAAAGTATAATAACATACTTTTGCATATGATACCGGTCGGTCAGATAACTGGATTGGAAGAAGAGAGAAAAATGCAGAGGCTGTGTAGTAAACTATATACACAAACAGAAGGGAACTTGATGGAATTCACTAAAGAAAATTAAGAAAAATAAAATCGCGGGACGAGCAGCAACATAACGGTTACGCCTGGCGGAGAGATAAAGTGGGGGGGAATAATAATAATAATAATATGAGAGTTACCGGAGATGAGAAGCCGCAATTTGAATTTCGCATGGAAATATATTGTATAATGAGCAGAGTGATGATGAAAACTTTCACTACCAGAGGTAGGAAGATGATGAGAAAATTCACTTTGCTCATACGATGCAAAATTGAATACTGCTGTGTTGTCACCAAGGAACCAGGATGTTGTATGGTCACCAGGCGACTAGGCTGTTGTATGGTCACCAAGCAACCAGGATGTTGAGTGGCTATCAAGCGACTAGGCTGTTGTTTGGTCACCAAGCGACTAGGCTGTTGTATGTTCACTAGGCGATTAAGCTGTTGTATGGTCACCAAAGCGACTAGGTTGTTGTATGGTCACCAAGTGACTAGGCTGTTGTATGATCACCAAGCGACTTGGCTGTTGTTTGGTCACCAAGCGACGAGGCTGTTGTATGGTCACGTCGCGACTAGGCTGATGTATGGTCACCAAGCGACTAGGCTGTTGTATGGTCACTAAGTGATTGAGCTGTTGTATGGTCACCAAGCGACTATGCTGTTGTATGGTCATCAAACAACTAGGCAGTTGTATGTTCACCAAGCAACCAAACTGATGTATTGTTACCAAGCAGTCAACCTGTTGTATTGTCTACAAACAATTAACCTGTTGTATGGTCACCAAGCGACTAGGCTGTTGTATGGTCACCAAGCGACTAGGCTGTTGTATGGTCACCAAGCGATTAAGCTGTTGTATGGTCACCAAGCGACTCGGCTGTTGTATGGTCACCAAACGATTAAGCTGTTGTATGGTCACCATGCGACTAGGCTGTTGTATGGTCACCAAGCAACTAGGCTATTGTATGGTCACGTCGCGACTAGGCTGTTGTATGGTCACCAAGCGATTAGCCTGTTGTATGGTCACCAAGCGACTAGGCTGTTGTATGGTCACCAAGTGATTAGGCTGTTGTATGGTCACCAAGTGATTAAGCTGTTGTATGGTTACCAAGCGACTAGGCTGTCGTATGGTCACCAAGCGACCAGGCTGTTGTATGGTCACCAAACGATTAAGCTGTTGTGTGGTCACCAAGCGACTAGGCTGTTGTATGGCCACCAAGTGACTAGGCTGTTGTATGGTCACCAAGCGAATTGGCTGTTGTATGGTCACCAAGCGAATTGGCTGTTGTATGGTCACCAAGCGAATTGGCTGTTGTATAGTCACCAAGCGATTAAGCTGTTGTATGGTCATCAAGAGACTAGGCTGTTGTATGGTCACCAAGTAACCAAGCTGTTGTATTGCTTCCAAGCAGCCAAGCTATTGTATTGTCAACAAGTAATTAAGCTGTTGTATAGGCATCAAGCGACTGGGCTGTTGTATGGTCACCAAGCAACCAAGATATTGTATGGTCACCAGACAACCAAGATGTTGTTCGGTCACCAAGCAACCAGGCTTTTGTTGGTTACCAAGTGTTATATGGTCACAAGCAACTAAGCTCTTTTATGGTCATCAAGTAACCAGGCTATTTCATGGCCACCAAGCAACCAAGCTATTGTATAGTCACCAGGCATCCAGGCTGTTGTCGCATGGAAAACATGGATTCTCATGAATGATTAAAAGAACTTGAGCTATACAGCGAAGAAAGAAAAGCCATAGTTATGCTATAATCTCTGTACAGCAAAAGATGGAAGGAATTACGTAAAAACATTCTTGATTTGAAAACTTCAAGGTCATCAGTTACCTGTTCGTAACAGTTTCTTGTTCTGTAGAGGAAGACACTTTTAAAATCTTGGGGACCCCCGTCTTTTGTTGAACTTTCTTTACTGTTATACAGCTTTTTCATCTCTCCGTATGCTACATACATTCGCTTATCTTTCTTTGTATCCTCTGTCACAAATGTCCTGTCACAAACGTCTGGCTTCAATTACACCTTTCAAAGAATCATTTGCTGTTGACTTTGTCACTTTGAGAAATTTGATTATTTTGCTCGTTTCCCCTAATTCTTCTCTTCTTGATAGACAACTTTATTACCTTCAAATAACATGGTATGGGTGTGTCTCATTTCTTTACGACTGAAAGGATATAAAAGTAAGGGTAATTCATTATTTCTATAATGATATGTACAAGGGCGTGAAGCTACTGGAACAGCAACAATTGCAGGCGCAGGAACAGGAAGAGTTGAGGCAGGTGGCCCATGGTACTGTTGCAAGAGAGGTGAATTATTGCCTGATCTCGTGGTGCTACTCCAGGGAGAAAAGGGCGTTGCCAAGGTCCGATGGTTGTGACACAGGAGGGAGGAGGCGTCACCAACACCTTGTGGTTTTACCGCAGGATGAAGGGGGCACTGATGATGTCCCCTGTTTGTGCTGCAGGAGGGAAGAATCGTAGCCAAGCTTAATACAGGACGGAGGGGGCATTGCTAATGTCCGATGATTGTCCTTTGTCCCATGGTTGTGCTTTAGAAGGAGGGAGCATTGTCAGAGTCTTGTGGTTGTGCTGCGGGAGAGGGAAGGCTTTGTTAAGGTCCTGTGATTGTCCTGCAAGAGAGGGAAGACTTTGTTATGGTCCTGTAGTTGTACTGCAAGAGAGGTAAGGCATTGCTGAGGTCCCATGGTTGTGTTGTAGGAGAGAGGAAGTGTTGCTAGGGTCCCGCGGTTGTGCTGCTGGGGAAGAGGCCCTGCTGTGGTCACACGCTTGTGAAGCAGAGAGGAGAGGCGTTACCGAGATGTTATGTGGTACTGCTGCAGAAGGAAGGAGACATTACCAACATCCTGTGGTTGTGCTGCAGGAAGGATGAGACGTTGCTGGGGTCCCATGGTTTTGCTGCGGGAGGAAGATGTTACCGCTGCAGGGGAGAAAAGACTTTGTTAGGATCCCTTAGTGCTGCTGCAGGAGGGAAGAAGAGCCATTGAGATTCACTGATGGCGCTGCCGAAGGAAGACGTTGCTTAGGTCTTATGTTTTCTCAGTAGAAAGAGTAGGCATTGTCTAGGTCCTTTGGGCGTGCTGCAGCAGGGTGGAGGTACTGTTGAGGTATCATAGTTATGCTGCAGGAGAGAGGAGGCATTACCAAGATCCATTGACACTGTTTGAGGAGGAAGGAAGCATTGCCGAAGTCCCGTGGTTTTGTTATAGGAGGTAGGAAGTGTTTTCGAGATCCCATTTTTGCTCTTTAGGAGTAAGAAAGTGTCACCAAGGTCTCGTGGTCCTGAAGGTGAAAGGAGGCGAGGTAAAAGTCACAAGGCTTAAGATATTTTCAGTCATTGTGTGTGTCCCTAAGTTCA
Source organism: Panulirus ornatus (assembly GCF_036320965.1). Taxonomy (NCBI): domain Eukaryota; kingdom Metazoa; phylum Arthropoda; class Malacostraca; order Decapoda; family Palinuridae; genus Panulirus; species Panulirus ornatus. The sequence continues at coordinate 15,580,669 of NC_092243.1, read as the reverse complement.
ACGATGAGTCATGGTGTATGGCCTGTAAGGACTGTGGGTAATGGGTAGTTTGAAGTGTTCCTAATATCTTTTGGAATGTTTCTAACTCAGAGAAGGATGTAGGAACAGGTTATTCCAACAGTGCTAAATGGATATGTACAAGGGAATGAAACTACTTGGACAATAGCCATTACTGGTGCTGCAGCAAGAGAGGTGAGGCAGATGTCTCATTGTGCTGCTGTAGGAGAGGCGGGCGAGTCTGTTTGTTCTTAGTATGCTGCTGCAGGAGAGGGAAAGCACTGCCAAAACCCTGTGTTGCACTGCAAGAGGAAAGAGCTGTTCATGGGTCCCATTGCTGTCCCAAGGATGCACTGCAGAGGTCCTGTGGTCTTGTTGCAGAGGTCAGTGGGCATTGTTTAATTGTTTAATGTGTATTGTATTACTCAAGGGGGGGTTAGGATGATGGAAGCTATACTCCTACCCTTTAGTACACTCCTGAGTTATCCGTACACCTTCGCCTCAGTATCGTATCCCATATTAACCACATAACCCTGCACCTTGCCTTAACACCCTAGGTAAATCCTCACACCCATACCTTGGCTTCATGAAATATTTCAGCACAACACTTCATGGAGGAATTAAGTAAGGATCTGGAAATTGGAACGCAGTAAAAGTTCTTTTATCCAACATGCTTGGGTAAATAGACCGTTTCGGATAACAAAAATACTGGTTATTTTATTTTTATTTTCAGTATATAAAGTGATTCAGAATTTGTCCATCCCTTGCTTTATGCGGGGGTTATGTTCTGCGAAAACCTCGCACAAAGAGAAATCGCATTTAGCACTGGCAGATTCTCCCATTACTTTTATGTTATGTAGCTTCTGGCATCAAATAAACTTACTAGCCCTCCTTTATTGCTTGACTTAGCTACATTGTCTTTTTTCTTACATAGTTCATTCATAAATCTTCAGAGCTTGACCTAAGCTAGCGGTTACTGAGGTTGTTTCTCTTCTTTGTCGCATGCTCTGTGTATAATGAGAGCATTTTCTCCATAAGTGGATTTCTAACCCTTATGGTTACCTTGTCAGCAGTGGGATAGTGGACCACAGCACCTCGAATTTTGTTCGCATTCCTCTTTATGTTGCATGCCAAGGCTCTGATGCTCCCTCATCAGCATCAGCGCGTCGTAAGATTTCTATCTTCATTTCTGAGTTGAGAGGTGCTAGGGTAGGTGATGTTGGACATTTAGATGCCATATTAACAAAAACGAACATAGGGTTGCAGGAAAATTACATTAGCAGTTATACCCAAATTGCACAAATAGTACAGACCCACACAAAACAGTGGTAACTGCAAGACTGGCCTGTTGGTAGCAACATGGCACACTTTCTTTCTACCTCACTAACACTCCATCACCAGCATCAGCATTTCATAAGATTCCTAGCTTCGTCTCTATAAGGTCTGAGAGGTTCTCTTCAATTTAACTGCTGATTCTGGGGAAGATGTTACTGGATGTTTTGATGCCATGTTTACAAATACAAACATAGCGGAATGTAGGAAATTCACAATGGTAGGCTATACGCAAATCACACAGTTAGCAAAAATCTACACACAAGTAGTCGTAAGTGCGAGACTGACCTGCTGGCAGGAACGTGTCACGCCACACTCAGGACCCACGCTGACTCACCCGCCAACCCTCACAGAAGTTTTGGTCCACTCTCCACCGCACAAACATTTCAAAACAATTATGCCTTCTTTTTATGTTGAAGGTTCCAGTCTCTGACAAAAGTCCGCATCAGGGTTGGGCCTTCAATGAAATATGGAGAGAATTATGAGACGGAAAAAGAAAATACGAGGGAAAGTTTTTACGAATTTTGGAAGTGAAAAACCTGTCTTTTAAAATGTGCCACATCATAGTTACTGGGAAGACATGAGAAGGCAGAGTGTTCCAAAGCTTTGACGAGTAGGGGAAGAAGCAGTTATCAAAACAGCCCAACCTTGAGTTACAGATGACCATACAGTAATCATGTGACGCAGCAGCTTGCCGAATATTGCATGGTCTAGCTAGTGGTGTGGGCACACAAGCAGCCAGGTCTCGGGAACGAAAACCAAAGTAATGCCTTTTGAAGAGGCAAGAGGGTCAAGTTTGGAAGTTAGCCAGGGATGGCTATAAGTCGGACGCCTTTCAACTCAACTCTGTCAGGTAAAGATGCATATTTAAAACCACCCCAGATGTGAGAGCAGTACACCATACAAGGACGAATCAATCCTTTGTATTAAAGGAGCATATGTTCAGAAGAAAAAAGGTCGCGATATCTACACAGGACACCCATTTTCATAGAGGCAATCTTAGCTATTCCTGTAACGTGTGGTTTCTAAGAAAGAGTGGATGTTACAGTAATACTAAGTAGGTTTATGGAGTCGAGGTGGAATTACAGAACTGTCGAAGGAGAGACGAGAGTTGTGAGTTTTCGATTGAGATGGGTAGAAACTGGGTCTTGGAGGCATTAAACTTAACAAGGTTTTGTCTACCCCACTGAGATATCCTGTCCAAGTCGTGAGTTTATTGAGGGAGCTGTATCAAGAGGAGACTCAGAACGGATGAAAGAAAAAGGAACGGAATTGAAGGATGTGAATGAATACAGTGTTGAGCCGTCATCGTATGAGTACATTGGATTGTTTGTGAAGGAGAGGAAATTGTTGAAAAAAAAAAAGAGAAAAAGTGTATGGGACAGGACGGGACCTTGAGGGACACTGCTGTTGATGGAGAAAAGGGGTAAGGCTGATCCATCAACAACCACAGAGATAGATCGGCCAGAGAAGAAACTAGATATCAATGAGCAAAGTGAGGGAGGAAAGCTAAAAGAGGGAAGCTTAGAGATGAGACCCCGATGCCACACCCTGTCAAAAGCTTCGGATATGTCAAAGTCATCTACACATGACTTTCCAGATTTTTCAGGGATGACGACCAAACATTAGTAAGATAGGAAAGAATATCACCAGTGGATCTCACCTTACGTAAGCCATACTGGTACTCAGAGAGAAGGCTGTAATTTTCGAGTTGTTTAAGGATATAGGAGTGGAGGAAGGATTCAAAGACTTTGGAAATGGTAGGTGTCAAGGCAATAGTTTGAGAGATCAGAAAGGTCACCCGTCTTGGGGATGGGATGTATCACTGCATGTTTCCAAGGAGAAGGAGTTTTGGTTTTTAAACAGAAATGGAACAGAGAAGCAAGCACTGGTGCAAGCTCAGAGGCACATTCTTTCAGTACTCGGGGATGGATGACATCTGGACCATAAACCTTGCTTGTGTCCAGAGAGAAGCGCTGTTTGGACAGTTCTACAAGAGATTACGGGAAGGGGCATAGGATTAGTAAGAGGAGCATCAGGGGATGAAAGATTGTTAGAGTCATCCAAGCTGGAGTTAGAGAAGAAACGGGAACAAGAGAGAGATGCCTTGTTTATGGGAAAGGTAACTATAGTAACGTCAGAAAGGAAAAGTGAAGGAAAGGTAGAGCGACAGTTGTTAGACATGCCCTTAGGTAAAGACCAGAAAGACCTATCTGTGGATGACGAGAGGTTATTGCACTTCCCTTGAATAAAGGAATGCTTTGACTCATGGATAACGTGTTTGCAATGATTATGGGTTGTGATAAATGCTGAAAGGGAGTCAGAATAAGGAGAGTTTTTCAAGCCCGATATGCCTGATCCCTTGCCTGAATGGCCTCAGAACAGGAACAGTTGAACCATGGATTGGATGAAGAAGTCATCTTGGAAGAAGAGGTGATAAATACTTTCATTCCCGCAAGAATAACCTTTGCTATGCATTTGGCAGAGACAGAAGGGTCACCACGTAAGAGACTAATTTACCAAGGAAAGTCAGAAAAGAAGTTATGTAAGTTATTCCAATCAGCTTTGTTGAGGTGCCATTATTTACGCTTAGAAGGAGCTGCTAAAGGCTAGGTGCCGTCAGGATAGATACATTTATGCGAATGTGATCAGACAAGCCAACTAGGGATGAGATTGTGCACTTACAGCAGGATGTACTACAAGTGAAAAACTAATCCAGGAAGATGGGTGGGGTGGGAGATAATTTGCTTTAAGTCATTGAGAATGGAGAATGTGAGGGCTTCAATACCTCCACCATCCGTATGGGAGGAATTCAACCATTCCCTATGGTGAACGTTGAAATTGCCGAGGTAGATCTAATTTAGCCTCTTGCACAATCCCTTCTTTTTTTTTCTTTTTTTTCAGAAAAGGCTTAAGAAGTCCCTCTTGAGCTTCGTGTGAGACGTAAACGGCTTTGAGGAGCTGTTAATAGTATTGAAGGGAGAACAGATTACACAAATGTGCAAGAGCAGCACACATAGCTGCGTCAAAGAGCACATAGGAGACAGTAAACGATCACAAGGGCCACAAAACAGCAGATGATGAGTACACTAATAACTGAGGCAGTGTGCACACAATTTGAAATATTTCTCCATATCTATTTTTTTTAATATTGCAACATTGCTAACCGAATTTGAAAAATATATGTCGATTACAACATTTCATTGTCTCAAACTACGGATAACAAAGGTTTTAATGTATTTGCCAGAAATAGTATCAGGCAAGAGACACGTGAAAAAATATGCTTATAGCCAGAACCATTTAGATACCATCCGATTAGTCTATCAGTACCCTGCAAAATGACAGTGATGGGACAGCTAGAAGTAAGCAGCTTACTCAATAAACACAAATTAGGATTAAGATGAAAGAAAGGTCGTAGTTGAGTTTAGAGTATGTTAAGGAATTTCAGTTATCCGTGAAATGTTATTTGCAAATACTACAAGAAAGCTTTTGATATGGTCCAATATAACAGATTGCTTACTTACTATAAGCAAGACTGTTACAGTTATTGGAAAGGTTTTGAGCATGATCAAAGACTTCCTGATGTAGTAAAAGGTACAGATAAGACTCATTTTCAGACTAGTTGGGGCTGGAGGTGGATCCTACAGGATCATTATTGTATCCGATCTTTGTGAAAAATCAAGTTGATGGTACCTAGTCTAACGGCAAGTTTTTGCGGATGAATCTAGGGAATACAAGAGAATGAAGACCAGTGGAACAGAGAAGCTTTGCAGGAAGACTGTCTAACCCCAGCTTTCGACCTATGCGGTTTACGACCATCCGTACATACTACTGAAAAAAATATGAATTGAAAATATACGTAAATATGAAAATTAATCTTAGTAGTACGTCCGCCAGTGCCAATGTCAGACGATATCCTAGCATTGTGTACATCACAGCATCTATCTCAGTTCTCGTTCTCACTTCTCAGTTACAATTCAGTAAACAAACGTTATTCAAGTGAATCTTAACGAAGTTTCGTGTTGGATTAAACCATTTTTGTATTAAACCCAAAGAAGATGACGAGCATGGGGAAAACCCATCACATGTTGATAGACCTGGCAAGAAGCCGAGGAAGACGCTCGATTTGGAATTGAAAATGAAGGATATTACCCAATATGATGGAGGGAAAAAAAGTTAATGTGATTGCACGTGATCTACAGTTTTCCCAATTCGACGGTCTCCTAAATTCCAAAGAACAAAGAAAAAATACGTGAAGTAGTGAAAGGTTCGGCAAGCATGAAGTGTATGGTAATAAAGCAACAGAAATGGAAAAGTAGTTGATGTTGTGGATGGAAGATCAAATTCTAAGACGTGTACCACTAAGTTTACTAACAATTCAAGCGAAGGCTAAAAGTCTTTTTGAGACTTTGAAGGAGCGAGCGGGCGAGGATTACATCTGAAGGAGCGAGCGGGCGAGGATTACATTGAGAACTTCACAGCAAGTCATGGGTGGTTCAATAGATGTAAAAGAAGATATAACTTGAACAATGTTCGGGTCAGATGAAGCAGCAAGTGTTGACAGAGGAGCTGCCTAAAACTAAAGTTTTTTTTTCATAAACCATAGAGCGATTTTTAAGAATGTCAATTCAAAAAACTGATGAAACAAAAATGCGATAATTACAATAGAACTTGCATAAAAAATAGAAATATATGAACTAAGAAAAAGAAAGGATCTTAAAAGGTAAAAAGAAACCACATAATCATATAATGAAATGGTTAATGAAAAACTAGACAATCATGATAGAAATTGAGTAGATAAAAGAATGCTGTATAGTTATAAGATTCTACATGCCCTGCTAACACGTCCAACTTGCGTCCATTTCGAGATAGGGCGACCAGTCGGCCAGATCGGAAGTCGGACGTATGTTGGGGATGTTGTAAATAAACTTGGTATTATGAATGAAATATAAATAAACTTGGTATTATAAATAAACTTGGTATGAGAAGTTACATATGGCTTTTCATGTTCAAAGGAAACAGAAACGAAGTCATTCACATGGAGGAAAAATGTAAGATGTAAGTATAGAATGGTTGGAGGAGTGCTAAAGAAAATTTGGAAAGGAAAAGTCTAAGTGTTTTTGCTACACCTGATTTGAAGCTACTTTATATTTCTTTGTACTATACTTTATCGCTGTCTCCCACGATAGCGAGGTAGCGCAAGGAAACAGTCGAAAGAATGGCCCAACCCACCCACATACACATGTATATATATATACACGTCCACACACGCATATATACATACCTATACATTTCAACGTATACATATGTATACATACAGACATATACATATATACACTTGTACATAATTCATATTGTCTGCCTTTATTCATTCCGTCGCCACCCCTCCACACATGAAATGACAACTCCCTCTCCCCGCATGCGCGCGAGGTAGCACTAGTAAAAAAAAAAAAAAAAAAAGCCACATTCATTCACACTCAGTCTCTAGCTGTCATGTATAATGCACCGAAACCATAGCTCCCTTTCCACATCCAGATCAGACAAAACTTTCCATGGTTTACCCCAGACGCTTCATATGCCCTGGTTCAGTCCATTGACAGCACGTCCACCCCGGTATACCACATCGTTCCAATTCACTCTATTCTTGCACGCCTTTCACCCTCCTGTATGTTCAGGCCCCGATCGCTCAAAATCTTTTTCACACCATCTTTCCACCTCCAGTTTGGTCTCCCACTTCTCGTTCCCTCCACCTCTGACATATATATCCTCTTGGTCAATCTTTCCTCACTCATTCTCTCCATGTGACCAAACCATTTCAAAACACATTCTTCTGCTCTCTCAACCACACTCTCTTTGTTACCACACATCTCTCTACCCTTTTATTACTTACTCGATCAAACCACCTCACACCACATATTGTCCTCAAACATCTCATATCCAACACATCCACCCTCCTCCGCACATCTCTATCTATAGCCCACGCCTTGCAACCATATAAAATTGTTGGAACCACTATTCCTTCAAGCATACCCATTTTTACTTTCCGAGATAATGTTTGAGCCTTCCACACATTCTTCAACGCTCCCAGAACTTTCTCCCCCTTCCCCACCCTGTGACTCACTTCCGCTTCCATGGCCAAATCCACTCCCAGATATCTAAGACACTTCACTTCCTCCAGTTTTTCTCCATTCAAACTTACCTCCCAATTGACTTGTCCCTCAACCCTACTGTACCTAATAACCTTGCTCTTATTCACATTTACTCTCAGCTTTCTTCTTTCAGACACTTCACCAAACTCAGTCACCAGGTTCTGCAGTTTCTCACCCAAATCAGCCACCAGCGCTGTATCATCAGCGAACAACAACTGACTCACTTCCCAGGCTTTCTCATCCACAACAGACTGTATACTTTCCCCTCTCCCCAAAACTCTTGTATTCACCTCCCTAACAACTCCATCCATAAACAAATTAAACAACCATGGAGATATCACACACCCCTGTCGCAAACCTACATTCACTGAGAACCAATCACTTTCCTCTCTTCCTACTCGCACACATGCCTTATATCCTCGATAAAAACTTTTCACTGCTTCCAACAACTTGCCTCCCACACCATATATTCTTAATACCTTCAACAGAGCATCTCTATCAGCTCTATCATATGCCTTCTCCAGATCCATAAATGCTACATACAAATCCATTTGCTTTTCTTAAGTATTTCTCACATACATTCTTCAAAGCAAACGTCTGATCCACACATCCTCTACCACTTCTGAAACCACACTGCTCTTCCCCATTCTGATGCTCTGTACATGCCTTCACCCTCCCATATAATTTCCCAGGAATACTCAACAAACATATACCTCTGTAATTTGAGCACTCACTTTTATCCCCTTTGCCTTTGTACAGTGGCACTATGCATGCATTTCGCCAATCCTTAGGCACCTCACCATGAGCCATACATACACTAAGTATCCTTACCAACCAGTCAACAACACAGTCACCTCCTTTTTTTAATAAATTCCAGTGCAATACCATACCCTCTCACTTTGCATACCACCCCGACCAAAACATCCTATATCTGCCACTCTATCATCAAACACATTCAACAAACCTTCAAAATACTAACTCCATCTCCTTCTCACATCACCACAACTTGTTATAACCTCCCTATTAACCCCTTCACCGATGTTTCCATTTGTTCTCATGTCTTACACACTTTATTTACCTCCTTCCAAAACATCTTTTTATTCTCCCTGAAATTTAATTATACTCTCTCACCCCAACTCTCATTTGCCCTTTTTTTTCACTTCTCACACCTTTCTCTTGACTTCCTGCCTCTTTCTTTTATACATCTCCCAGTCATTTGCAATATTTCCCTGCAAAACTTGTCCAAATGCTTCTCTCTTCTCTTTCACTGATAATCTTTCTTCATCCCTCCACACTACCCTTTCTATTCTGCCCACCTCCCACGCTTCTCATGCCACAAGCCATCACTGCTTCCCTGAATACATTCCATTCCTCCCCCACTCCCCTTATCTCCTTTGTTCACCTTTTTCCATTCTGCACTCAGTCTCTCCTGGTACTTCCTCACACAATTCTCCTTCCCAAGCTCACTTACTCTCACCACTCTCTTCACCCCAACCTTCTCTCTTCTTTTCTGAAAACTTTTACAAATCTTTACCTTTGCCTCCACAAGATAATGATCAGATATCCTCCAGTTGCACCTCTCAGCACATTAACATCCAAAAGTCTCTCTTTTACGCACCTATCAATTAACACGTAATCGAATAATGCTCTCTGGCCATCTCTACTACTTACATATGTATACTTATGTATATCTCTCTTTTGTAAACCAGGTATTCCCAATCACCAGTCCTTTTTCAGCACACAAATCTACAAGCTCTTCACCATTTCCATTTACAGCACTGAACACCCCATGTACACCAATTATTCTCTCAACTACCACATTACTCACCTATGCATTCAAATCAAACCCATCACTATAACCCGGTCTCGTGCATCAAAACTACTAACACACTCACTAAGCTGCTCCCAGAACACTTGCCTCTCATAATCTTTCTTCTCATGCCCAGGTGCATATGCACCAATAATCACCCATCTCATTCCATCCACTTTCAGTTTTACCCATATCAATCTAGAGTTTACTTTCTTATACTCTATCACATACTCCAACCACTCCTCAGGAGTTGTGCGACTCCATCGACTTGCTGTTGTCCTGTCACCAACCCCTGACTTTACTCCCAAGACATTCCCAAACCACTCTTCCCCTTTACCCTTGAGCTTCGTTTCACTCAGAGCCAAAACATCCAGGTTCCTTTCCTCAAACATGCTACTTATCTCTCCTTTTTTCTCATCTTGGTTACATGCACACACATTTAGACACCCCAATGTGAGCCTTCGAGGGGGATGAGCATTCCCTGCGTGACTTCTTCTTCTGTTTCCCATTTTAGAAAGTTAAGATACAAGGAGGGGAGGGTTTCTAGCCCCCTGCTCCCGTCCCCTTCAGTTGCCTTCTACGACATGTGAGGAATGCAAGGGAAGTATTCTTTTTCCCCTATCCCTAGGGGATATCGAATATAACTTGTTTGTTATATATAATAAGGCTGCATTTTCATTTCCTGATATGGATAAGGATGAACTCCTTTACAGAGTTCAGTTTATCCTTTCGTAAAATGTGAAATACAAGCCTTATGTTTCCATTGAAAATGGAAATGTAAAGAGCCTTAAAATCACTTCCTGAGTAAAATGTTAAAGGATTAAAAGTCAAAGGTCTGACTGAATTCTTCCAATTAGTTATTGGGAGTGCCTCATTTAAATTTGCCAGGTTAAAATGGCGAATTAAGAATAGGAACTCATTTTTTGTTAACAGAGTGATAGACTCTTGGAGTCCACTACCAATATGTAGACATTTCCAGCATAAATCTTGTTGAGTATAGATGTTTTCCCAATGAGTTCCCATTGGTAAGTCACTTTCAAAAAGGAGCTAGTCATCGCATACACCACACACATTATCTATTACGTCAACGCATATCTTTCACACCCACCCTTCAGTATCACACCCACGCATTAGTCTCATTCCATACCTCGACCCCATTCCCACACCGCAGACCTTCCATGTATGTAACTCATCATATCGATACACAGTTTTAATGACACTCGTGTAATTTTCACAGGCTGAGGAGTTGGTGCGTGGAGCCTGCGAAGAAAGTGAGCTTATCAGTGCTCTAAAGAATGCTGGGCTGGCCACTGACCAAGAGAGACTTGATGAGTATGCTGACCGTTTCCTTGAACACATCGAGCATATCCAGGAGGTAAGATGAAGGCTGTGCTGAGGTGTGATTTTGTTAAGAGACTGACTGTGCTGGGATTGACTTTGCTGGAGGTAACTCGACCAGGTATTGACTGCAATGCAGGAAGACTGTGCTAGGGGTTTTTCATGCTAATGGCTGACCATCCTGGAAGATGATTAGAGGCTGACCTTGCTGGAAGATGACTGTACTGCAAGTTACTTGTACTTCAATGAAGCATTGATTTGGATATAGAATGATAACAGGTTTTTTCATTATCAAAAAAGTATAATTCTGCTGAGGACTGCATAGCCTCTCTTTGTGGTGTATACAAACTTCTAGAGGCTGTTTATCTCAGAATATTAAGAGTCATCTCTCTGACAGGTTTGCAAGTTATTACGGCACATAGCTACAACAGATTCCCTTCAAGTAGCTGCCAAATATGGAGAAATCAACCTACGGATATATGGCCCTCAGGTAGTGACTGCGGCTCAGACCTTGTGCTTGTATCCTACTTCAAAGATCGCCAAAGAAAATGTTGAAGGTAAGACAGAACCTAGGAGGTTGGTGATTCTTTATGCATGGATATAATTCCCCAACTAGTTCAAAAAGGCCCACATACTGATGGAGCCTACCAGTTGTCCTGTTAGAAATATGATCATCACTTCTCAGATGCTGAATGATTGAAAGTATATTCCATATGTAACTGTCTTCTTGAGACATGGCAGATGTTCATGATTATTTTCTTTTGCTCATGATAAGCCAAGAATTCTTCCTTTCTTGCATTGCTCCTGCAACATGCTTGAAAATAAACACCTTGAAAATTTGCAGTTTCTTATTTACATGCTTATGTTATATATTACTTTTAAAGAAATTATTATACCTTGTTTCTCTTTGCTCTTGCCTTGATTCAGTGTTTGCTGACATGTGGTTAAATTTGGTTGGTGACGTCAAGAGCCTAACCAAGGATATAGGTGACCAGATCACAGCGGAGAACAAACCACCAGAGAAGCAGGTGTACATGTCACTGCCACGCCCAGGGGTATGTTTAGCAGCATGGCTTTATTAATTACTATTCTTTCAACCACAGTCTCACATCTTACTTATAATACTCGTTTATCTGCCAGTAGTTACCAGTGTCACTTCAACAGTCTTTACATAGATTACCTGCTACATTTCATCTTTAAGCACCATACTTTATCCAGTTAATACTGTCTGGTTACCTTTTGAGTGTCATTTTGTCATCCAGCAACATTTCTTGAGGCCTTACAAGGTCTCTTTATAATCAAGAATATTACTCTTTTTCAAGATGCTTTCCTTTTTATTTATGTTTTTGATAAGAAAAGGCAAAGTTTTCCCCACATAATCTTATTTCTTGATAGCTACTACTTATAACTAAACCGTCATGCTTTAGCAATTGTGACTAATTTTGCTAAGTTCTCTGCACCTGAAGGTGTAAGAATGGTCTGTAACTAATGTAGCAGTTGAGTATCCTGCATGCACCACTTATCTGACTCAAAAAAACTTCAAGAATATTAGAACTGGGTTAGATATACTGTAATCACACCATGATTTATGAATGATATATTCAAATTCATTAAGTGGGAGGATGAAATATCATGGCAGCCATGAACTCATAACATTACATTTGTTCCAGTATACTTGTTTCTCCGTTAACTGAAGGCAGGTCGGCTTTTATTTGATAAAATCTTATTCTCCCCTCAATTGACAAAACTCATGGAGCTTTGCATGTTAATGGATCTTTCTGTGATACTGTAATGTGCCAAGCAAATATCTAAATATCAGAATGTACTCTGGAAACTTTATTTGGCACATCTCAGAAGCACACTATTGTAATATCAGGTAAAATTTTCAAAGTTATGCATCGTACAAAGCTGAGTGCAGAACAGTAATTTAGTTGCATTACAATATGTGTGAAAATTTGAAGCATATTGCATCTGTTTTCTACAGAAACTTTGGAGAGTTATTTCAGCTAGATATCTATGAAAATTTGCATGCTGATACATCTCAATTGAGTAATGTCCTCAGTGAACAGATTAAAAGATAGAACAGTATACATGTGCATGATTTATCTGAAGACTCTTACAAATCTTTATTGAATCATGAAAATTTTACCTGTATTGATGTTTTAATGTATGTGGATCTTTACATATTGGTGAAGAACAGTACAATAGGTTTAATAACATATAAGCTGAAGGCAACTGTTGTTTTTGCATGCAAGTAAACAAATACCATAGTTTTAACTTCTTCGTAAACAGTGTTTTTTGACTGAATTTTTGTATTCAAAAGTCTAACCTCTTTCCATTAAAATTTTTTTCACATTTCTTATTCACCAGAGCTAATGATTATACTCTTGATTTCTCAATGAATTCTTTGTCTGGGGAATTCTTATTTTGTGGTGTTAACACTTAGTTATTCATTTTTCAATTTTCAATCTTTAAACAGGTTTACCTGGCAGAGGTCTGCACATTGCAAAGTAATTATTACACTTGAAATAATGTTAACAAAATAACTGAACATGGGCTTGCATGATTTCCCATACATTTTTTAATGTATGGATTCTAGAATTAGATCATTTTAACATCGTTTTTTTCTGTCTTCGTGAAATTATTCATTTTATATTCATCTCATATGAAGAAAAACATTGTGGCGTTACACATCTTACTACTTTATTGATTATGACCACTGACCTTGGCTATAGATATTCTTGAGAAAGGTCCATGATAGCTGCAACACTCTGCTCATCTTAGCTCATATCTGCTGCATATATGTTCCCTAAAGCCATAGGATCCTCTTCATGTTAAAAAGAATATTAGATATCTAGGTTGATTAACCCTGAATTTTTGTAGCAGTTTATTGTACAACTGCAAAGCCATTTGTAGAGACATACTAATCAAATTTTTATTGAATGGGAGTGGGGTACTCATATCCTGCATATGTTTTCTTCACTGATCAGTAAATTAATGATTTTGATGGTGACTTTGCATAGGAGGTTAAGTGTTACTCTAGAATTTGCATATAGCTAATAGTTATTTATATCAGATAGTAGAAATAAGTAAATTCTCGTGAATGGAAGTCTGATATAGATGGGATTGCACATGCTGATTTGTTATTAATGATAAACACTTCTGGGGGTATATCCTCAGCCTTGACAAGTATGACTTCAGAAATAAATTTCAATTTATTCTCGGTATCATCAGAAATAATCATAAGCAGCACACCACTTTCATAATGAAATATATACTACCAGCCACCGTGGAAGTCACTCAAAATGGCTTCACTTCTAAAACACTTAGATTCAGCAATGAATTTCCCCAAGGACCAGTTTTTTCTCCATCCCACTTTGATCTCTTCCTACATGACTCAAAAACTACTTGAGGCTATGGACATCCTGAAAGCAATTCTTAAATAAAAGGATTCTCAGAAAAATGGTAGATACAGTAAAGACACAAAGGGACATACTGTGGGATTATGTTAAACATCGATATGTTTAACAGGGAAGATCTTAAGCCGGCTAAGGAGCTTATTAACAGTTAGGAATGCAGTGGGATGTTCCTCAGAGATGACTGACCAAGGGAAGAGTGAGAGAAAAATAAGAAGTACAGTTAGAAGGTAAAATATGAAAGGCACCAAAAGTGTCTTGAGAGCAAAACAGCCCCACCACTAGCTCAGGGAGTCCAGAAATGCTAAGTAGTATGTGGATTGGCAGTAAAAGGAAAGGAGTTAGACGTAAAGAATTAATTTAGGAAAATGAAATAGATATGTTTTGGGTGCTTGAGATGAAACTCATCAGAGACCTGACCTATTCTGCTTCGAAGGGTACATAATAGTGTGGAGGGAAAGAAAAGATAAAGGGAGATGGGGATTGGCCATCTTAAGAAAGGATCTGGTAGCTGTAGGAAAAATTTACATAGTGGTGTTAATCCTCCAAAGAACTGCAGTAAGTCAGAAAGAACATTCAACAAGAACAACAGAGGAACAATCAGCATGATGCAGGAAAAAGTGCGGCACAGTTACAGAGATAATATGAAGATAGGATAACCATAGGCCATCATATGAAACTAAGCAAGAAATTATTGGAAGAGCAACAGAGAAGAACTGTGCTTTTATAGTATCAGAATGATAGGAGATGATGTAGTTGTAGATGTTGACAGCATACAGTACTTCAAAAAGCTAAAGGATAAAAGAGAAACTTTAATAGTTAGGTGCAGCACAAATATAGAAGTTGCTCCCCATACTTTACAAATGAGTTGTTATAATTAGGTGATTACCCTAGGCATATTATGCAGTGTCTTTAGATTGAGAAAATTCATATCAAACAAAGCCAACACATCTAGATGGTATTCTAAAACAATATTTTTTTTTATGAACAGTGCTCTGAAAGAGCAGACAAACAAATCAAAAAGTGCAAGTATTTTGTCTTTATGGATGCATTTGTTTCAGCCATTCAGCTTTCATAAAAGAATAATAATGTGCTACTATTGTCTGGATGATTCAGTAGTAACAACATTTATAACCATCCTTCAACCTCCTGCTTGTTTAACCAACCACTTTCTTCTCTTTTCTTCAGACCCTTCACTTGTATCAGGCTTTCTGTGATGCCTAATTGAAAGTTAATGAAATTCATAAGAAGAGATCATTCCCCTTTTTAGAGTTTTACTCATTTTAGTTGACTTTATATGAAGTGCAAACATCAGTTGGTGGCAAATCAACCACACAAACAGGTGCTATATGAGCCAAATAATTTATTTATACTAGTGCATGCAGTGCTAAAAATAGGAGAAAATCACAAAACTAAAAATCTCAGGGATAATTGCAGGATTTATGGAAATTTGCAATTATTATACTTTAGTAGAATCATGAGATTTACAGTGTCTGAAACAATCAAATCAAAGTGTCTCTCAGGTACTTCATAGAGACCTAAAAGATGCCTAAAAAGTTGGAAATATAAGTACAAAATGACATTTAAACATTAAAGAAACAAGACTATGTAAAGTAACATTAACAAAAACAAAAACCAGTTCAGAAACATGATAGAAGTAAGTAATGATGTAAGAGATGGTCATCAGTAAGAGGTCAAAAAATTACAGTAAAAGTTATAAAAAAAGCCAAAACACATAAGAATTAGTTAGAGTAAAAAGGAAAAATATCAGTGACAGAACCAGCAATTATTGTCTGATGAATTATCAACAAACATTTATGTGATGGCAGACATTTGGAGCTAAGGATATAAACACCAAGTGTATACAAGTGAAAGAAGAAGCCTTATGCCAACTGATTTAATGATAGAATGAAGAACACAAAATGGGAGAGAACAATGAAAGATGTACAACCATTATAATCCTAAGATGCAGTAACTAAAGGGAGAGTGAAGTACACTAATGGGATGAATGACAGAACCAAGCATCATAGTCAAACCTGTAATTGATAATCTTGCATAACCAAATACTAATGTAGAAGTGGTGAAGCTTAAAAACGGTTATGACCACAAAGACAGTGCAGCAGCAGTATATGAAAAATGAAATAAACATACTGGTTAGAAAGACAATAAAACATCCCAAATGAATGTGAAAAACAAAGACATTGTGTGAACTAATGAGAGAGATTGAAAATTGTCTTCTAAACAAATGTAGGATATGCAGCATCTAGTATAAAGTCAACAGATAAATTACCACTGAGATCAGATGCACAGGCTGTGGGTTTGGTATGCATGACTGCCTAGTAGATGGAAAATATGATAAAATTAGTGGACTTCTAAGATCAAGTGACGTATGCAGTGAAAAGCATATAGAATAGAACTTATGCAATGAAAGCCATGGAAGAAAGAGATGAAAATGAAGAGGGATATGGTGAAATAAAGAAAGGTAAGAAACTGATAATGATGATCGTAACATCAAGAAACACAGAGATAAAAAGGCATTATTGAAGAATCCAAGGTAGAACTATTTCACAATGCAAGAGGAAAAGTAACTAGTGTGAAAACTACAGATAAGAAGCAGAGAATTAAAAACTGAGGAAGGAATATGAAAGGGATAATGCATTGAAAAAGGAAATGAAAAACAAGGTAACAACTGAAATTGTTTCGGAAGTAGATGCAAATTTTGAACCAACAATGCTCAGGGTTGTACAGGTTGAGTATCCCTTATCCAAATTGCTTGAGACCGAAAGTGTTTTAGATTTTGGAATATTTGCATATACATAATGAGATATGTGGAAAACAGGTTGGTACAGAAGCAATTGGGGTAGAGCTGAGACATACCTCAACATTTTGACCATTCAATGGTCTTCCTCAGGAAATACTGATTCCAGCATTTGGTTGGACTGTGTTCCCCAGCAAGTAATGGTCACCCCGTCAGATGCTTTAGTGTGTTGCTCTCTGTTTGGGTCACTTGTCCTGCTGTCTCCACCCATTTACAGCGATTTCTGCTGCCTGACATAACCAACAGACCTTGTGTTAACGTTGTACTCAATCCCTTCCTATAGGTAAGCTCTGAATGGTTCATTACTTGCTTGTAGTTGCCTTGGCATCAGCCATTTAGTGATAGTGTGAGAGCTTACCTAGAGGAAGAGACTAAGAACAACATATCACAAGGTCTGGGTTCATCTGCTGGTCACGCCAGCTGGGGTAGATTGCTGTGAACAGGTTGAGGCAGCAGGACATGCAATCCAATCAGAGAATGGCATGTAAAGGCATCCAACCAAGTGCCCATCAATTGCTGGGGAACACAGTCCTGCCAAATGCTGGAATCAGTATCTCCTGAGGAAGACTACTGAAGTCAAAACGTTTAGGTATGTCTCAGCTCTAACCTGTTTGTTTCCATACCATCCTGTATTCCACATTTGTCATGATGGGTAATAGATAAGTGATATATTGAAAATGAGATATCTTGGAAATGGGACCCAAGTCTAAACACAAAATCCATTCATGTTTCATATACGACTTATATACATAGCCTGAAGGTAATGTATACAATATTTTCAATAATTTTGCGCATGAACCAAAGTTTGTGTAACACTGAACCATCAGAAAGCTAAGGTGTCACTATGTCATCACCTGATAAGCAATAATTTTCTAACACTTATTCATACAGAGCAGAGAATAAGCAAAAAACACAGTGAGTAATGTTCATAGGTCTGGCAGTGATGATGGTTTGTAACAAACTGGTGCCAACAGAGCATCAGAGCCCAGCTTGGGCAAGTGATAACAGGTGTGGAACTTTCCACTTGTAATGCCATGTGGCTGCTCAGAAGATTTTGGTTTGTGGAATATTTTGGATTTTCAGATAAGTGATGCCCAACCTGTAATAACCACCAGGAATGCAAGTTTAGCAACCCTAAAGTATCTTACAGCTATTTATTTATTTATTTATTTATTTATTTATTTATTTATTTATTATACTTTGTCGCTGTCTCCCACATTAGCGATGTAGTGCAAGGAAACAGATGAAAGAATGGCCGAGCCCAACCACATACACATGTATATACATACATGTCCACACACACACATATACATACCTATACATTTCAGCACATGCATATATATACATACACAGACATATACATATATACACATGTACATAATTCATACTTGCTGCCTTTATTCATTCTCGTCGCCACCCCACCAAACATGAAATGACAACCTCCTCCCCCTGCACGCACACAAGGTAGCACAAGAAAAAGAAAACAAAGTCCACATTCATTCCCACTCAGTCTCCAGCTGTCATGTGTAATGCACCAAAACCACAGCTCCCTTTCCACATCCAGGCCCCACAAAAGTTTCCATGGTTTACCCAGACGCTTCACATGCCTTGGTTCAATCCATTGACAGCACGTCGACCCCGGTATACGACATCGTTCCAATTCACTCTATTCCTTGCACGCCTCTCACCCTCCTGCATGTTCAGGCTCCGATCACTCAAAATCTTTTTCACTCCATCCCTCCACCTCCAACCTTGGTCTCCCACTTCTCCTCGTTCCCTCCACCTCTGACACTTATATCCCCTTTGTCAATCTTTCCTCACTCATTCTCTCTATGTGACCAAACCATTTCAAGACACTCTCTCCTACTCTCTCAACCACACTCTTATTATTACCACTTATCTCTCTTACCCTTTCATTACTTATGCAATCAAACCACCTCACATCACATATTGTCCTCAAACATCTCATTTCCAACACATCCACCATTCTCCGCACAACCTTATCTATAGCCCATGCCTCACAACCATATAACATCGTTGGAACCACTATTCCTTCAAACATACCCATTTTTGCTTTCTGAGATGATGTTCTCGCCTTTCACACATTTTTCAACGCTCCCAGAACTTTCACCCCCTCCCTCACCGTGTGACTCACTTCCACTTCCATGATTCCATCTGCTCCCAGATATATAAAACACTTCACTTCCTCCAGTTTTTCTCCATTCAAACTTATCTCCCAATTGACTTGTCCCTCAACCCTGCTGTACCTAATAACCTTGCTCTTATTCACATTCACTCTCAGCTTTCTTCTTTCACACACTTTACCAAACTCAGTCACCAGCTTCCGCAGTTTCTCAGCTGAATCAACCACCAGCGTTGTATCATTAGTGAGCAGCAATTGATTCACTTCCCAAGCCCTCTCATCCACAACAGACTGCATACTTACACCTCTCTCCAAAACTCTTGCATTCACCTCCCTAACAACCCCATCCATAAACAAATTAAACAACCATGGAGACATCAAGCACTCCTGCCACAAACCTACATTCGCTAAGAACCAATCACTTTCCTCTCTTCCTACTCGTACACATGCCTTACGTCCTCGATAAAAACTTCTCACTGCTTCTAGCAACTTGCCTCCCACACCATATATTCTTAATGCCTTCCATAGAGCATCTCCATCAACTCTATCATATGCTTTCTCCAGATCCATAAATGCTACATACAAATCCATTTGTTTTTCTAAGTATTTCTCACATACATTCTTCAAAGCAAGCACCTAATCCACACATCCTCTACCACTTCTGAAACCACACTGCTCTTCCCCAATCTGATGCTTTGTACATGCCTTCACCCTCTCAATCAATACCCTCCCATATAATTTCCCAGGAATACTCAACAAACTTATATCTCTGTAATTTGAACACTCACCTTTATCCCCTTTGCCTTCGTACAATGGCACTATGCATGCCTCTGTAATTTGAACACTCACCGTTATCCCCTTTGCCTTTGTACGATGGCACTATGCATGCATTCTGCCAATCCTCAGGCACTTCACCATGAGCCATACATACATTTAATATTCTTACCAACCAGTCAACCACAAAGTCACCCCCTTTTTTTAATAAATTCCACTGTGATACCATCCAAACCTGCCGCCTTGCCAATTTTCATCTTCCACAAAGCTTTCACTACCTCTTCTCTGTTTACCAAATCATTCTCCCTAACCCTCTCACTTCGCTCACTACCTTGACCAAAACACCCTATATCTGCCATTCTAAACATCTAACACGTTCAACAGACCTTCAAAATACTCACTCCATCTCCTTCTCACATCATCACTACTTGTTATTACCTCTCCATTCGCCCCCTTCACCGATGTTCCCATTTGTTCTCGTCTTGCGCACTTTTTTTTACCTCCTTTCAAAACATCTTTTTATTCTCCCTAAAATTTAATGATACTCTCTCGCCTTAACTCTCATTTGTCCTCTTTTTCACCTCTTGCACCTTTCTCTTGACCTCCTGCCTCTTTCTTTTATACATCTCCCATTCATTTGCACTATTTCCCTGCAAGAAATGTCCAAATGCCTTTCTCTCTTCTCTTTCACTAATAATCTTACTTCTTCATCCCACCACTCACTACCCTTTCTAATCTGCCCATCTCCCACGCTTCTCATACCAAGCATCTTTTGCACAAGCCAACACTGCTTCCCTAAATACATCCCATTCCTCCCCAACTCCCCCCTTATCCTTTGCCCTCGCCTTTTTCCATTCTGTACTCACTCTCTCTTGGTACTTCCTCACACAAGTCTCCTTCCCAAGCTCACTTGCTCTCACCACTCTCTTCACCCCAGCATTCTCTCTTCTTTTCTGAAAACCTCTACAAATGTTATCCTTCGCCTCTACAAGATAATGATCAGACATCCCTCCAGTTGCACCTCTCAGCACATTAACATCCAAAAGTCTCTTTCATGTGCCTATCAAATAACACATAATCCAATAATGCTCTCTGGCTCTAATAAATATATTTGTGAGTGATGTGATTGATGCAGATTCTTTGCTCTCATAAGGATTGATAAAGACAAATTTGTTATTACTTTGGCAAATTCCAAAGTTGTAAATGGGGAAAGTTGTGTAAATTTATGCACCAAGTAGGAGCAGAAAATGCAGGAATTTGGAAGCCTGGAAATGATAGAACAAGAAAAAGAACAAACTATGATCAGAGGAGGAATATCAGACGTGAATGAAGTGTAGAATAAAATTGGAGGTGAAATAATGCAGACCAGAGGATGTCGTACGAATGACAACAGCCATGAAGGTAAATGAGGAAAAAGATGAACTGTAGACTGGAAATGAAAGAACAAGAAAAAGAACAAACTATGATCAGAGGAGGAATATCAGACATGAATGAAGTGTAGAATAAAATTGGAGGTGAAGTAATGCAGACCAGAGGATGTCGTAGGAATGACAACAGCCATGAAGGTAAATGAGGAAAAAGATGAACTATAGAGCAAAAATGTTTTCATATTAGTATTATATAGAGCCAGAATATGAATGTTTTATTCAAACACTAAACAGAGTGATAAAATTTGCCATACATCAAAACCATTTATGGCCATAAAGTAAAAATTTTATTCCAATTCTCAAGAGTAGAACAGACTTGCTATAGATTATTGGCTATGATATAAAAGTCATATTCCACCACAAAAGAGTAGAGAAAATCATTATAGATTAGAACCAGTTCTGGCCAGATATAGTACAATAACCTCAGTAGTACACCTTAACACTGAATTTATTTTTTACCATTGCAAACAGCAATAAGAGTAGGGATAGAACACCCAGTAGGATGCACTTATTAAAATTCCATATAAGCTCAGTACATAAATATTAAGTTTATCAGTCTATTCACAGTGTATATTAGACCAAACAAGAACATCCTTTTCATGTTTGATAACTACACTTAAAGAAGCACAAAGTAGTAGTAGAGGTTTTGAGTAAGACAATATAAATGGTTAAGGAGATACGAGAGCTTAGTTACTATACAGAGAGAGATTAGAGGCCATAAGTTTGCTTGCCATGGAAGAAAGAATAGTATGGGGAGACTTCATAACAACCCCCTAAGTTTCTAAACGAGTTTTATGATGTAAACAGCAGATGTTTATCTTAGAGATGGAAAGAGAGAGCAACAGGAGGGTATAACAAGAAGCCTATAAGAAAAGATGTTAAGAAGTATTTTTATAGTGCAGTATTAGAGTAGTGAATGAATGCAATAAGCTAACAAGTGAGTGTTCAAATGTTTTAGCAGTAAAGAAAGTTTTAAAAACTATCCCCCTAACTAGTGTAGAACTCCTTCCCTGTACTGTCCTACAGTTTGCAAGAACAGGTCTGTCGAAATATGCAAATCCTAGCTTATATAACTTCGTAGTAAAAATAATTATTTTTGAATGTTAAAGATATCAAATTTTGCTCATGAATATGACCAAAACTTAGGTGAATGAGGCCATTTACAAGGAAATAGTTACATAGAAAACAATGAAACCTCCTTTGGTGGCAGAATAAATGCCAAATAAGGTAAATGACGAGACAGGCTCTTGGCGAAGATTAGTTGTGAGAAATGTGAGCCAAAGTAGTTGCACTAAACATGATGCTGATAAACACAGTGAATATAGTGACACACACCACCCAAACTGAATTTAAGGCATTCAGGACAGTACTGTATAACAAAACCTGAGGAACTTAAAATCTTAAAAAAGATTGAATTAGTAATAAAATTGTCTTCAATTTCCAGATCATAGAATAGGAAGAAAGAGGAACAGGTTGTGGTGTAGACTTGAATACAAAATAGTGAGTATGGCCCAGTAGATGAAAGAGAGGAATTAGAGAGTTAAGAAAACCTGATATATGTCATAGAGGGTAAAGCAATTTACCAGCAAGTGGAAGTAACACAAAGCCTCTTTGACTGGAGTAAGTAACTTTACTATACCGTATATGATAATGATATGGGTAAGAGAAAAGGAAGTCTACCTTTGTATTCTCTACATGTCACAGAAGGCAACTAAAAAGAGCATTTATTGCTTATCCTCCTAGAAGGCTCAGGCTAAGATGTCTAAATATGTGTGGATGTAACCAAGATGAAGAAAAAGAAGAGATAGGTAGTACTTTTGAGGAAAGAAACTGTAGTGTTCTGGACCTGAGTGAAACAAAGCTCATGGGTAAAGGGGAAGAATAGTTTGGAAATATCTTAGGAGTGAACTCAGGGGCTGACGAGAGAACAAGAGCTGTAGAACGAATAGTGCTACTGCTGTAGCAGGAGTTGGATGAATGTGTGAAACTGTTATGAAGTGAACTCTAGGATGATGTGGGTAAAAATAAGATTATATGGTGAGATACAGGTGATTATTAGTGCTTATGCACTAGGCCATGAGAAGAAAGATCCTGAAAGGCAAGTGTTTTGAGAGCAGCTTAGTGAGTGTGTCAGCACTTTTGATGCAAGAGACCAGGTATTATTGATTAGTGATTTAAATGGGAAGGTGAGTAATGTACCAATTGGGGATATAATTGGGGGCATGCGGTGTTTAGTATTATGAATGAAAATGATGAACAACTTGAGAAACTGTTTGCTGAAAAAGGACTAGAAATTGATAATACCTGGTTTAAAAAGAATGACATATGCAAGTTGGAAAGTTGGTCATTGGGCATTATTGGATTGAATAGTAATTTATAGAAATTACCTATTGATTGTAAATGAGAGACTTTTGAATGTGAATATAATGAGAAGGCAGTATCATAACCAATAAGGAAGGAGATGCTGCTTGTGTGAAAAGTAAAAGAATGAAGCTCAAAACTGGGGAAAGATGTCAAGTTTCAGTACCTCAAGGGGACACTCTAGTTTTACCAGAATATCCAAGTCTAACCCCACCTTCTTATGGTGACCTCATTATACACTCCTTGGGGGTGGAACTAAATGGGGAGGTGCCAGTGACCTGTCAAGGATCAGGCACAAAAAGCTAAGAAGCAGCACTGGAGTCTACCATTTATGCCAAGGATTGAAAGAGACTAGTGATTGAGGGTGAAAGTGCTGAATGTTATTGAGATGACTCGTGGGAATAAAAGGAAGGAGCTTGTGGAGAGGTTTAAAAGTTGTAGCTTGTATGTGCTGTGGATTGGGGAAACCCATAACCTTGGGCAGGGTGTGTGAAGTGAAAATGGAAATGATGAATGCAGGTTAAAAGAGGGCATGGTAGGAGGTGTGCTATGGACAAGAATGAGGGGAAATTGTTGGGGAAGAGGAAAGAAGGATGTGCAATTCTGCTATCACCAAGAGTTAGGAAAGTGTTACAGGGCAGGGACAGAATGGATCAAGAATAGCATGGGTGAAAGGAAAGATTGAAGTTGTGAAGTATGTATGGGTATGTGTATATGCACCTGTGAATTTGAAGATTGTATGAGGTAAGGGTGAAATTGAACTTTTCTGGAGAAATATGAATGACCGTAGAAATGATTTGGGAATGAGAGAAACATGGTCGTATTGGGTGATATGAATGCAAAAGTAGGGGTGTGATGATATTGGTGAGATGGTAAATGGAGAATGCTTGGAGTAAATGAGAATGGAAGTTATCTTGTGGATATTTGAGCTGAGAGGGGTTTATTCCTTGCAGACACCTTTTTTCAGCAGAAGATGATCTACCGATATACATCGATGATGAAACATGAAAGAGAAAAGCAAAAGGCTTTGATTGACAATGTGGCAGTGGATGAAATATTGAGAAAGGTCATGCTAGATACTAGAGTTGAGAGGATTCTTTGGAGACTGACCATTTCACAGTTCTTGTGGGGATGAGGATCAGAGAGAAGTGGAGGTATGGTGTAAGGAAGAATGGAGAGGTAAAATTACTAGCAAGTGAGAAGATGAATCAGAAAAAATGTAGAGAGGATTATGAAAGGAAGGTAACTGAAAGCTTAGATGGAAGTGCAGTGAATGTCGGTATGCAGTCATGTGTGAATGTGGTGTTTGAATTGTTTAGAGAAATACTATTAAAGGTTGTAGAATTAGTAGTTGGATACATAGTCGTGAAATTTAGGAATAGAAAGGGGAATGCAAGATGGACAGAAGAGATTAGACATGCTGTGAAAGAGAATAGAATAGGCATATGGTAAATTGCTCAATAGGAATGTAACGGTGGAAGTTCAGTAAAGGAGGAGAGAAGAATATAAAATATGTAAGTCGAATGTTAAGAAGCTGATAGAGGTAAGCAAAGAAAGAGTAAATAAACATTTTGGTAGAGAGTTAGGTGAAAAGTTCCAGGATGATAAGAAACTACACTGGAAGGAAGTGAAAAAGGAAAGAAGTGGATGTAAGCGTGGAAATGTTAATGTGAAGTGTAAGGAAGGGGAGTTGCTGAATCAAAAGGAGGAAATGAAATGAGGATGGGAAGAGTATTTTGAAGAACTGATAAATATGGGAGAAGTGAAGGCAGCAGTTGTTACATGTCTGTGTTTTTGTAGGATGAAAGCGAGAGGATATAAGTGCGAGGGCCTAATGCAAAGAGGGAGGTAAGAAGGTTGATAATGAAACTGAAGGTAGGAAATGCACCTTGAGTGCATAGGATTACAGCTGAAATGTTGAAATATGGAGGTGAGGCTGTGAAAGAGTGGATGTATCTGATGTGTAATTTAGCCTGGAAAAAGAAGGTTGTTCCTGAGGATTAGGTGAAAGCTATTATTGCTCCTTTATTCAAAGGAAAAGGTGCTAAGGATGTTTAGAGCAGTTATAGGGGAATACGTCTGTTAAGTATACTGGGAATAGTGTATGCAAGAATGTTAATTGATACAATGATGGCAGTGACTAAATGCAGAAAAAGTGAAGAGCAAGGGGTTTCTTAGGAAAGCTAGGGATGTGCAAATCAGATTTTTGTGATAAAGATGACCTTGGAAAAGTATTTGTTAGGTACAGTAGGGGTGAGGGTCAAGTCAATTGGGAGGTAAGTTTGAATGGAGAAAAGCTGGAGGAAGTAAAGTGTTTTAGATATCTGGGAGTGGATCTGGCAGCGGATGGAACCATGGAAGCGGAAGTGAATCATAGGGTGGGGGAGGGGGCGAAAATCCTGGGAGCCTTGAAGAATGTTTGGAAGTCGAGAACATTATCTCGGAAAGCAAAAATGGGTATGTTTGAAGGAATAGTGGTTCCAACAATGTTGTATGGTTGCGAGGCGTGGGCTATGGATAGAGTTGTGCGCAGGAGGGTGGATGTGCTGGAAATGAGATGTTTGAGGACAATATGTGGTGTGAGGTGGTTTGATCGAGTAAGTGATAATAGGGTAAGAGAGATGTGTGGAAATAAAAAGAGCGTGGTTGAGAGAGCAGAAGAGGGTATTTTGAAATGGTTTGGGCACATGGAGAGAATGAGTGAGGAAAGATTGACCAAGAGGATATATGTGTCGGAGGTGGAGGGAACGAGGAGAAGTGGGAGACCAAATTGGAGGTGGAAAGATGGAGTGAAAAAGATTTTGAGTGATGGGGGCCTGAACATGCAGGAGGGTGAAAGGCGGGCAAGGAATAGAGTGAATTGGATTGATGTGGTATACCGGGGTCAACATGCTGTCAATGGATTGAATTAGGGCATGTGAAGCGTCTGGGGTAAACCATGGAAAGTTGTGTGGGGCCTGGATGTGGAAAGGGAGCTGTGGTTTCGGGCATTATTACATGAAAGCTAGAGACTGAGTGTGAACGAATGGGGCCTTTGTTGTCTTTTCCTAGCACTACCTCGCACACATGAGGGGGGAGGGGGATGTTATTCCATGTGGGGTGGGGTGGCGATGGGAATAAATAAAGGCAGACAGTATGAATTATATACATGTGTATATATGTATGTGTCTATGTGTGTATATATATGTGTACATTGAGATGTATAGGTATGTATGTTTGAGTGTGTGGACATGTATGTATATACATGTGTATGTGGGTGGGTTGGGCCATTTCTTTCGTCTGTTTCCTTGCGCTACCTCGCAAACACGGGAGACAGCGACAAAGCAAAATAAATAAAGATAGATATATATAGGGGAGAAAGAATACTTCCCACGTATTCCCTGCGTGTCGTAGAAGGCGACTAAAAGGGGAGGGAGCGGGGGGCTGGAAATCCTCCCCTCTTGTTTTTTTTTTTAATTTTCCAAAAAAAGGAACAGAGAAGGGGGCCAGGTGAGGATGTTCCCTCAGAGGCCCAGTCCTCTGTTCTTAACGCTACCTTGCTGATGCAGGAAATGGCGAATAGTTTAAAAAAAAAAAGAGATATATATATATATATATATATATATATATATGTATAT
The DNA here is from genome assembly GCF_036320965.1 of Panulirus ornatus. Taxonomy (NCBI): domain Eukaryota; kingdom Metazoa; phylum Arthropoda; class Malacostraca; order Decapoda; family Palinuridae; genus Panulirus; species Panulirus ornatus. Next base: position 15,553,487 of record NC_092243.1, on the reverse strand, counting down.
ATATATATATATATATATATATTTTTTTTTTTTTTTTTTTATACTTTGTCGCTGTCTCCCGCGTTTGCGAGGTAGCGCAAGGAAACAGACGAAAGAAATGGCCCAACCCCCCCCCATACACATGTATATACATACGTCCACACACGCAAATATACATACCTACACAGCTTTCCATGGTTTACCCCAGACGCTTCACATGCCTTGATTCAATCCACTGACAGCACGTCAACCCCGGTATACCACATCGCTCCAATTCACTCTATTCCTTGCCCTCCTTTCACCCTCCTGCATGTTCAGGCCCCGATCACACAAAATCTTTTTCACTCCATCTTTCCACCTCCAATTTGGTCTCCCTCTTCTCCTTGCTCCCTCCACCTCCGACACATATATCCTCTTGGTCAATAGGTAAGTTTGTGACAAAACTGAAAAATGTTAGAATCATATCCTCACTGGCACAGACAATTTAAATCATAGGTAGCAAAACCTCGCAACCTTACAACATGTTGGAAGCAACATTATCCTTCAAACAAAATTTTGTTTGAAGAATTTTCGCTTCCAACAGTTGTTTCAAGGCGTCCAGATAAGTTGTGCGCAGGCGTGAGTCTAATGAATTCAATATTGGTTCATGGTTTGATCAGTAATGTCAGTAGGATGTGAAATAAAAGCGTGTTGAGAGAGCAAAGTTTAATTTCACTGGAGAATAGTGAGAAAGATTGACCAAGGATATATGTGTCGGATATACAAAATCGACCAAATTGGGTGAGTGAGTGAGATTTGATGATGGCCTAACATGCAGATAACGCGAATAGAGTGAATTTTGATGTCCTAATCTTCAATGGATTAACTGGCTTAACTTTAACTGAAGTTGTGTGGCCGGATGTAAAACTTTCTTTTACATGAAACTAGATGTGTGACCAATGCCTTTGATGTCTTTCCTAGATACCTCGCACACATGAGGGGTGTATCCATTGCTGGAATAAATAACAACGATAATTAACTGTGTATAAGTATTTCTATACTGTGCTTACTATTTGTCCAAAAAGCTCATGTTGTTTTTACATGCCTATACAACACCATCCATATCCTTGTAACCAAACACGGAGACATGCACAACAAATATAAGATAAACTAATTAGAAGAACATTTCACTTTCCCTCTGTCGTAAACGACTAAAGGAAGGCTGACAATCCCTCTGTTTTTTTTTATTTTCAAAACAAACTTTTCCTCAACCATCCTTTCTTAATACCTTGCTACAGAGGCAATATTAAAATATATAATAATATATATATTATATATATTTTTTTTTTTATTTTTTTTTTTTTTTTTATACTTTGTCGCTGTCTCCCGCGTTTGCGAGGTAGCGCAAGGAAACAGACGAAAGAAATGGCCCAACCCCCCCCCATTTGGTCAATCTTTCCTCACTCATCCTCTCCATGTGCCCAAACCACTTCAAAACACCCTCTTCTGCTCTCTCAACCACGCTCTTTTTATTTCCACACATCTCTCTTACCCTTACGTTACTCACTCGATCAAACCACCTCACACCACACATTGTCCTCAAACATCTCATTTCCAGCACATCCATCCTCCTGCGCACAACTCTATCCATAGCCCACACCTCGCAACCATACAACATTTTTGGAACCACTATTCCTTCAAACATACCCATTTTTGCTTTCCGAGATAATGTTCTCGACTTCCACACATTCTTTAAGGCCCCCAGAATTTTCGCCCCCTCCCCCACCCTATGATCCACTTCCGCTTCCATGGTTCCATCTGCTGCCAGATCCACTCCCAGATATCTAAAACACTTCACTTCCTCCAGTTTTTCTCCATTCAAACTCACCTCCCAATTGACTTGACCCTCAACCCTACTGTACCTAATAACCTTGCTCTTATTCACATTTACTCTTAACTTTCTTCTTCCACACACTTTACCAAACTCAGTCACCAGCTTCTGCAGTTTCTCACATGAATCAGCCACCAGCGCTGTATCATCAGCGAACAACAACTGACTCACTTCCCAAGCTCTCTCATCCCCAACAGACTTCATACTTGCCCCTCTTTCCAAAACTCTTGCATTTACCTCCCTAACAACCCCATCCATAAACAAATTAAACAACCATGGAGACATCACACACCCCTGCCGCAAACCTACATTCACTGAGAACCAATCACTTTCCTCTCTTCCTACACGTACACATGCCTTACATCCTCGATAAAAACTATTCACTGCTTCTAACAACTTTCCTCCCACACCATATATTCTTAATACCTTCCACAGAGCATATATATATATATATATATATATATATATATATATTTTTTTTTTTTTTTTTGCCGCTGTCTCCCGCGTTTGCGAGGTAGCGCAAGGAAACAGACGAAGAAATGGTCCAACCCACCCCCAATCACATGTATATACATACACGTCCACACCACAAATTACATACCTACACAGCTTTCCATGGTTTACCCCAGACGCTTCACATGCCCTGATTCAATCCACTGACAGCATGTCAACCCCGGTATACCACATCGATCCAATTCACTCTATTCCTTGCCCTCCTTTCACCCTCCTGCATGTTCAGGCCCCGATCACACAAAATCTTTCACTCCATCTTTCCACCTCCAATTTGGTCTCCCACTTCTCCTCATTCCCTCCACCTCCGACACATATATCCTCTTGGTCAATCTTTCCTCACTCATTCTCTCCATGTGCCCAAACCATTTCAAAACACCCTCTTCTGCTCTCTCAACCACGCTCTCTTTATTTCCACACATCTCTCTTACCCTTACATTACTTACTCGATCAAACCACCTCACACCACACAATGTCCTCAAACATCTCATTTCCAGCACATCCACCCTCCTGCGCACAACTCTATCCATAGCCCACGCCTCGCAACCATACAAAATTGTTGGAATCACTATTCCTTCAAACATACCCATTTTTGCTTTCCGAGATAATGTTCTTGACTTCCACACATTCTTCAAGGCTCCCAGGATTTTCGCCCCCTCCCCTGCCCTATGATCCACTTCCACTTCCATGGTTCCATCCGCTGCCAGATCCACTCCCAGATATCTAAAACACTTTACTTCCTCCAGTTTTTCTCCATTCAAACATACCTCCCAATTGACTTGACCCTCAACCCTACTGTACCTAATAACCTTGCTCTTATTCACATTTACTCTTAACTTTCTTCTTTCACACACTTTACCAAACTCAGTCACCAGCTTCTGCAGTTTCTCACATGAATCAGCCACCAGCGCTGTATCATCAGCGAACAACAACTGACTCACTTCCCAAGCTCTCTCATCCACAACAGACTTCATACTTGCCCCTCTTTCCAAAACTCTTGCATTCACGTCCCTAACAACCCCATCCATAAACAAATTAAACAACCATGGAGACATCACACACCCCTGCCGCAAACCTACATTCACTGAGAACCAATCACTTTCCTCTCTTCCTACACGTACACATGCCTTACATCCTCGATAAAAACTTTTCACTGCTTCTAACAACTTTCCTCCCACACCATATATTCTTAATACCTACCACAGAGCATCTCTATCAACTCTATCATATGCCTTCTCCAGATCCATAAATGCTACATATAAATCCATTTGCTTTTCTAAGTATTTCTCACATGCATTCTTCAAAGCAAACACCTGATCCACACATCCTCTACCACTTCTGAAACCACACTGCTCTTCCCCAATCTGATGCTCTGTACATGCCTTCACCCTCTCAATCAATACCCTTCCATATGATTTACCAGGAATACTCAACAAACTTATACCTCTGAAATTTGAGCACTCACTCTTATCCCCTTTGCCTTTGTACAATGGCACTATGCACGCATTCCACCAATGCTCAGGCACCTCACCATGAGTCATACATATATTAAATAACCTTACCAACCAGTCAATAATACAGTCACCCCCTTTTTTAATGAATTCCACTGCAATACCATCCAAACCTGCTGCCTTGCCGGTAGAGGATGTGTGGATCAGGTGTTTGCTTTGAAGAATGTATGTGAGAAATACTTAGAAAAGCAAATGGATTTGTATGTAGCATTTATAGATCTGGAGAAGGCATATGATAGAGTTGATAGAGATGCTCTGTGGAAGGTATTAAGAATATATGGTGTGGGAGGAAAGTTGTTAGAAGCAGTGAAAAGTTTTTATCGAGGATTTAAGGCATGTGTACGTGTAGGAAGAGAGGAAAGTGATTGGTTCTCAGTGAATGTAGGTTTGCGGCATGGGTGTGTGATGTCTCCATGGTTGTTTAATTTGTTTATGGATGGGGTTTTTAGGGAGGTAAATGCAAGAGTTTTGGAAAGAGGGGCAAGTATGAAGTCTGTTGGGGATGAGAGAGCTTGGGAAGTGAGTCAGTTGTTGTTCGCTGATGATACAGCGCTGGTGGCTGATTCATGTGAGAAACTGCAGAAGCTGGTGACTGAGTTTGGTAAAGTGTGTGGAAGAAGAAAGTTAAGAGTAAATGTGAATAAGAGCAAGGTTATTAGGTACAGTAGGGTTGAGGGTCAAGTCAATTGGGAGGTGAGTTTGAATGGAGAAAAACTGGAGGAAGTGAAGTGTTTTAGATATCTGGGAGTGGATCTGGCAGCAGATGGAACCATGGAAGCAGAAGTGGATCATAGGGTGGGGGAGGGGGCGAAAATTCTGGGGGCCTTGAAGAATGTGTGGAAGTCGAGAACATTATCTCGGAAAGCAAAAATGGGTATGTTTGAAGGAATAGTGGTTCCAACAATGTTGTATGGTTGCGAGGCGTGGGCTATGGATAGAGTTGTGCGCAGGAGGATGGATGTGCTGGAAATGAGATGTTTGAGGACAATGTGTGGTGTGAGGTGGTTTGATCGAGTGAGTAACGTAAGGGTAAGAGAGATGTGTGGAAATAAAAAGAGCGTGGTTGAGAGAGCAGAAGAGGGTGTTTTGAAGTGGTTTGGGCACATGGAGAGAATGAGTGAGGAAAGATTGACCAAGAGGATATATGTGTCGGAGGTGGAGGGAACGAGGAGAAGAGGGAGACCAAATTGGAGGTGGAAAGATGGAGTGAAAAAGATTTTGTGTGATCGGGGCCTGAACATGCAGGAGGGTGAAAGGAGGGCAAGGAATAGAGTGAATTGGAGCGATGTGGTATACCGGGGTTGACGGGGGTTGACGTGCTGTCAGTGGATTGAATCAAGGCATGTGAAGCGTCTGGGGTAAACCATGGAAAGCTGTGTAGGTATGTATATTTGCGTGTGTGGACGTATGTATATACATGTGTATGGGGGGGTTGGGCCATTTCTTTCGTCTGTTTCCTTGCGCTACCTCGCAAACGCGGGAGACAGCGACAAAGTAAAAAAAAAAAAAAAAAAAAAAAAAAAAAAAAAAAATATATATATATATATATATATTTTTTTTTTTTTTTTTTTTTTTTTTTTTTTTTTCCAAAAGAAGGAACAGAGAATTGGGCCAGGTGAGGGTATTCCCTCAAAGGCCCAGTCCTCTGTTCTTAATGCTACCTCGCTAATGCGGGAAATGGCGAATAGTTTAAAAGAAAAAAAAAAAGATATATATATATATATATATATATGGGTCTACACCTGTCAAATCCGATCAGGCTCGAAGGGTATTCAGTTACTTGTAATCAAGTAGTTATTTCCCTATTAGGGGCGATCGTAGCCTAGCTGTTAGTATTCCTGACTACCACGCAAAAGGCCCTGGATTCAAATTCTGGCAATTGGAGGGTATATGTGTTGTATGAAAGTGCATGTTCATATACCTCTGTGTTTGTACAGTAAGGTTCTGTAAAGTGCTAGTTGCTGGCAATGTGAGCCTGATGGGATTTGACTGGTGTAGACCCTATTGCTCATGGATGTGAGATGAAGAGTATTCAATTACTTCTAATCGAATAGTTATTTCCCTGTTAGGGACCATAGCCTGTCTGTTAGCATTCCAGACAACCATACAAAAGGTCCTGGGTTCAAATCCTGGCTGTTGGAAAGTATTATTTGTTTTTATGAAAGTGCATTTTCTTATGCTCTATATGCACCATATTTCCTGTGGGACGGGGTAGCAGCAGGAATGGATGAAGGCAGGCGAGTTTAAATTTGTACATATGTATATATGTATATGTCTGGGTATGTGTATGTATATGTGTGTATATTGATATGCATATGTATGTATATATATATTCCTGGGGATAGGGTATTCCTGGGGATAGGGGAGAAAGAATACTTCCCATGTATTCCCTGCGTGTCGTAGAAGGCGACTAAAAGGGAAGGGAGCGAGGGGCTGGAAATCCTACCCTCTCGTTTTTTTTTTTTTTTTTTCTTTTTTTTTTTTTTCCAAAAGAAGGAACAGAGAAAAGGGGGCCAGGTGAGGATATTCCCTCAAAGGCCCAGTCCTTTGTTCTTAATGCTACCTCGCTATCGCGGGAAATGGCGAATAGTATGAAAAAAAAATATATATATATATATATATATATATATATATATATATATATATATATATATATATATATATATATACACTTATTTTTTTTAACTTTCTAAAATGGGAAACAGAAGAAGGAGTCACGCGGGGAGTGCTCATCCTCCTCGAAGGCTCAGACTGGGGTGTCTGTGTGTGGATGTAACCAAGATGTGAAAAAAGGAGAGATAGGTAGTATGTTTGAGGAAAGGAACCTGGATGTTTTGGCTCTGAGTGAAACGAAGCTCAAGGGTAAAGGGGAAGAGTGGTTTGGGAATGTCTTGGGAGTAAAGTCAGGGGTTAGTGAGAGGACAAGAGCAAGGGAAGGAGTAGCAGTACTACTGAAACAGGAGTTGTGGGAGTATGTGATAGAATATAAATATAAATTCTCGATTAATATGGGTAAAACTGAAAGTTGATGGAGAGAGATGGGTGATTATTGGTGCATATGCACCTGGGCATGAGAAGAAAGATCATGAGAGGCAAGTGTTTTGGGAGCAGCTGAATGAGTGTGTTAGTGGTTTTGATGCACGAGACCGGGTTATAGTGATGGGTGATTTGAATGCAAAGGTGAGTAATGTGGCAGTTGAGGGAATAATTGGTATACATGGGGTGTTCAGTGTTGTAAATGGAAATGGTGAAGAGCTTGTAGATTTATGTGCTGAAAAAGGACTGGTGATTGGGAATACCTGGTTTAAAAAGCGAGATATACATAAGTATACGTATGTAAGTAGGAGAGATGGCCAGAGAGCGTTATTGGATTACATGTTAATTGACAGGCGCGCGAAAGAGAGACTTTTGGATGTTAATGTGCTGAGAGGTGCAACTGGAGGGATGTCTGATCATTATCTTGTGGAGGCTAAGGTGAAGATTTGTATGGGTTTTCAGAAAAGAAGAGTGAATGTTGGGATGAAGAGGGTGGTGAGAGTGAGTGAGCTTGGGAAGGAGACTTGTGTGAGGAAGTACCAGGAGAGACTGAGTACAGAATGGAAAAAGTTGAGAACAATGGAAGTAAGGGGAGTGGGGGAGGAATGGGATGTATTTAGGGAATCAGTGCTGGATTGCGCAAAAGATGCTTGTGGCATGAGAAGAGTGGGAGGTGGGTTGATTAGAAAGGGTAGTGAGTGGTGGGATGAAGAAGTAAGTTTATTAGTGAAAGAGAAGAGAGAGGCATTTGGACGATTTTTGCAGGGAAAAAATGCAATTGAGTGGGAGATGTATAAAAGAAAGAGACAGGAGGTCAAGAGAAAGGTGCCAGAGGTGAAAAAGAGGGCAAATGAGAGATGGGGTGAGAGAGTATCATTAAATTTTAGGGAGAAAAAAAATATGTTCTGGAAGGAGGTAAATAAAGTGCGTAAGACAAGGGAGCAAATGGGAACTTCAGTGAAGGGCGCAAATGGGGAGGTGATAACAAGTAGTGGTGATGTGAGAAGGAGATGGAGTGAGTATTTTGAAGGTTTGTTGAGTGTGTTTGATGATAGAGTGGCAGATATAAGGTGTTTTGGTCAAGGTGGTGTGCAAAGTGAGAGGGTTAGGGAAAATGATTTGGTAAACAGAGAAGAGGTAGTAAAAGCTTTGCGGAAGATGAAAGCCGGCAAGGCAGCAGGTTTGGATGGTATTGCAGTGGCATTTATTAAAAAAGGGGTGACTGTATTATTGACTGGTTGGTAAGGTTATTTGATGTACGTATGACTCATGGTGAGGTGCCTGGGGATTGGCGGAATGCGTGTATAGTGCCATTGTACAAAGGCAAAGGGGATAAGAGTGAGTGCTCAAATTACAGAGGTATAAGTTTGCTGAGTATTCCTGGTAAATTATATGGGAGGGTATTGATTGAGAGGGTGAAGGCATGTACAGAGCATCAGATTGGGGAAGAGCAGTGTGGTTTCAGAAGTGGTAGAGGATGTGTGGATCAGGTGTTTGCTTTGAAGAATGTATGTGAGAAATACTTAGAAAAGCAAATGGATTTGTATGTAGCATTTATGGATCTGGAGAAGGCATATGATAGAGTTGATAGAGATGCTCTGTGGAAGGTATTAAGAATATATGGTGTGGGAGGCAAGTTGTTAGAAGCAGTGAAAAGTTTTTATCGAGGATGTAAGGCATGTGTACGTGTAGGAAGAGAGGAAAGTGATTGGTTCTCAGTGAATGTAGGTTTGCGGCATGGGTGTGTGATGTCTCCATGGTTGTTTAATTTGTTTATGGATGGGGTTGTTAGGGAGGTGAATGCAAGAGTTTTGGAAAGAGGGGCAAGTATGAAGTCTGTTGTGGATGAGAGAGCTTGGGAAGTGAGTCAGTTGTTGTTCGCTGATGATACAGCGCTGGTGGCTGATTCATGTGAGAAACTGCAGAAGCTGGTGACTGAGTTTGGTAAAGTGTGTGAAAGAAGAAAGTTAAGAGTAAATGTGAATAAGAGCAAGGTTATTAGGTACAGTAGGGTTGAGGGTCAAGTCAATTGGGAGGTGAGTTTGAATGGAGAAAAACTGGAGGAAGTGAAGTGTTTTAGATATCTGGGAGTGGATCTGGCAGCGGATGGAAACATGGAAGCGGAAGTGAATCATAGGGTGGGGGAGGGAGCGAAAATCCTGGGAGCCTTGAAGAATGTTTGGAAGTCGAGAACATTATCTCGGAAAGCAAAAATGGGTATGCTTTAAGGAATAGTGGTTCCAACAATGTTGTATGGTTGCGAGGCGTGGGCTATGGATAGAGTTGTGCGCAGGAGGGTGGATGTGCTGGAAATGAGATGTTTGAGGACAATATGTGGTGTGAGGTGGTTTGATCGAGTAAGTAAGGTAAGGGTAAGAGAGATGTGTGGAAATAAAAAGAGTGTGGTTGAGAGAGCAGAAGAGGGTGTTTTGAAATGGTTTGGGCACATGGAGAGAATGAGTAAGGAAAGATTGACCAAGAGGATATATGTGTCGGAGGTGGAGGGAACGAGGAGAAGTGGGAGACCAAATTGGAGGTGGAAAGATGGGGTGAAAAAGATTTTGAGTGATCGGGGCCTGAACATGCAGGAGGGTGAAGGGAGGGCAAGGAATAGAGTGAATTGGATCGATGTGGTATACCGGGGTTGACGTGCTGTCGGTGGATTGAATCAGGGCATGTGAAGCGTCTGGGGTAAACCATGGAAAGCTGTGTAGGTATGTATATTTGCGTGTGTGGACGTGTATGTATATACATGTGTATGGGGGTGGGTTGGCCCATTTCTTTCGTCTGTTTCCTTGCGCTACCTCGCAAACGCGGGAGACAGCGGGGATAGGGGAGAAAGAATACTTCCCACGTATTCCCGCATGTCGTAGAAGGCGACTAAAAGAGAAGGGAGCAGGGGGCTGAAAATCCTCCCCTCTCATTTTTTTTTTTTTTTTTTTTTTTGTATTTTCCAAAAGAAGGAACAGAGAAGGGGGCCAGGTGAGGATATTCCCTCAAAGGCCCAGTCCTCTGTTCTTAACGCTACCTCACTAATGCGGGAAATGGCGAATAGTATGAAAGAAAGAAAGATATATATATATATATATATATATATATATATATATATATATATATATATATATATATATATATATATATTTTTAATTTTCCAGAAGAAGGAACAGAGAATTGGGCCAGGTGAGGGTATTCCCTCAAAGGCCCAGTCCTCTGTTCTTAATGCTACCTCGCTAACGCGGGAAATGGCGAATAGTTTAAAAGAAAGAAAGAAGATATATATATATATATATATATATATATATATATATATATATATATATATATATATGGATGGAATGATAAGAGAGGTGAAAGTAAACTAGGAAAAAGGGAGCATCGATGAAATGTGGCAGTGAGATATGGTGGATAGTGACAAGTCTGTTTGCAGATGACTTTGTGTTGTTTGCTGAGAGTGTGGAGGAATTGCAGAAGGTTATAAGTTCTTTGATATGTGTAAGCGTAGGTGATTGAAGGCAAATGCAAATAAGAAAAAAGTAATGGTGTTTGAAAGGAAAAAGAGTGAAAGCATAGATTCTGTAAAACCACATAGAGTGAAAGAAGCAAGTATACTAAATTGTGCCTTGGATATGGAGGGAGAAAGACTGGAAGAGATGAGAGAATTTAAGTATTTGAGAGCTGTCTTGGGTAAGTTTGGTGATATGGAGGGAGAGATAAGGGAGAGAGCAGTACAGAGTAGAAGAGTCATTGGATCACCTAAAAGAATGATAAAGGTTAGAGGTGTAAGTATGGAAGTGAAGAGAGGATTAAGGGACAGTATAGTCCTCCCAACCCTGACCTGCTGAAAAATGGACATGGAATGGGTCACAGAGGTCAAGAATCCAGGCTATTTGAGAAGAGCATCTGGTGTGACTAGATGGAATGAAAAAAGAAATGAAAGGGTGTATGAGAGATGTAGTATGGCAGGGAATTTAAGGGGAATGAATTAAGGAGTGATAGAATGGGTGAAACATTATACTTTGAGGTGGTTTGGGCATGTGGAAAGAAGGTAAGACTGGAAATTTACAAGGACAATGTATGGCAGTACAATGAAAGGGGTTGGGGTGAGAGGAAAACCACCTGTGACATGGGCAAATAGGGTGGAGAAATACCAGAGGAAGAGAAATGCTGGAAATATGCATGAAATGGTGTATCTGAGGGAGGCATGGAAGGACAGGGATAAGTGGGGACTCTTATGTCGTGGTCTCTCCTTGCGGAGTTCCTGGAGGGAACGGGCATCAGAGATATAGATGGATAGATACATAGATAACTGGTAGGATGTCTGAGGAGATGAGAATGAAGACTTATGGAGGTTTTTGAGAAAGAAGAAACATTATTAGTGCAAAGAGAGTGGTGAGAGTAAGAGATCTTAGAAAAGAGATTTGCATGAAGAAATACCAGCAAAGATTGAGTGTAGAATGGCAAATGAAGCTATAGGAGTGGGTGAGAAGTAGGAGTTATTTTGGTAGGATGAAGATGTAAAGTTGTTTGTAAAGAGAAAGGAGAGGCACTTGGGTAGTACTTACAGGGTAGAAGTACAAATGATTGGAAGATATATAACATAAAGGAACAGGAGGCCAAGAGGAAGGTGCAATTGTTGAAAAGGAGGCCAAATGAGATTTAGGTTGAGTGAGTATCAGTAAACTTTAGGAAGAATAAGATGATTTGGAAGGAAACAAGATTTTAAAAACAAGAGAACATATGGAAACATCGGTGAAGGGGATAAGAAGAAGTGATGACATTTGGAGAATAGAGGTGGTGAAAGCCTTGCTTTAGATGAAATGTTGCAAACCAGCTAGAGTGGATGGTACTGCAGCTGATATTCTCAAGAAACAGGGTGACTGTGTTGTTAATTGGTTACTTAAGACTTTCAATGAATGTATGGATCATGGTGAGATGCCTGTGGATTGGTGGATGTTTATGTAATGCCACTGTATAAAGGTAAGGGGATCATGCAAGCTAGAGAGGTATAAGTTTGTCAAGAGCACCAGGTGAGTTGTATGGGAGAGGGTGCACGCATGTACAGAACATCAGATTTGGGAGTAACCATGGGTTTTCAGAAGTGGTAGTTGAGGTGTACATCAGAATGTGTGTTAGAAATATATAAGAAAAATGGGTGGATTTGTATGTTGCATATATGGATTTGGAGGAAGTATATGACAGGGTTGATAGAGATGCCTTTGTGGAAGGTCTTAAGAATATATGGCATAGGAGGTAGTAGTTGGTAGGCATCCTCCAGCCAGGTGAGGTACATTACTATCACTACCCTCCTGGGTATTAAAGGGTTAGTGATGGCTGTGTTGTGAGCCAGCACTTCAGTGGTTGTTAAGTTGCACTCCTGTGACCTTGGTAGATGTCTTTTCTTTCTGCCTCACCTGCACATGAACTGTTGGTATTCAGTCCACAAATCTACAATCTCTCCTTGTCACAAATAACAGTTGACAAGACCTAACTCACACAACCCATTCTTTACAACTCTGGATTTTCCTGCAGTGAGTGCTTGGTTCTAGCCCTCCCTTTTGGCAAAATGGTAGAGCAGTAGATAAAAGAAGCAAGTAGGGACATTAGACAGGAGCTTAGAAACATTAGGTGGAAGTAGTGGGAAGGGGCATTAGCTGGGAGCATCAGGTAAAAGTAGTAGGTAGTAAAATCAGGCAGAAGTAGTAGGTTGTGTAATTAGGCAGGAATAATTAGGTAGAAGTAGTGTTTATCTTTTTATTATACTTTTATTATACTGGTAGCACCAGGAAACAAACGAAGAATGGCTCATCCACTCATATACACGCATATATATATATATATATATATATATATATATATATATGAAAGTAGTAGGTAGGAATATTTGGTAGAAGCATCAAAAAGCACTGCACTAGAGTTACCCTCTGCCAGTGGCCTGTTAAGGGTGAAGCAAAAAGGCAACAAAACAGCAGTGGAGTTCAACAGTTATGGAGACTCTTTTGCTGAAGCCACTCCCTTGAAGGAGTTTCCAAATGGATGGTTCCAAGAGAAGGTTGGTCTGTGGTAGGGATATGTGATGTTACCTTGGCTGCTTCATTTTTTATGGATAGAGTGGTGAGGGAGGTAAATGCAAGAGCCATAGAGAGAAGGATGAGTATGCATTCTGGAAAGGATGAGAGGGCCTAGGAAGTGAGTCAGTTGTTGTTTGCTGATGACACAGCACTGGTGGTAGATTCGAGTAAGAAACTGTAGGAGTTGGTGATTGAGTTTGGATAAAGTTAAGAGCCATTGTGAATTAGAACAAGATTTTTAAGTTTGGCAGGGTTAAGGGACAGGTTAGTTGGGAAATGACTTTGAATGGAGAAAAATAGGAGGAAGTGAAGTGTTTTAGTTACCTGGGAGTGGCCATAGCAGCAAATTGGAATTGAGTTATGTGGTGAGTAATGGGGCAAATGTTCTGGCAGCACTGAAGAATGTGTGGAAAGAGAGATCGTTATCTAGGATGACAAAAATGGGTATGTTTAAAGGTATACTAGTCCCAACAGTATATATGGATGTAAGGTATGAGTTATAGATGAGTATGTTCAGAGGAGGGTGGATGTGTTTGAGGACAGCATGTGGTGTGAGTTGGTTTGATCATGTAAGTAATAAAAGAGTAAGAGAAAGGTGTGGTAATAAAAAGAATGTGGTTAAGAGAACTGGAGAGGATGTGTTGAAATGTTTTGGATATATAGAGAGAATGAGTGAGGAAAGGTTAACAAAGAGGATATATGTGTTTGAAGTGGATGGAACAAAAAGAAGGGGGAGACCAAAATGGAGATGGAGGGAATGCATTTACACTGCCACTGTATAAAGGCAAGTGGAAAGAAAAGTAAGTATTCAAACTACAGATGTATAGTTTTATGGGTTTACCTGTCAAGCTGTATGGGAGGGCATTAACTGAGAGGATGAAGGCATGTACAGAGCATCAGATTGAGGAAGAGCAGTGTGGTTCCAGAAGTGGTAGAGGATGTGTGGTTCAGGTGTTTGTTTTAAAGATTATGTGTAAGAAATACTTCAAGAAACAGATGGATTTGTATATGGTATTTATGGATCTGGAGAAAGCATATGATAGGGTTGATAGAGATGCTTTGTGGAAGGTCGTAAGGATATATGATGTGGAAGGCAAGCTGCTAGAAGCAGAGAAGTTTTTATCAAGGATTTAAGGCATGTGTATGAGTAGATAGAGAGGAGAGTGAAAGGTTCCAAATGAAGGTTGGTCTGTGGCAGGGGTGTGTGAGCAGTTTATGGGGATGAGAGGGCCTGGGAAGTGAGTCAGTTGCTGTTTGCCAATTATACAGTACTGGTGTTAGATTCAAGTGAGAAACTGCAGAAGTTGGTGACTAAGTTTGGAAGAGTGTGTGAAAGAAGGTTGAGAGTAAATGTGACTAAAAACAAGGTTGTTAGGTTTAGCAGGGTTAAAGAACAGGTTCGTTGGGGTGTGAGTTTGAATGGATTAAAATTGGAGATGAAGTGTTGATATCTGTGAGTGGACATGGCAGCAACTGGAAACATAAAAGCAGAAGTGATTCACAAGGTGGGGGATGGGATGGGGTGCAGGCAAAGGTTCTGAGAGTGCTGAAGGATGTGTGGACAGAGAATATTATCTGGGAGAGCAAAAATGAATATGTTTGAAATAATGATGAGCCCAACAATATTATGTAGGTGTGAGACATGGGCATAAGGCTGCATGGAAGGTTGATGTGTTGGTAATGATATTTTAGAGGACAATATGTGGTGTGAGTTGGTTTGATCGAGTAAGTAAAGAAAGGGTAAGAGAGGTGTGGTAATAAAAAGAGTGTGGTTGATCGAGCTGAAGAGGTTTTGCTGAAATGGTTTGGACATATGGAGACAGTGAGTGAAGAAGAGTTGACAGAGAGGACATAAGGGGAAGGAGCAAAGAGAACAGGGAGACCAAATTGGAGGTGGAAGGTTGGAGTGAAAAAGAATTTGAGCAATTAGGGCCTGAGCAGGCAGGAGGGTGAAAAGCGTGCACAGGATAGACTGAATCGGAACAGTGTGGTATACTCAGGTCAATGTGCTGTCAGTGGACTGAACCAGGGCATGTAAAGTGTTCGGGTAAACCATGGAAAGGTGTGTGGGCCTGGTTGTAGATAGAGGGCTGTGGTTTAGGTGTATTAATCATGACAGCTTGAGAATATTTGTGTGCATGTGGCCTTTCTTGATGTGTTCTTGATGCTCCCTCTTAACCCTGGAAATAGCAGTCGAATATGAAATGATAATAGTAATAAGTAGTAATAATAGTAATAAGAGCAAGGATATTAGGTTCAGTAGGGTTGAGGGACAAGTTAATTGGGAGGTAAATTTGAATGGAAAAAAACTGGATCAAGTGAAGTGTTTTAAATATCTGGGAGTGGATTTAGCAGTGAATGGAACCATGGAAGCGGAAGTGAGTCACTGGGTGGGGGAGGGGGTGAAAGTTCTGGGAGCATTGAAGAATGTGTGAAGGGCAAGAACATTATCTCGAAGAGCAAACATGGGTATGCTTGAAGGAATAGTGGTTCCAATGATGTTATATAGTTGTGAGGCATGGGCTATAGATAGGGTTGTGCGGAGGAGGGTGGATGTGTTGGAAATGAAATGTTGTGTGGAGGAGGATGGATGTGTTGGAAATGAAATGTTTGAGGGCAGTATGTGGTGTGAGGTGGTTTGATCAAGTAAGTAATGAAAGGGTAAGAGAGATGTGTGGAAATAAAAGAGAGTGGGTGAGAGAGCAGAAGAGGGCGTGTTGTAAATGGTTTGGTCACATGGAGAGAATGAATGAAGAAAGATTGACAAAGAGGATATATGTGTCAGAAGTGGAGGGAACAAGAAGTGGGAGACCAAATTGGAGGTGGAAGGATGGAGAGAAAAAGATTTTGAACCAGTGCATGTGAAGCGTTTGGGGTATACTATGGAAAGTTTTGTGGGTCCTGGATGTGGAAAAGGAGCTATGGTTTCAGTGCATTACACATGACAGGTAGAGACTGAGTGTGAACGAATGTGGCCTTTGTTGTCTTTTCTTAGTGCTACCTCTTTGGGGGAGGGGGGGGTGCTGCTGCTGTTATTTCGTGTGGCAGGGTGGCAGCAGGAATGGATGAAGGCAGCAAGTATGGATATGTACATGTGTATATATGTATATGTCTTTGTATGTATATGTATGTATTCGTTGAAATGTATAGGCATGTATATATGCGTGTGTGGGCATTTATGCATATACTTGTGTATGTGCATGGGTTGGGCCATTATTATTTTTTCTTATATTTATTATACTTAAGTGCCGACTCCCGCTTTAGCGAGTTGGGTGGGGGGCTGTTATTTCGTGTGGCAGGGTGGCAGCAGGAATGGATGAAGGCAGCAAGTATGGATATGTACATGTGTATATATGTATATGTCTATGTATGTATATGTATGTATTCATTGAAATGTATAGGTATGTTTATGTGCGTGGGTGGGCATTTATGTATATACTTGTGTGCATGGGTGGGTTGGGCCATTATTATCTTTTTTTATACTTATTATACTTAAGCGCCGTCTCCCGCTTTAGCGAGGTGGGGGGGGCAGTTATTTTGTGTGGCAGGGTGGCAGCAGGAATGGGTGAAGGCAGCAAGTATGGATATGTACATGTGTATATATGTATATGTCTGTGTATGTATATGTATGTATTTATTGAAATGCATAGGTACATATATGTGTGTGTATGGGCATTTATGTATATATTTATGTATTCATGTGAGAAACTGCAGAAGCTGGTGACTGAGTTTGGTAAAGTGTGTGAAAGAAGAAAGTTAAGAGTAAATGTGAATAAGAGCAAGGTTATTAGGTACAGTAGGGTTGAGGTTCAAGTCAATTGGGAGGTAAGTTTGAATGGAGAAAAACTGGAGGAAGTAAAGTGTTTTAGATATCTGGGAGTGGATCTGGCAGCGGATGGAACCATGGAAGCGGAAGTGGATCATAGGGTGGGGGAGGGGGCGAAAATCCTGGAGCCTTGAAGAATGTGTGGAACATTATCTCGGAAAGCAAAAATGGGTATGTTTGAAGGAATAGTAGTTCCAACAATGTTGTATGGTTGCGAGGCGTGGGCTATGGATAGAGTTGTGCGCAGGAGGATGGATGTGCTGGAAATGAGATGTTTGAGGACAATGTGTGGTGTGAGGTGGTTTGATCGAGTAAGTAAGGTAAGGGTAAGAGAGATGTGTGGAAATAAAAAGAGCGTGGTTGAGAGAGCAGAAGAGGGTGTTTTGAAATGGTTTGGGCACATGGAGAGAATGAGTGAGGAAAGATTGACCAAGAGGATATATGTGTCGGAGGTGGAGGGAACGAGGAGAAGTGGGAGACCAAATTGGAGGTGGAAAGATGGAGTGAAAAAGATTTTGTGTGATCGGGGCCTGAACATGCAGGAGGGTGAAAGGAGGGCAAGGAATAGAGTGAATTGGATCGATGTGGTATACCAGGGTTGACGTGCTGTCAGTGGATTAAATCAGGGCATGTGAAGCGTCTGGGGTAAACCATGGAAAGCCGTGTAGGTATGTATATTTGTGTGTGTGGACGTATGTATATACATGTGTATGGGGGTGGGTTGGGCCATTTCTTTCTTCTGTTTCCTTGCGCTACCTCGCAAACGCGGGAGACAGCGACAAAGCAAAGAAAAAAATATATATATGTATATATATATATATATATATATATATATATATATATATATATATATATATATATATATATATATATATATGGCTGATTCATGTGAGAAACTGCAGAAGCTGGTGACTGAGTTTGGTAAAGTGTGTGGAGGAAGAGAGTTAAGAGTAAATGTGAATAAGAGCAAGGTTATTAGGTACAGTAGGGTTGAGGGTCAAGCCAATTGGGAGGTGAGTTTGAATGGAGAAAAACTGGAGGAAGTGAAGTGTTTTAGATATCTGGGAGTGGATCTGGCAGCGGATGGAAACATGGAAGCGGAAGTGGATCATAGGGTGGGGGAGGGGGCGAAAATTCTGGGGGCCTTGAAGAATGTGTGGAAGTCGAGAACATTATCTCGGAAAGCAAAAATGGGTATGTTTGAAGGAATAGTAGTTCCAACAATGTTGTATGGTTGCGAGGCGTGGGCTATGGATAGAGTTGTGCGCAGGAGGATGGATGTGCTGGAAATGAGATGTTTGAGGACAATGTGTGGTGTGAGGTGGTTTGATCGAGTGAGTAACGTAAGGGTAAGAGAGATGTGTGGAAATAAAAAGAGCGTGGTTGAGAGAGCAGAAGAGGGTGTTTTGAAGTGGTTTGGGCACATGGAGAGGATATATATATATATTTTTTTTTTTTTTTTTTTCCATACTATTCGCCATTTCCCGCGATAGCGAGGTAGCGTTAAGAACAGAGGACTGGGCCTTTGAGGGAATACCCTCACCTGGCCCCCTTCTCTGTTCCTTCTTTTGGAAAAAAAAAAAAAGAAAGAAAAAAAATATTATTATTATTTTTTTATTATACTTTGTCGCTGTCTCCCGCGTTTGCGAGGTAGCGCAAATATACATACATACACACGCAAATATACATACCTACACAGCTTTCCATGGTTTACCCCAGACGCTTCACATGCCCTGATTCAATCCACTGACAGCACGTCAACCCCAGTATACCACATCGCTCCAATTCACTCTATTCCTTGCCATCCTTTCACCCTCCTGCATGTTCAGGCCCCGATCACACAAAATCTTTTTCACTCCATCTTTCTACCTCCAATTTGGTCTCCCTCTTCTCGTTCCCTCCACCTCCGACACATATATCCTCTTGGTCAATCTTTCCTCACTCATTCTCTCCATGTGCCCAAACCATTTCAAAACACCCTCTTCTGCTCTCTCAACCACGCTCTTTTTATTTCCACACATCTCTCTTACCCTTACGTTACTCACTCGATCAAACCACCTCACACCACACATTGTCCTCAAACACCTCATTTCCAGCACATCCATCCTCCTGCGCACCACTCTATCCATAGCCCACGCCTCGCAACCATACAACATTGTTGGAAGCACTATTCCTTCAAACATACCCATTTTTGCTTTCCGAGATAATGTTCTCGACTTCCACACATTCTTCAAGGCTCCCAGAATTTTTGCCCCCTCCCCCACCCTATGATCCACTTCTGCTTCCATGGTTCCATCCGCTGCCAGATCCACTCCCAGATATCTAAAACACTTCACTTCCTCCAGTTTTGCTCCATTCAAACTCACCTCCCAATTGACTTGACCCTCAACCCTACTGTACCTAATAACCTTGCTCTTATTCACATTTACTCTTAACTTTCTTCTTCCACACACTTTACCAAACTCAGTCACCAGCTTCTGCAGTTTCTCACATGAATCAGCCACCAGTGCTGTATCATCAGCGAACAACAACTGACTCACTTCCCAAGCTCTCTCATCCCCAACAGACTTCATACTTGCCCCTCTTTCCAAAACTCTTGCATTCACCTCCCTAACAACCCCATCCATAAACAAATTAAACAACCATGGAGACATCACACACCCCTGCTGCAAACCTACATTCACTGAGAACCAATCACTTTCCTCTCTTCCTACACGTACACATGCCTTACATCCTCGATAAAAACTTTTCACTGCTTCTAACAACTTGCCTCCCACACCATATATTCTTAATACCTTCCACAGAGCATCTCTATCAACTCTATCATATGCCTTCTCCAGATCCATAAATGCTACATACAAATCCATTTGCTTTTCTAAGTATTTCTCACATACATTCTTCAAAGCAAACACCTGATCCACACATCCTCTACCACTTCTGAAACCATATATATATATATATATATATATATATATATATCCAAATTGGAGGTGGAACGATGGAGTGAAAAGGATTTTGTGTGATCGGGGCCTGAACATGCAGGAGGGTGAAAGCAGGAGGGCAAGGAATAGAGTGAATTGGATCGATGTGGTATACCGGGGTTGACGTGCTGTCAGTGGATTGAATCAGGGCATGTGAAGCGTCTGGGGTAAGCCATGGAAAGCTGTGTAGGTATGTATATTTGTGTGTGTGGACGTATGTATATACATGTGTATGGGGGTGGGTTGGGCCATTTCTTTCGTCTGTTTCCTTGCGCTACCTTGCAAACGCGGGAGACAGCGAGAAAGCAAAAAAGAAAAAAAGAAATTTATGTATGTGGGTGGGTTGGGCCATTATTGTTTTTTTTTCATATATTATACTTAATCGCCGTCTCCCACTTTAGCGAGGTAGCGCAAGGAAACATGAAAGAATGGTCACCCTGCCATTTATGGCAATGGGAATGGATGAAGGCAGCAAGTATGGATATGTACGTGTGTATATATGTATATGTCTGTGCATGTATATGTAAGTTTACGTTGAAATGTATAGGTATGTATATGTGTGTGTGGGCGTTTTTGTATATCCTTGTGTATATGGGTGGGTTGGGCCATTCTTTTATCTGTTTCCTTACGCTACCTTGCTTACGCGGGAGACAGCGATTAAGCATAATGAATATAGAAAAAAATTACTATGATAATACAATAATAATAATGATAATAATATTGCCATTAATGGTTATAGTAATGTACAGATGGGTAGAGGAGAGATTGAGAGGAGTGAAAAAAAGTCATGGAATGATTATCAGTAAATGATAACAGAAACATCTTGAAGAGAAAAAAAAACAGATACTGATAGTAAAGAAACCATTAAAGATATGAGAATGATGTCAATAATAAAGCTGGTATTTAGAGATCTTGTTAAAAGTGACAAAATCATACTATTTGACATTATAACTGGTGTGATAATCAAAACTTTCTCTACAATGAATAGAAAACTAACAGTGAAAATGCTGAAACAATATTGAGTGTTGCCATGTTGTGTAGCCACCAACAAAACAAGCAGAAAATATCAAATTCTTAACTAACAAGACTGAGGAATGGAACCTTTGGGCTGTTGATAAAGGTTGATATATTTTCATTCATATATACTGGAAAGGAGAGAAGTATGTGTGATGATTTATGTGTGACAACAAACTTAAGGAATTAAAATCAAAGTATTGTGATTAAAGACTCTCGGATAACAAGATACAGAGCAATTATAGTGTCCACCCCCTTGTATTTTTAAAACACATTACACGGCTAAGGTTTATGTGGGTACATGTGTACAACACTCTCTGGGTGAAATCTTCATATATCTGGTTGCTGAGACTAGTGCTTCTGATGATGTAAGCACCAGCATCCCCTTTCTGTGTGCTTTAGGCTATCTTAAGGGAGTGATGTTTTTCCTTTGCTCTTCCAGGCTGCCACCTTATTTTTGGAATTTTGCTTCTGGGAGGTTTATTTCTTCCATGTGTGCTTCAAGATGGTTGGCTCTTACCTTTTTGAGGAGGAGAAAGCTGGAATTCTTGCCTGGAAGCAAGAACATATGGATACACATGATATTTTTTAGATCAGGTGGCTGTTTCCTTCAACAACTCATTAATGCCTTGCCTGATTCAGAATATCAAGACCCATTGAACCCAAAACTTGGACCTAGAATACTTCAGGAACCTTGCCAGTTTCTTGACCAGATGTCTGCAGATGGTAATCAAGGCCAAAGGAGAGATGGCAAAGTACTAAAATCTAAGTGTGACATTGCCTTTGAAAATGTATGAGGAAGGAAGCACACAAGATTTTTTGTAGACATCACAAAGCTGTAAGAATCTGGAAAATATCAAAATGTCAGTAAACAAAAATACAAGGCTCCAGCAAGAAAGATAGTGACTCAAATGTTGTTTCAAACCAAATAAGAAATCTACTAGAGTAAGCACAGAAATCTTTAAAAAGAGATGGCTAGCTAGGAGTGGTCGCCGCCAAACACAAGTTGCAGTGGAGAGTAATTATACCAGGAGATAAGTTACAGGTGTGATGGCCGTTACATGTTAGCCCTGCATCATGGAAAGATCTTCATTTAGTTACTAGTAGGAAGGAAGGTAGATTTTCTTTATCTTTTTCACGGCAGGTTTGTCATATTCATACTCTTATTTTTATACCATTTTGTATTTGTGGTTGTAGCTCACATACTCCTGTACCATTCTGTATACTTATTTTTTAAGTGCATGAAGTTGTACTCATTCTTAAGCATTCACAAATGCAAATGCGTTCTCCGAGAACCCTTACTGATACTAAGATTTACATTCAAATACAAGTATTTTTACATCAGTGAAAAAGTAAACTTTTGTAGTCACTGTTAGGTGCTTATTGTTTTCATTATTATTAGTGATAGTAGAAACAGTAGCAGTACATGTAGTAGTAGTGGTGGTAGTAGTAGTAATAGCACTAATGATAGTGGAAGTGGTAATAGTAGTAGTTGTAATGGCAGTAATAGTAGTTGTAGAAGTAGTACCACCCTAGGACCCAGTTATGGTACAAATGCAAATTTGAGGCCACACTCCACAAAGTAGGAAAATGATAGACTTTTGTGGAAAAAAACTGCTTGATGAGACTATGCCATCCACAGAAAGGGATAAAGTTTCACTTTTAGTGATTTCTCCCTCACAGTGTAACAACTTTTTGTCAGAGTCCAGTAGCACCAGTGTGTGCTTAAGTATGAAGTAGAATGATAAATCTAGTCCTCTACCTGCCAGCCCTCACACCTGTAGTACTTGTCACCTCAGAGCATGATTTTGTATACACTGATGCTTATCAAAATAATAACACTCGGACAACATTACGTAGTTTTAGTTTTATACCTCTGGAATAGAAGATTAATGAATGTGGCGTAATATTTAAGTTAAGCATTGCATGAAAACAGGTGTATTGGAATGGACTTTTCATTACTGATGTCTTCTAATCACCTTCCGTGTTTCATAACCCATACTGATACAAAGAGAACACATAATAGCAGAAATGAGTACCCAAATTTGCTTTACATCAGCATATTTAACCTTCATTAGTACCATCTTACACTGTTGAAATCCATCATTTTTATGGTTCTTCACTGCTTAGAAAGCACAAAGATGATGAATGCATGATGTCTGTGAATTGTAGATACAGTACTATACAACAGATATCAAAGGAAACTAAACTGTATTATGTTTTATAGTTCTCAAATACTGCAGAGTTTTTGTATATCCTTAGATTGTGTTTTCACTAATTTTCAACGCTTCAGTTTATAATGACACATATTTTTTAAAGGAATCATCCATGATATGACATGATGCAATATAAGATCAAAAGTCAGTTGATTTCTAAGGCATTTGAGTAAGATAATGCAGGAATTAATTTTGTCAGATGCAAGTAAATGCATTAACAGCAGCAATAAATGCTGGTGATTACATATTGTGAATGATTAGATATTGATAATTGTCATTCAGATGTTTTATGAATAGATTTATGAATATATCTTTTAACCCTGGGGATAGGGGAGAAAGAATACTTCCCACGCATTCCTCATGTGTCGTATAAGGCGACAAAAGGGGACGGGAGCAGGGGGCCAGAAACCCTCCCCTCCTTGTATTTTAACTTTCTAAAAGGGGAAACAGAAGGAGGAGTCACGCGGGGAGTGCTCATCCTCCTCGACGGCTCAGATTGGGGTGTCTAAATGTGTCTGGATGTAACCAAGATGAGAAAAAAGGAGAGATAGGTAGTATGGTTGAGGAAAGGAACCTGGATGTTTTGGCTCAAAGTGAAACGAAGCTCAAGGTAAAGGGGAAGAGTGGTTTGGGAATGTCTTGGAAGTAAAGTCAGGGGTTAGTGAGAGGACAGGAGCAAGGGAAGGAGTAGCACTACTCCTGAAACAGTAGTTGTGGGAGTATGTGATAGAGTGTAAGAAAGTAAATTCTAGATTGATATGGGTAAAACTGAAAGTTGATGGAGAGAGATGGGTGATTATTGGTGCATATGCACCTGGGCATGAGAAGAAAGATCATGAGAGGCAAGTGTTTAGGGAGCAGCTGAATGAGTTAGTGGTTTTGATGCACAAGACCAAGTTATAGTGATGGGTGATTTGAATGCAAAGGTGAGTAATGTGGCAGTTGAGGGAATGATTGGTATACATGGGGTAAATGGAAATGGTGAAGAGCTTGTAGATTTATGTGCTGAAAAAGGACTGGTGATTGGGAATACCTGGTTTAAAAAGCGAGATATACATAAGTGTACGTATGTAAGTAGGAGAGATGGCCAGAGAGCGTTATTGGATTACGTGTTAATGGATAGGCACACGAAAGGGAGACTTTTGGATGTTAATGTGCTGAGAGGTGCAACTGGAGGGATGTCTGATCATTATCTTGTGGAGGCGAAGGTGAAGATTTGTATGGGTTTTCAGAAAAGAAGAGAGAATGTTGGAGTGAAGATAGTGGTGAGAGTAAGTGAGCTTGGGAAGGAGACTTGTGTGAGGAAGTACCAGGAGAGGGAGAGACTGAGTACAGAATGGAAAAAGGTGAGAACAAAGGAGGTAAGGGGAGTGGGGGAGGAATGGGATGTATTTAGGGAAGCAGTAATGGCTTGCACAAAAGATGCTTGTGGCATGAGAAGCGTGGGAGGTGGCCAGATTAGAAAGGGTAGTGAGTGGTGGGATGAAGTAAGATTATTAGTGAAAGAGAAGCGAGAGGCATTTGGACAATTTTTGCAGGGAAAAAATGCGAATGAGTGGGAGATGTATAAAAGAAAGAGGCAGGAGGTCAAGAGAAAGGTGCAAGAGGTGAAAAAGAGGGCAAATGAAAGTTGGAGTGAGAGAGTATCATTAAATTTTAGGGAGAATGAAAAGATGTTTTGGAAGGAGGTAAATAAAGTGCATAAGACAAGGGAGCAAATGGAAACTTCAGTGAAGGGGGCTAATGGGGAGGTGATGACAAGTATCGGTGATGTGAGAAGGAGATGGAGTGAGTATTATGAAGGTTTGTTGAATGTGTTTGATGATAGAGTGGCAGATATAGGGTGTTTTGGTTGAGGTGGCGTGCAAAGTGAGAGGGTTCGGAAAAATGATTTGGTAAACAGAGAAGAGGTGGTAAAAGCTTTGCGGAAGATGAAGACCGGCAAGGCAGCAGGTTTGGATGGTATTGCAGTGGAATTTATTAAGAAAGGGGGTGACTGTATTGTTGACTGGTTGGTAAGGTTATTTAATGTATGTATGATTCATGGTGAGGTGCCTGAGGATTGGCGGAATGCTTGCATAGTGCCATTGTACAGAGGCAAAGGGGATAAGAGTGAGTGCTCCAATTACAGAGGTATAAGTTTGTTGAGTATTCCTGGTAAATTATATGGGAGAGTATTGATTGAGAGGGTAAGGGCATGTACAGAGCATCAGATTGGGGAAGAGCAGTGTGGTTTCAGAAGTGGTAGAGGATGTGTGGATCAGGTGTTTGCTTTGAAGAATGTATGTGAGAAATACTTAGAAAAGCAAATGGATTTGTATGTAGCATTTATGGATCTGGAGAAGGCATATGATAGAGTTGATAGAGATGCTCTCTGGAAGGTATTAAGAATATATGGTGTGGGAGGCAAGTTGTTAGAAGCAATGAAAAGTTTTTATCGAGGATGTAAGGCATGTGTACGTGTAGGATGAGAGGAAAGTGATTGGTTCTCAGTGAATGTAGGTTTGCAGCAGGGGGGTGTGATGTCTCCATTGTTGTTTAATTTGTTTATGGATGGGGTTGTTAGGGAGGTGAATGCAAGAGTTTTGGAAAGAGGGGCAAGTATGCAGTCTGTTGTGGATGAGAGAGCTTGGGAAGTGAGTCAGTTGTTGTTCGCTGATGATACAGCACTGGTGGCTGATTCATGTGAGAAACTGCAGAAGCTGGTGACTGAGTTTGGTGAAGTGTGTGAAAGAAGAAAGTTAAGAGTAAATGTGAATAAGAGCAAGGTTATTAGGTACAGTAGGGTTGAGGGTCAAGTCAATTGGGAGGTAAGTTTGAATGGAGAAAAACTGAGGATGTAAAGTGTTTTAGATATCTGGGAGTGGATCTGGCAGCGGATGGAACCATGGAAGCGGAAGTGAATCATAGGGTGGGGGAGGGGGCGAAAATTCTGGGAGCGTTGAAGAATGTGTGGAAGTCGAGAACATTATCTCAGAAAGCAAAAATGGGTAAGTGTGAAGGAATAGTGGTTCCAACAATGTTGTATTGTTGCGAGGTGTGGGCTATGGATAGAGTTGTGCAGAGGAGGGTGGATGTGCTGGAAATGAGATGTTTGAGGACAATATGTGGTGTGAGGTGGTTTGATCGAGTAAGTAATAATAGGGTAAGAGAGATGTGTGGTAATAAAAAGAGTGTGGTTGAGAGAGCAGAAGAGGGTGTTTTGAAATGGTTTGGTCACATGGAGAGAATGAGTGAGGAAAGATTGACCAAGAGGATATATGTGTCAGAGGTGGAGGGAACGAGGAGAAGTGGAGACCAAATGGAGGTGGAAAGATGGAGTGAAAAAGATTTTGAGTGATGGGGGCCTGAACATGGAGGAGGGTGAAAGGCGTGCAAGGAGTAGGGTGAATTGGAACGATGTGGTATACTGGGGTCAATGTGCTGTCAATGGATTGAACCAGGGCATGTGAAACGTCTGGGGTAAACCATGGAAAGTTGTGTGGGGCCTGGATGTGGAAAGGGTGCTGTGGTTTCAGGCATTATTACATGACAGCTAGAGACTGAGTGTGAATGAATGGGGCCTTTGTAGTCTTTTCCTAGCACTACCTCGCACACATGAGGGGAGAGGGGGTTGTTATTCTGTGTGTGGCGAGGTGGCAATGGGAATGAATAAAGGCAGACAGTATGAATTATGTACATGTGTATATATGTATATGTCTGTGTATATATATGTGTACATTGAGATGTATAGGTATGTATAAATGTGTGTGTGGACATTTATGTATATACATGTGTATGTGGGTGGGTTGGGCCATTCTTTCGTCTGTTTCCTTGCACTACCTCGCTAACGCGGGAGACAGCGACCAAGCAAAATAAATATAATAAATAAAAAATCTTTTAATGAGAAATTAAGAATAATCCTGGTGCCATTATTTTTCAAAATATGTCTCTTCATGGTTATATCAATTCTTTTACATCTAATGCAGATTCTCATGACAACAACATCAGTCTTTTAAAAGTTCAAGGTGGAAAATGCGGGAGTATTGATATTGTTCTTTGGCACCCATTTTACCTCATACTTGGTGTTTTTAAGTGAACATGCACTTACTTAGTGCAAACTACAGCATGTATTATAAGTATCTATATCTCTGATGCCCATCCCTTCAGGATTCCCATCAAGAGGGTGGCCACGGCAATAGAGTCCTCTTATTCCTGTACTTGTATGCCTCCCTCACATACACTATTCCACACATTCTTCCACCTTTGCTCCCTCCAGTACTCTTTCACTCTATTTCCCTGTGTCACAGGTGGTCTTCCTCGCACACCAACCCCTTTAATTCTACTACTATGGAAACAGACCCTCTGGTGTGAAATGCTTATTAGTCTCACTTGTGATCAAACAAACATCTAGATTTAGTATTCATTGAGGTCTTCATTCACACACACATACAGCACATTTTCCCTGCATTTCATTTTCAACACATTTTTTTAGAGAAACAGGTATGTAAGCCTCTGCTAATTGCAATATATTCTTTGTGAAATGCCATCAGTACAGAGTCCTTTATTTTATGCAGGACAGAGCTGTTTCTCGTTATTTCCAGTGATGCTTAGGCTTGCTTGCACGACACTTCCCTTGAAAGATGGACTGGAAGACAAAGTGTGCATGAATGGCCTGACTTGACAACTTCCTTTAGTGAGGCTGGGCTATAGGAGAAGTCTCTTGCAAAAAAGAAAAGATCTTGATAGCCTTTAGGAAAGAATTCACCATGTTCTCACCAATACCTATGAATGCACAGTGCTTTCAGCAGTGGCTAACATACCTGTATGTCTGAGAAAATTTGTTGATAATGAAGGAATGCGTGGAAATGTGATCTATGTATGAACAAAAAAATCTCAATAAGCAATAAATGATTACAGCTTTTTTCATCTAAACTGGTAGAAAAATGAGAAGATAACAGTATTTTAGAATAGCTACTTGTTATACACCCTGTACATAGCATTTATGAGATAAAATCCTTATCTGAGGTAAAATATTATGCATACCTTTAGGAGAAGAATTTCAGATATAAGTGGGTGATTCTTGAGGAAAAAACTGAGTAGAAGTAGGCAAGGGAAACATATGAATACCAACACAAGTGCCTTATTCACCTCTGCTGTTGTAGAAGCTACACAGAAAGTTTTTACTTTTACAGTCAGATCACTGTAAAATTACTACATAAAAAGTTTCTTTTTCTTTCATACTTGATTGCTGTTTCCTGCACTAGCAAGGTAGTACCTAGAACAGATGAAGGAAGGCTGCATCTACTCAGATCCATTCTCTAGCTGTCACATATAATGCACTAAAACTGCAGCTCCCTATCCACAACCAGACCCCACAGTCCTTTCCATAGTTTACCCTGGATTCTTCACATAGCCTTGTTCACTCCATTGATAGCACATTGACCTTTGTATACCACCTTTTTCTGGTTCACTCTATCTTGTGAATGCCTTTCAGCCACTTGCATGTTCAGTCCCTGATTGCTCAAAATCTTCACTCCATCCTTCCATCTCCAGTTGGTTCTCCCCAGTCTCCTTGTTCCTCCCCTTCCTACACATATATCCTCTTTTCAACCTTTCCTTACTCATTCCCTCTATATGTCCAAACCTTTTCAGTTCTCTCAACCACACTTTTATTACCACACCTCTCTTCTACCCTTTCATTACTTACTCAATCAAACCACTTCACACTACATATTGTTTTCAAGCATTTCATTTCCAGTTCACCCACCCTCCTCCACACAGTTTTATCTATATATTTTCCATACCTTGCATCCATATGATAATGTTGGGACTACTATACTATTGCACATACCCAGTTTTGCCCTCCCAGATAATGTTCTCTCTTTTCACACATTCCTCAGCGCTCCCAGGACCTTTGCCCCCTCACCCACCTTTTGACTTGCTTCTATTTTTATGATTACATTCATTGCCATGCCCATTCTTAGGTATCTAAAACACTTTTCACTTCCTGCAATTTTTCTCCATTCAGACTCACGTGCCAGCTAACCTGTCCCTCAATTCTGGTAAACCTAATAACCTTGCTTTGATTCATATTTACTATCATTTTCTCTTTTCACACACCCTTCCAAACTCTGGCCCCAGTTTCTGCAGTTTGACACTTAAATCTGCCACCAGTGCTGTATTATCAGCATACTATAACTCACTCCCTTCCCAGTTTCTTTCATCCCCCCCAGACTGCATACTTGACCATCTCTCTAAGACTTTTACATTTACATCCCTTTCTACCCCATCCAGAAACAGTTGAATATCCATGGTGACATCACACAGCCCTGTCATAGATCAGCCTTCACTTGGAACCATTCATTTTCCTGTATTCCTACTCATGCACATGCTTTACACCCTTGATAAAAACTTCATACTACATCTAGCAGCTTTCCTCCCTCACCATATATTCTTGAGACTTTCTACAAGGCATCTCTGTCAACCCTATCATATGCTTTCTCCAGATCCATAAGTGCCACTTACAAATCCATTTGTTTCTCCAAGTATTTATCACACACAGGCTTCACTGCAAACACCTGATCCAAACATCCGCTTCCAGTTCTGAAACCATACTGCTCCTCCCCAGAATTGATGGTCTGTATATACCTTCATTCTTTCAATCACAATCATCCCAAAATCTTACTAGGTACATTCAACAGACTTGTACTTCTGTAGTTTGAGCACTCATTTTTATCCCCGTTAGCATTATGCATGCATTCTGCCTATCCTCAGGTACTTCACCACAATATATACATATATTGAAAATCCTAACAAACCAATTATCAACATAGTCAACCTCTTTCTTAGTGTATTCAACTGCAGTGTCATCCACTCCTTGCCACATTTCATCCATCATAAGGCTTTCATCATCTCATCTCTTTTCACCAAACCACTCTTCATGACTCACTTTGCATACCACCCTCACTAAGCACCTTACATCTGCCATTCAACAGTCCTTCAAAATACTCATTCCATCTCCTCACTTTACAATTGCCTATTACCCCTTACCCTTTTGCCCCTTTCACCGATGTTCCTGTTTGTTCTCTTATTTTTCACACATTATTAACCTCCTTAAACTTTTTTTTATTCTCCCTAAACTCTCATTGCCCTCTTTTTCAACCCCCTTCACCTTTCTTTTGACCTTCTGCTGCTTTTTCTCTTACATCCCCCAATCTTTTGCACTCCATCCCTGTAAATGTAACCTAAACACCTCCCTTTCCTAATTCTTGAGCACCGTTACTGCTTCATACCACCACTCACTACCCCTTTTAATCTGCCCACCACCCACCTTTTGCATGCCACATTCATCTCTTGCGCATGCCAACACTGCTTCCCTAGATACCTTCCATTCTTCACCAACTCCCCTTGCTTCGTTTACTCTCACCTTTTGCCATTCTAAACTTAGTCTCTCTTGGTATTTCCTTACACAAGTCTCCTTTCCAAGCTCACTTACCTTCACTACTTTCTCCTCAAGGGTATTGTTTTGTCTTTTCCTAAGACCTCTTTATCACCCTTGCCTCCACAACATAGTTATCATACATCTCATTAGTTGCCCCTCTCAGCACATTTACATCCTAAGATCTCTCTTTTTACATGCCTATCAATTGATATATTGTCCAGTAATGCCTGCTGACCACCTTTCCTGCTCACATATGTATATTTGTGTATGTCACTCTTTTTAAACCAAGTGTTCCAAATCACCTGTCCTTTTTCAGCATACAACTCCACAAGCTGTTCACCATTTCCACTCATAATACTGAATATACCATGCCTCCCAGCTTCATCCTTAAATGCCACATCACTTGCCTTCAATTCAAATCACCTATTACTAATACCCAGTCGATTTCATCCAAACTGCTGACACTTGCTCAGCTACTCCCAAAACGCTTGCCTATCATGATCTTTCTTCTCATGACCATATGTTTAAGAACTAATAATCACTCATCCCTTGACATCCACTTCCATTTTTCCCACATCATTCTAGGATTCATTCCCTTACACTCTTTAACACACTCCCATAACTCCTGCTACTTCTTCCTTAGCTCTTGTCCTCTCACCAACCCATGACACTACTCCTTAGACATTTCCAAACCATTCTTCCCCCTTACATTTTAGCTTTGTTTCACTCAGAGCTAGAACATCCAGGTTTCTTTCCTCAGACATATTACCTATCTCTCTCCTCCTCTCATTTTCATTACATTCACACCCATTTAGACACCCCAGCCTGAGCCGTAGAGGAGGGTAAACACTCCATGCTTAGCTCCTTTGTTTGTTCTATCATTCAGAAATTGAAATTCATGAAGGGAATGGTTTCCAGCTCCCCCACTCCCACCCCTTTAGTTGCCTTCTATGACACGCAAGTAATTCAGATGAAGAATTCTTTCTCCCCTACCCCAGGGATAACATAAACATTTATAAATCATAAAATACAGTGAAGGATCATCTCATTTAGATGTAGATCCAGGGAATAGATACATCACAAGTAGAGGAAAAATACTTAAATGGATTGATAGAGTGAAGTTACATGCCCATAGCCATATTGAAGGAATGAAGTTATGGTCCCATATCCTGTTGGAGCAAGCCATAGTTGGCTGCCAGGGAGAGCCCTGTGGTGCCACCATATGGCATATTTAGCTTGGAAGCCTATAATTGGACAGGAGGAGAGTTTAGCCCAAAGTGGAAGTCAGACAGAATTGCCTGGCCACATTGAGGTTTTTTTTTTTTTTTTTTTTTTTTTTTTTTTTTTTTTTTGCGCTGTCTCCCGCGTTTGCGAGGTAGCACAAGGAAACAGACGAAAGAAATGGCCTAACCCACCCCCATACACATGTATATACATACGTCCACACACGCAAATATACATACCTACACAGCTTTCCATGGTTTACCCCAGATGCTTCACATGTCCTGATTCAATCCACTGACAGCACGTCAACCCCGGTATACCACATCGATCCAATTCACTCTGTTCCTTGCCCTCCTTTCACCCTCCTGCATGTTCAGGCCCCAATCACACAAAATCTTTTTCACTCCATCTTTCCACCTCCAATTTGGTCTCCCACTTCTCCTCGTTCCCTCCACCTCCGACACATATATCCTCTTGGTCAATCTTTCCTCACTCATTCTCTCCATGTGCCCAAACCATTTCAAAACACCCTCTTCTGCTCTCTCAACCACGCTCTTCTTATTTCCACACATCTCTCTTACCCTTACGTTACTTACTCGATCAAACCACCTCACACCACACATTGTCCTCAAACATCTCATTTCCAGTACATCCATCCTCCTGCACACAACTCTATCCATAGCCCACGCCTCGCAACTATACAACATTGTTGGAACCACTATTCCTTCAAACATACCCATTTTTGCTTTCCGAGATAATGTTCTCGACTTCCACACATTCTTCAAGGCTCCCAGGATTTTCGCCCCCTCCCCCACCCT
The DNA here is from genome assembly GCF_036320965.1 of Panulirus ornatus. NCBI lineage: Eukaryota > Metazoa > Arthropoda > Malacostraca > Decapoda > Palinuridae > Panulirus > Panulirus ornatus. Next base: position 15,521,011 of record NC_092243.1, on the reverse strand, counting down.
ATGATCCACTTCCGCTTCCATGGTTCCATCCGCTGCCAGATCCACTCCCAGATATCTAAAACACTTTACTTCCTCCAGTTTTTCTCCATGCAAACTTACCTCCCAATTGACTTGACCTCCCAATTGACTTGACCCTCAACCCTACTGTACCTAATAACCTTGCTCTTATTTACATTTACTCTTAACTTTCTTCTTTCACACACTTTACCAAACTCAGTCACCAGCTTCTGCAGTTTCTCACATGAATCAGCCACCAGTGCTGTATCATCAGCGAACAACAACTGACTCACTTCCCAAGCTCTCTCATCCCCAACAGACTTCATACTTGCCCCTCTTTCCAAAACTCTTGCATTTACCTCCCTAACAACCCCATCCATAAACAAATTAAACAACCATGGAGACATCACACACCCCTGCCGCAAATCTACATTCACTGAGAACCAATCACTTTCCTCCCTTCCTACACGTACACATGCCATACATCCTCGATAAAGACTTTTCACTGCTTCTAACAACTTGCCTCCCACACCATATATTCTTAATACCTTCCACAGAGCATCTCTATCAACTCTATCATATGCCTTCTCCAGATCCATAAATGCTACATACAAATCCATTTGCTTTTCTAAGTATTTCTCACATGCATTCTTCAAAGCAAACACCTGATCCACACATCCTCTACCACTTCTGAAACCACACTGCTCTTCCCCAATCTGATGCTCTGTACATGCCTTCACCCTCTCAATCAATACCCTCCCATTAACATTGAGTGTTAAACCTGCAAAATGCAATCCTTTCTGAAGAAAAAAATACCAAAACAAGATGAGTTCCACGTGAATAATTTTGTTCACTGAGGGCACAAGTTATAATGCTAATACAGATTTGTTTCTATGTGTGTCCATGGAATTTGGAGAAGCTGTTTATATATAATCACATATATATAATCACATGTATCCTTCTTGACACTGCTTGTTACTGTTCGCTGTTATTATGATAGCATTTGCCTTTATGTAACTTTTTTTTTCATTTTTTTCTACATATCATATTTGTGTTGTAACCACTAATATCTGTTGCATGTCTAATACAGTACCCCAGAAGGACTAGGGTTCAACTCATACAAAACTCTTTGCAGTTTACTAACTCTACCATTAACAACAGGGTCAACAGGTTGAAACTGGTTATCTGACTTCCCCTCAGAAACATGGAACCACAAGTAAACCGCCAAAACCTACCAAGTTGGACCAAGAGGAGCAGGCAAAATTAGCAAAGTCTGGTCTGGATATGAAGCTTATATCCTCAGAGGTAAGTTTATCACCTGCATGCTAAATGCCTTGTATTTCATTGATGTTGTAAGCTCATAATCTACTCTTGATCATAGTCTAATTTCCATGTGATGAAAACAGAACTTTTATATGATTTTTGTGAGATCATTAAAGAAGTTAGAATACTTCCATCTGTTAACCAAATTCCTTTTTTTTTTTATGTATAAGGTGAAACATGCAAAAAGTCTCAAAAATTGTAATAGTTGAAAACAATCCCTTACAGCTAAAGAAGCAAACTAACCAAACATAGATACTCATAAAAGCATTATGAAGACTGAAAATATGAATATCCTCATTTGAGTAGAGTCAAACATACTAAATCAGTCAAACCTTTTGCTTTTTTTTGCTCATACTTCATAAATGTTCACTTTCAATACTTTTTTATTGTAATAATGATGAATATTCATTCTTTACTATGCTTCTGGTGCTAACTAGGTTATTTTGGTAATAATGAATATTCTCTTTGTTTGTTATGGTCCTGGTACTGATTATCAAGTAGGCCTCCAGTCCTGAGTTGGATAGACTGATAGTACACCTTAATTTCCTTGATTTTTCTTGCTCTTAGGACCCTAAAGATCATGATTTCGAAATAGTAATAAGAAATAAAAGTGGCAGTTGTGTTAGATGATCATTGACATTCATTTTATGGATGCCACACTGTGAAATGACTGAAAAATACCTAATCTATAAATCAACTCCTGGTATATATTGATCTGTCTCCACTAAAGCTTGATGTGAGCTATATTTTCATCTTCTGCTGATTAACCTATAGATCACCATGAAAATTGGTCCTGTAATGCAATCACACATCTTTGGCATTCACCACCCACAGATCACCATTGGGCTTTTCTTATTCATTTGATATGTTTTGCTGTGAGATGGAGTGAGTATTTTGAAGGTTTGTTGAATGTGTTTGATGATAGAGTGGCAGATATAGGGTGTTTTGGTCGAGGTGGTGTGCAAAGTGAGAGGGTTAGGGAAAATTATTTGGTAAATAGAGAAGAGGTAGTAAAAGCTTTACGGAAGATGAAAGCCGGCAAGGCAGCAGGTTTGGATGGTATTGCAGTGGAATTTATTAAAAAAGGGGGTGACTGTGTTGTTGACTGGTTGGTAAGGTTATTTAATGTATGTATGATTCATGGTGAGGTGCCTGAGGATTGGTGGAATGCTTGCATAGTGCCATTGTACAAAGGCAAAGGGGATAAGAGTGAGTGCTCCAATTACAGAGGTATAAGTTTGTTGAGTATTCTTGGTAAATTATATGGGAGGGTATAGATTGAGAGGGTGAAGGCATGTACAGAGCATCAGACTGGGGAAGAGCAGTGTGGTTTCAGAAGTGGTAGAGGATGTGTGGATCAGGTGTTTGCTTTGAAGAATGTATGTGAGAAATACTTAGAAAAACAAATGGATTTGTATGTAGCATTTATGGATCTGGAGAGGGCATATGGGAGAGTTGATAGAGATGCTCTGTGGAAGGTATTAAGAATATATGGTGTGGGATGCAAGTTGTTAGAAGCAGTGAAAAGTTTTTATCGAGGATGTAAGGCATCTGTACGTGTAAGAAGAGAGGAAAGTGATTGGTTCTCAGTGAATGTAGGTTTGCGGCAGGGGTGTGTGATGTCTCCATGGTTGTTTAATTTGTTTATGGATGGGGTTGTTAGGGAGGTGAATGCAAGAGTTTTGGAAAGAGGGGCAAGTATGAAGTCTGTTGTGGATGAGAGAGCTTGGGAAGTGAGTAAGTTGTTGTTCGCTGATGATACAGCGCTGGTGGCTGATTCATGTAAGAAACTGTAGAAGCTGGTGACTGAGTTTGGTAAAGTGTGTGAAAGAAGAAAGTTAAGAGTAAATGTGAATAAGAGCAAGGTTATTAGGTACAGTAGGGTTGAGGGTCAAGTCAATTGGGAGGTAAGTTTGAATGGAGAAAAACTGGAGGAAGTGAAGTGTTTTAGATATCTGGGAGTGGATCTGGCAGCGGATGGAACCATGGAAGCGGAAGTGAATCATAGGGTGGGGGAGGGGGCGAAAATCCTGGGAGCCTTGAAGAATGTTTGGAAGTCGAGAACATTATCTCGGAAAGCAAAAATGGGTATGTTTGAAGGAATAGTGGTTCCAACATTGTTGTATGGTTGCGAGGCATGGGCTATGGATAGAGTTGTGCGCAGGAGGGTGGATGTGCTGGAAATGAGATGTTTGAGGACAATATGTGGTGTGAGGTGGTTTGATCGAGTAAGTAATGTAAGGGTAAGAGAGATGTGTGGAAATAAAAAGAGTGTGGTTTAGAGAGCAGAAGAGGGTGTTTTGAAATGGTTTGGTCACATGGAGAAAATGAGTGAGGAAAGATTGACCAAGAGGATATATGTGTCGGAGGTGGAGGGAACGAGGAGAAGTGGGAGACCAAATTGGAGGTGGAAAGATGGAGTGAAAAAGATTTTGAGTGATCGGGGCCTGAACATGCAGGAGGGTGAAAGGCGTGCAAGGAATAGAGTGAATTGGAACGATGTGGTATACCGGGGTCGACGTGCTGTCAATGGATTGAACCAGGGCATGTGAAGCATCTGGGGTAAACCATGGAATGTTGTGTGGGGCTTGGATGTGGAAAGGGAGCTGTGGTTTCGGTGCATTATTACATGACAGCTAGAGACTGAGTGTGAACGAATAGGGCCTTTGGTGTCTTTTCCTAGCGCTACCTCGCACACATGAGGGGGAAGGGCGTTGTTATTCCATGTGTGGCAAGGTGGCGATGGGAACAAATAAAGGCAGACAGTATTAATTATGTACACGTGTATATATGTATATGTCTGTGTACATTGAGATGTATAGGTATGTATATTTGCGTGTGTGGACGTGTATGTATATACATGTGTATGTGGGCGGGTTGGGCCATTCTTTCGTCTGTTTCCTTGCGCTACCTCGCTACGCGGGAGACAGCGACAAAGCAAAATAAATAAATAAATAAATAAATGTTTTGCTGTGTTTTGAATTACAATCAGTGTTATTAGAGGAACATATGATAGCAACCTACACATGATTGTACTTTTATGAATATTATATGAAATACAAAAACCATTCAGAACCCAAATTATTGGGAACACAGTATGCAAACAGACTGCCATCACTGACTGCCATACAAAAGAATACTACAGAATAGGGAACTTGAGAATATTCAAGAATGAATTATTTGAGAACATTCTGATTTTAAAGTGCAGTGATTTTACTTGACAATTACAATTGTACTTTTTCATGACAGGATTTCATTATTCATTTGTTCAAATGACTCATTAACAATATGAACAGAATCAAAAATTATTTACTTCTGGGCCACAAGCTTAGCTCACCTTGATTCTTCCATGGAATTCCATGGCCAGAGTGTCTCTCACACTTCCCATGAGTATCTGTCTGTTTAATAGATAGATGGCTCCAAGCCATCTGAAAAGTAGATATGGAGACACTTAGTCCTACATTTGCTGGTTGGTGACCAATGCTTCCATTTTAGAGCTACTTTAGACTTGAATCAGGCCATTTTCACATGATGTCATGCATCTAGGATTAAAGAAAAAGTACACATTAGAAGCATTTTAATGGTGTTTGAAAGATAACTAAATAGATGATAATTGATTTAATGTGTAATTTCAGGAAAAATTGTAGTTGTATACTGATGTATGAATATATCAAAAAGCCTGTAACATTAAAGGTTTCAAAGCTCAGCTAAATGGTCCAAAGACATCATTTTTCAAGAAAACAAGATTTGACATCTGATTCTTAAAAGTTGAATAAAATATTTCAGCATCAGGCTGAGGAAGAGCAGTGTGGTTTCAGAAGTGGTACAGGTTGTGTGGATCAGGTGTTTGCTTTGAAGAATGTATGTGAGACATACTTAGAAAAGCAAATGGATTTGTATGTAGCATTTATGGATCTGGATAATGCATTTGATACAAATGCTCTGTGGAAGGTATTAAGGATATATGGTGTGGGAGGCAAGTTGTTAGAAGCAGTGAAAAGTTTTTATCGAGGATGTAAGGCATGTGTACGTGGAGGAAGAGAGGAAAGTGATTGGTTCTCAGTGAATGTAGATTTGCAACAGGGGTGCATGATGTCTCCATGATTGTTTAATTTGATTATGGATGGGGATGTTAGGGAGGTGAATGCAAGAGTTTTGGAAAGAGGGGCAAGTATGCAGTCTGTTGTGGATGAAAGAGCTTGGGAAGTGAGTCAGTTGTTGTTCGCTGATGATACAGCACTGGTAGCTGATTCAGGTGAGAAACTGCTGAAGCTGGTGACTGAGTTAGGTAAAGTGTGTGAAAGAAGAAAGCTTAGAGTAAATGTGAATAAGAGCAAGGTTATTAGGTACAGTAGGGTTGAGGGACAAGTCAATTGGGAGGTAAGTTTGAATGGAGAAAAACTGGAGGAAGTGAAGTGTTGTAGATATCTGGGAGTGGATTTAGCAGCGGATTAAACCATGGAAGCGGAAGTGAATCATAGGGTGGGGGAGGGGACGAAAGTTCTGGGAGCGTTGAAAAATGTGTGGAAGTCGAGATTGTTATCTTGGAAAGCAAAAATGGGTATGTTTGAAGGAATAGTGGTTCCAACATTGTTGTATGGTTGCGAAGCATGGGCTATAGAGTTGTGTGGAGGAGGATGGATGTGCTGGAAATGAGATGTTTGAGGACAATATGTGGTGTGAGGTGATTTGATCGAGTAAGTAATGAAAGGGTAAGAGAGATGTGTGGTTGAGAGAGCAGAAGAGAGTGTTTTGAAATGGTTTTGTCACATGGAGAGAATGAGTGAGGAAAGATTGACCTAGAGGATATATATGTCAGAGGTGAAGGGAACGAGGAAAAGTGGGAGACCAAATCGGAGGTGGAAAGATGGAGTGAAAAAGATTTTGAGTGATGGGGGCCTGAACATGCAGGAGGGTGAAAGGCGTGCAAGGAATAGAGTGAATTGGGACGATGTAGTATATGGGGTGGACGTGCTGTCAGTGGATTGAACCAGGGCATGTGAAGCATCTGGGGTAAACCTTGGAAAGTTCTGTGGGCCCTGGATGTGGAAAGGGAGCTGTGGTTTCAGTGCATTATACATGACACCTAGAGACTGAGTGTGAATGAATGTGGCCTCTGTTGTCTTTTCCTAGTGCTACCTTGCGCACAGGCCGAGGGAGGGGGTTTCATTTCATAAGTTGCGGGGTGGCGACGGGAATGAATAAGGGCAAACACTATGAATTATGTACATGTGTATATATGTATATGTCTGTATGTGTATATATATGTATACGTTGAGATGTATAGGTATGTATATGTGTGTGTGTGGACGTGTATGTATATACATGTGTATGTGGGTGGGATGGGTTATCCTTTCGTCTCTTTCCTTGCACTACCTCACTAACGCGGGAGACAGCGACAAAGTATGTAAGAGTGTAAGAAAGTAAACTCTAGATTGATATGGGTAAAACTGAAAGTGGATGGAGAGAGATGGGTGATTATTGGTGCATATGCACCTGTGCATGAGAAGAAAGATCATGAGAGGCAAGTGTTTTGGGAGCAGCTGAGTGAGTGTGTTAGTAGTCTTGATGCACAAGACCGGGTTATAGTGATGGGTGATTTGAATGCAAAGGTGAGTAATGTGGCAGTTGAAGGAAAAATTGGTGTACATGGGGTGTTCAGTGTTGTAAATGGAAATGGTGAAGAGCTTGTAGATTTATGTGCTGAAAAAGTACTGGTGATTGGGAATACTTGGCTTAAAAAGAGAGATATACATAAGTATACGTATGTAAGTAGGAGAGATGGCCAGAGAGCATTATTGGATTACGCGCTAATTGATAGGCGCATGAAAGAGAGACTTTTGGATGTTAATGTACTGAGAGGTACAACTGGAGGGATAATCTGATCATTATCTTGTGGAGGCAAAGGTGAAGATTTATAGAGGTATTCAGAAAAGAAGAGAGAATGTTAGGGTGAAAGAGTGGTGAGAGTAAGTGAGCTTGGGAAGGAGACTTGTGTGAGGAAGTACCAGGAGAGACTGAGTACAGAATGAAGAAAGGTGAGAACAAAGGACGTAAGGGGTGTGGGGGAGGAATGGGATATATTTAGGGAAGCAGCGATGGCTTGCACAAAAGATGCTTGTGGCATGAGAAGCATTAGAGATAGGCAGATTAGAAAGGGTAGTGAGTGGTGGTGTGAAGAAGTAAGATTATTAGTGAAAGAAAAGAGAAAGGCATTTGGATGATTTTTGCAGGGAAATAATGCAAATGACGGGGAGATGTATAAAAGAAAGAGGCAGGAGGAGAAGAGAAAGGTGCAAGAAGTGAAAAAGAGGGCAAACGAGAGTTGGAGTGAGAGAATATCATTAAATTTTAGGGAGAATAAAAAGATGTTTTGGAAGGAGGTAAATAAAGTGCGAAAGACAAGGGAACAAATGGGAACTTCAGCGAAGGTGGCTAATGGGGAGGTGATAACAAGTAGTGGTGATGTGAGAAGGAGATGGAAAGAGTAATTTGAAGGTTTGTTGAATGTGTCTGATGATAAAGTGGCAGATATAGGGTATTTTGGTCGAGGTGGTGTGCAAAGTGAGAGGGTTAGGGAGAATGATTTGGTAGACAGAGAAGAGGTAATAAAAGCTTTGCAGAAGATGAAAACCGGCAAGGCAGCGGGTTTGGATGGTATTGCAGTGGAATTTATTAAAAAGGGGGGTAACTGTATTGTTGACTGGTTGGTAAGGTCATTTAATGTATGTATGAGTCATGGTGAGGTGCCTGAGGATTGACGGAATGCTTGCATAGTGCCATTGTACAAAGACAAATATATTTTTTTTTTTTTTTTTTTGCTTTGTCGCTGTCTCCCGCGTTTGCGAGGTAGCGCAAGGAAACAGACGAAAGAAATGGCCCAACCCACCCCCATACACATGTATATACATACGTCCACACACGCAAAATATACATACCTACACCGCTTTCCATGGTTTACCCCAGACGCTTCACATGCCCCGATTCAATCAACTGACAGCACGTCAACCCCGGTATACCACATCGCTCCAATTCACTCTATTCCTTGCCCTCCTTTCACCCTCCTGCATGTTCAGGCCCCGATCACACAAAATCTTTTTCACTCCATCTTTCCACCTCCAATTTGGTCTCCCTCTTCTCCTCGTTCCCTCCACCTCCGACACATATATCCTCTTGGTCAATCTTTCCTCACTCATTCTCTCCATGTGCCCAAACCATTTCAAAACACCCTCTTCTGCTCTCTCAACCACGCTCTTTTTATTTCCACACATCTCTCTTACCCTTACGTTACTTACTCGATCAAACCACCTCACACCACACATTGTCCTCAACATCTCATTTCCAGCACATCCATCCTCCTGCGCACAACTCTATCCATAGCCCACGCCTTGCAACCATACAACATTGTTGGAACCACTATTCCTTCAAACATACCCATTTTTGCTTTCCGAGATAATGTTCTCGACTTCCACACATTCTTCAAGGCTCCCAGAATTTTCGCCCCCTCCCCCACCCTATGATCCACTTCCGCTTCCATGGTTCCATCCGCTGCCAGATCCACTCCCAGATATCTTAAACACTTCACTTCCTCCAGTTTTTCTCCATTCAAACTCACCTCCCAATTGACTTGACCCTCAACCCTACTGTACCTAATAACCTTGCTCTTATTCACATTTACTCTTAACTTTCTTCTTTCACACACTGTACCAAACTCAGTCACCAGCTTCTGCAGTTTCTCACATGAATCAGCCACCAGCGCTGTATCATCAGCGAACAACAACTGACTCACTTCCCAAGCTCTCTCATCCCCAACAGACTTCATACTTGCCCCTCTTTCCAAAACTCTTGCATTCACCTCCCTAACAACCCCATCCATAAACAAATTAAACAACCATGGAGACATCACACACCCCTGCCGCAAACCTACATTCACTGAGAACCAATCACTTTCCTCTCTTCCTACACGTACACATGCCTTACATCCTCGATAAAAACTTTTCACTGCTTCTAACAACTTGCCTCCCACACCATATATTCTTAATACCTTCCACAGAGCATCTCTATCAACTCTATCATATGCCTTCTCCAGATCCATAAATGCTACATACAAATCCATTTGCTTTTCTAAGTATTTCTCACATACATTCTTCAAAGCAAACACCTGATCCACACATCCTCTACCACTTCTGAAACCACACTGCTCTTCCCCAATCTGATGCTCTGTACATGCTTTCACCCCCTCAATCAATACCCTCCCATATAATTTACCAGGAATACTCAACAAACTTATACCTCTGTAATTTGAGCACTCACTCTTATCCCCTTTGCCTTTGTACAATGGCACTATGCAAGCATTCCGCCAATCCTCAGGCACCTCACCGTGAGTCATACATACATTAAATAACCTTACCAACCAGTCAACAATACAGTCACCCCCTTTTTTAATAGATTCCACTGCAATACCATCCAAACCTGCTGCCTTGCCGGCTTTCATCTTCCGCAAAGCTTTTACTACCTCTTCTCTGTTTACCAAATCATTTTCCCTAACCCTCTCACTTTGCACACCACCTCGACCAAAACACCCTATATCTGCCACTCTATCATCAAACACATTCAACAAACCTTCAAAATACTCACTCCATCTCCTTCTCACATCACCACTACTTGTTATCACCTCCCCATTTGCACCCTTCACTGAAGTTCCCATTTGCTCCCTTGTCTTACGCACTTTATTTACCTCCTTCCAGAACATCTTTTTATTCTCCCTAAAATTTAATGATACTCTCTCACCCCAACTCTCATTTGCCCTTTTTTTCACCTCTTGCACCTTTCTCTTGACCTCCTGTCTCCTTCTTTTATACATATCCCACTCAACTGCATTTTTTTCCCTGCAAAAATCGTCCAAATGCCTCTCTCTTCTCTTTCACTAATACTCTTACTTCTGCATCCCACCACTCACTACCCTTTCTAATCAACCCACCTCCCACTCTTCTCATGCCACAAGCATCTTTTGCGCAATCCATCACTGATTCCCTAAATACATCCCATTCCTCCCCCACTCCCCTTACTTCCATTGTTCTCACCTTTTTCCATTCTGTACTCAGTCTCTCCTGGTACTTCCTCACACAAGTCTCCTTCCCAAGCTCACTTACTCTCACCACCCTCTTCACCCCAACATTCACTCTTTTTTTCTGAAAACCCATACAAATCTTCACCTTAGCCTCCACAAGATAATGATCAGACATCCCTCCAGTTGCACCTCTCAGCACATTAACATCCAAAAGTCTCTCTTTCGTGCGCCTGTCAATTAACACGTAATCCAATAACGCTCTCTGGCCATCTCTCCTACTTACATAAGTATACTTATGTATATCTCGCTTTTTAAACCAGGTATTCCCAATCATCAGTCCTTTTTCAGCACATAAATCTACAAGCTCTTCACCATTTCCATTTACAACACTGAACACCCCATGTATACCAATTATTCCCTCAACTGCCACATTACTCACCTTTGCATTCAAATCACCCATCACTATAACCCGGTCTCATGCATCAAAACCACTAACACACTCATTCAGCTGCTCCCAAAACACTTGCCTCTCATGATCTTTCTTCTCATGCCCAGGTGCATATGCACCAATAATCACCCATCTCTCTCCATCAACTTTCAGTTTTACCCATATTAATCGAGAATTTACTTTCTTACATTCTATCACGTACTCCCACAACTCCTGTTTCAGGAGTACTGCTACTCCTTCCCTTGCTCTTGTCCTCTCACTAACCCCTGACTTTACTCCCAAGACATTCCCAAACCACTCTTCCCCTTCACCCTTGAGCTTCGTTTCACTCAGAGCCAAAACATCCAGGTTCCTTTCCTCAAACATACTACCTATCTCTCCTTTTTTCACATCTTGGTTACATCCACATTTAGGCACCCCAATCTGAGCCTTCGAGGAGTATGAGCACTCCCCGCGTGACTCCTTCTTCTGTTTCCCATTTTAGAAAGTTAAAAAAAATACAAGGAGGGGAGGATTTCTGGCCCCCCGCTCCCGTCCCCTCTAGTCGCTTTCTACGACACGCGAGGAATGCGTGGGAAGTATTCTTTCACCCCTATCCCCAGGGATAATATACATATATATATATACACATACACACACATACATACATACACATACATACACATACATTTCCTTCCATAGCCAGAAGTTGAACCATTATGTGACATTCATTTTTTTTCTTTTCATTTCAGGCTAGAAGTTTCAGTTTTCTAAATTGTTTCTTACATTTTTCATATGTATATATATGTATGTGTGTGTGTGTGTATATGTGCGTGTATGTGTGTATGTGTATGTGTGTGCAAATATATATGTTTATTTATTTATTTTGCTTTATCGCTCTCTCCCGCGTTAGCAAGGTAGCACAAGGAAACAGACGAAAGAATGGCCCAACCCACCCACATACACATGTATATACATACACGTCCACACACGCAAATAGACATACCTATACCTCTCAATGTACACATATATATACACACACAGACATATACATATATACACATGTACATAATTCATACAGTCTGCCTTTATTTATTCCCATCGCCACCTCACCACACATGGACTGACAACGCCCTCCCCCCTCATGTGTGCGAGGTAGCGCTAGGAAAAGACCACAAAGGTCCCATTCGTTCACACTCAGTCTCTAGCTGTCATGTAATAATGCACCGAAACCACAGCTCCCTTTCCACATCCAGGCCCCACAGAACTTTCCATGGTTTACCCCAGATGCTTCACATGCCCTGGTTCAATCCATTGACAGCACGTCAACCCCGGTATACCACATCGTTCCAATTCACTCTATTCCTTGCACCCCTTTCACCCTCCTGCATGTTCAGGCCCCGATCACTCAAAATCTTTTTCACTCCATCTTTCCACCTCCATTTGGTCTCCCACTTCTCCTCGTTCCCTCCACCTCTGACACATATATCCTCTTGGTCAATCTTTCCTCACTCATTCTCTTCATGTGACCAAACCATTTCAAAACACCCTCTTCTGCTCTCTCAACCACACTCTTTTTATTTCCACACATCTCTCTTACCCTATTATTACTTACTCAATCAAACCACCTCACACCACATATTGTCCTCAAACATCTCATTTCCAGCACATCCACCCTCCTGAGCACAACTCTATCCATAGCCCACGCCTCACAACCATACAACATTGTTGGAACCACTATTCCTTCAAACATACCCATTTTTGCTTTCCGAGATAATGTTCTCGACTTCCAAACATTCTTCAACGCTCCCATAATTTTCGCCCCCTCCCTCACTGTATATTTCACTTCCACTTCCATAGTTCCATCCGCTGCCAGATCCACTCCCAGATATCTGAAACACTTTACTTCTTCCAGTTTTTCTCCATTCAAACTTACCTCCCAATTGACTTGACACTCAACCCTACTGTACCTAATAACCTTGCTCTTATTCACATTTAATCTTAACTTTCTTCTTTCACACACTTTACCAAACTCAGTCACCAGCTTCTGCAGTTTCTCACATGAATCAGCCACCAGCGCTGTATCATCAGCGAACAACAACTGACTCACTTCCCAAGCTCTCTCATCCACAACAGACTGCATACTTGCCCCTCTTTCCAAAACTCTTGCATTCACCTCCCTAACAACCCCATCCATAAACAAATTAAACAACCATGGAGACATCACACACCCCTGCCGCAAACCTACATTCACTGAGAACCAATCACTTTCCTCTCATCCTACACGTACACATGCCTTACATCCTCGATCAAAACTTTTCACTTCTCCTAACAACTTGCCTCCCACACCATATATTCTTAATACCTTCCACAGAGCACCTCTATCAACTCTATCATATGACTTCTCCAGATCCATGAATGCTACATACAAATCCATTTGCTTTTCTAAGTATTTCTCACATACATTCTTCAAAGCAAACACCTGATCCACACATCCTCTACCATTTCTGAAACCACACTGCTCTTCCCCAATCTGATGCTCTGTACATGCCCTCACCCTCTCAATCAATACTCTCCCATATAATTTACCAGGAATACTCAACAAACTTATACCTCTGTAATTTGAGCACTCACTCTTATCCCCTTGGCCTTTGTACAATGGCACTATGCAAGCATTCCGCCAATCCTCAGGCACCTCACCATGAATCATACATACATTGAAAAACCTTACCAACCAGTCAACAATACAGTCACCCCCTTTTTTAATAAATTCCACTGCAATACCATCCAAACCTGCTGCCTTGCCGGCTTTCATCTTCCACAAAGCTTTTACTACCTCTTCTCTGTTTACCAAATCATTTTCCCTAACCCTCTCACTTTGCACACCACCTCAACCAAAACACCCTATATCTACCACTCTATCATCAAACACATTCAACAAACCTTCAAAATACTCACTCCATCTCCTTCTCACATCACCACTAAATGTTATCACCTCCCCATTAGCCCCCTTCACTGAAGTTCCCATTTGTTCCCTTGTCTTACGCACTTTATTTACCTCCTTCCAAAACATCTTTTTATTCTCCCTAGAATTTAATGACACTCTCTCACTCCAACTTTCATTTGCCCTCTTTTTCACCTCTTGCACCTTTCTCTTGACCTCCTGCCTCTTTCTTTTATACATCTCCCACTCATTTGCATTATTTCCCTGCAAAAATTGTCCAAATGCCTCTCTCTTCTCTTTCACTAATAATCTTACTTCTTCATATCACCACTCACTACCCTTTCTAATCTGCCCACCTCCCACGCTTATAATGCCACAAGCATCATTTGCGCAAGCCATCACTGCTTCCCTAAATACATCCCATTCCTCCCCCACTCCCCTTACCTCCTTTGTTCTTACCTTTTTCCATTCTGTACTCAGTCTATCCTGGTACTTTCTCACACAAGTCTCCTTCCCAAGCTCACTTACTCTCACCACTCTCTTCACCCCAACATTCTTCTTTTCTGAAAACCTCTATAAATCTTCACCTTTGCCTCTACAAGATAATGATCAGACATCCCTCCAGTTGCACCTCTCAGCACATCAACATCCAAAAGTCTCTCTTTCATGTGCCTATCAATTAACACGTATTCCAATAATGCTCTCTGGCCAACTGTCCTACTTACATACATATACTTGTGTATATCTCTCTTTTTAAACCAGGTATTCCCAATCACCGGTTCTTTTTCAGCACATAAATCTACAAACTCTTCACCATTTCCATTTACAATACTAAACACCCCATGTATACCAATTATTCCCTCAGCTGCCACATTACTCACCTTTGCATTCAAATCGTCCATCACTATAACCCAGTTTTGTGCATCAAAACCACTAATACACTCACTCAGCTGCTCCCAAAACACTTGCCTCTCATGATCTTTCTTCTCATGCCCAGGTGCATATGCACCAATAATCACCCATCTCTCTCTATCAGCTTTCAGTTTTACCCATATCAATCTAGAATTTACTTTCTTACACTATCACATACTCCCACAACTCATGTTTCAGGAGTAGTGCTACTCCCTCCGTTGCTCTTGTCCTCTCACTAACCCCTGACTTTACTCCCGAGACATTCCCAAACCACTCTTCCCCTTTACCCTTGAGCTTCGTTTCACTCAGAGCCAAAACATCCAGGTTCCTTTCCTCAACCATACTACCTATCTCTCCTTTTTTCTCATCTTGGTTACATCCAGACACATTTAGACATATATATATATATATATATATATATATATATATATATATATATATATATATATATATATATATATATATGCCCTGATTCAATCCACTGACAGCACGTCAACCCCGGTATACCACATTGATCCAATTCACTCTATTCCTTGCCCTCCTTTCACCCTCCTGCATGTTCAGGCCCCGATCACACAAAATCTTTTTCACTCCATCTTTCCACCTCCAATTTGGTCTCCCACTTCTCCTCGTTCCCTCCACCTCCGACACATATATCCTCTTGGTCAATCTTTCCTCACTCATTCTCTCCATGTGCCCAAACCATTTCAAAACACCCTCTTCTGCTCTCTCAACCACGCTCTTTTTATTTCCACACATCTCTCTTACCCTTACATTACTTACTCGATCAAACCACCTCACACCACACATTGTCCTCATACATCTCATTTCCAGCACATCCATCCTCCTGCGCACAACTCTATCCATAGCCCACGCCTCGCAACCATACAACATTGTTGGAGCCATTATTCCTTCAAACATACCCATTTTTGCTTTCCGAGATAATGTTCTCGACTTCCACACATTCTTCAAGGCTCCCAGAATTTTCGCCCCCTCCCCCACTTTATGATCCACTTCCGCTTCCATGGTTCCATTCGCTGCCAGATCCACTCCCCGATATCTAAAACACTTTACTTCCTCCAGTTTTTCTCCATTCAAACTTACCTCCCAATTGACTTGACCCTCAACCCTACTGTACCTAATAACCTTGCTCTTATTCACATTTACTCTTAACTTTCTTCTTTTACACACTTTACCAAACTCAGTCACCAGCTTCTGCAGTTTCTCACATGAATCAGCCACCAGCGCTGTATCATCAGCGAACAACAACTGACTTACTTCCCAAGCTCTCTCATCCCCAACAGACTTCATACTTGCCCCTCTTTCCAAAACTCTTGCATTCACCTCCCTAACAACCCCATCCATAAACAAATTAAACAACCATGGAGACATCACACACCCCTGCCGCAAACCTACATTCACTGAGAATCAATCACTTTCCTCTCTTCCTACACGTACACATGCCTTACATCCTCGATAAAAACTTTTCACTGCTTCTAACAACTTGCCTCCCATACCATATATTCTTAATACCTTCCACAGAGCATCTCTATCAACTCTATCATATGCCTTCTCCAGATCCATAAATGCTACATACAAATCCATTTGCTTTTCTAAGTATTTCTCACATACATAAATATATATATATATTTATTTATTATACTTTGTCACTGTCTCCCACGTCAGCGAGATAGCGCCAGGAAACAGAAGAAAGAATGGCCGAACCCACCCACGTACACATATATATACATTCATGTCCACAAACATACATATACATACCTATACATTTCAGCATATACATGTATATACATACACAGTCATATACATTTATACACATGTATACACAATTCATACTTGCTGTCTTTATTCATTCCCATCGCCACCCTGCCACACATGAAATGACAACCTCCTCCTCCTGCATACGTGTGAGGTAGCACTAGGAAAAGACAACAAAGGCCAACTTCATTCACACTCAGTCTCTAGCTGTCATGTATAATGCACCGAAACCACAGCTCCCTTTCCACATCCAGGCCTCACGAAACATTCTATGGTGTACCCAAAACTTTTCACATGCCCTGGTTCAATCCACTGACAGCACATCGACCCAGGTATACCACATCGTTCCAATTCACTCTATTCCTTGCACACCTTTCACCCTCCAGCATGTTCAGGCCTCAATCACTGAAAATCTCTTTGACTCCATCCTTCCATCTCCAATTTGGTCTTCCACTTCTCGTTCCTTCGACCTCTGACACATATATCCTCTTTGTCAATCTTTCCTCATTCATTCTCTCCATTAGAGCAAACCATTTCAAAACAAACTCTTTTGCTCTCTCAACCACACTCTTTTTTCTACCACACATCTCTCTTACCCTATCATTACTTACTCGATCAAACCACCTCACACCACATATTGTCCTCAAACATCACATTTCCAACATATCCACCCTCCTCCACACAACCCTATCTATAGCCCATTCCTCGCAACCATGTAACATTCTTGGAACCACAGTTCCTTCAGACAAATCCATTTTTGCTTTCTGAGATAATCTCCTTGCCTTCCACACATTCTTCAATGCTCCCAGAACTTTCACCCCCTCCCCCACCCTGAAACTCACTTCGGCTTCCATGGTTCCATCTGCTGCCAAATCCACTCCCAGATATCTAAAGCACTTCACATCCTCCAGCTTTTCTCCATTCAGACTTCCCTCCCAATTGACTTGTCCCTCAACCCTATTGTATTTAATAACCTTTCTCTTATTCACATTTACTCTCAGCTTTCTTCTTTCACACACTTTACCAAACTCAGTCACCAGCTTCTGCAGTTTTAAACCCAAATCAGCCACCAGCACTGTATCATTAGCAAACAACAACTGACTCGCTTCCCAAGCTCTCTCATCCACAACAGACTGCATAATTGCCCCTCTCTCTAAAACTCTTGTATTCACCTCCTTAACAACCTCATCCATAAACAAATTAAACAACCTTGGAGACATCACACACCCCTGCCGCAAACCTACATTCACTGATAACCAATCACTTTCCTGTCTTACTACTCATACACATGCCTTACATCCTCGATAAAAACTTTTCACTGCTTCTAACAACTTGCCTCCCACACCATATATTCTTAATACCTTCCACAGAGCATCTCTATCAACTCTATCATATGCCTTCTCCAGATCCATAAATGCTACATTCAAATCCATTTGTTTTTCTAAGTATTTCTCCAAGTCGTCTAAGCAAACACATGATCCACACATCCTCTACCACTTCTGAAACCACACTTGTCTTCCCCAATCTGATGCTCTGTACATACCTTCACCCTCTCAATCAATACCCTCCCATATAATTTCCCAGGAATAGGCAACAAACTTATACCTCTGCAATTTGATCACTCACCTTTATCCCCTTTGCCTATGTACAATGGCACTATGAATGTATTCTCCCAATCCTCAGGCACCTCACCATGAGTCATACATACATTAAATATCCTTACCAGCCAGTCAACAACACAATCACCCCCTTTTTTAATAAACTCCACTGCAATACCATCCGAATCCACTGCCCTCCTGGCTTTCATCTTCCTCAAAGCTTTTACTACCTCTTTTCTGTTTACCAAATCATTCTCCCTAACCCTCTCACTTTGCACACCACCTAGACTAAAGCAACCTATAACTGCCACTCTATCATCTACCACATTCAACAAACCTTCAAAATACTTACTCCATCTCCTCACATCATCCCTACTTGTTATTACCTCCCCATTAGCCCCTTTCACCAGTGTTCACATTTGTTCTCTTGTCTTACACACTTTATATACCTCCTTCCAAAACATCTTTTTATTTATTTATTCATTTATTTTGCTTTGTTGCTGTCTCCCGCATTAGCGAGGTAGCACAAGGAAACAGACAAAAGAGTGGCCCAACCCACCCACATACACATGTATATACATATACGTGCACACACGCAAATATACATACCTATACATCTTTTTATTCTTCCTAAAATTTAATGATACACTCTCACCCCAAGTCTCATTTGCCCTCTTTTTCACCTCTTGCACCTTTCTTTTGACCTTCTGCCTCTTCCATTTGTACATCTTCATTTGCACTATTTCCCTGCAAAACTCATCCAAATGCCTCTCTCTTCTCTTTTGCTAATAATCTTAGTTCTTCATCCCACCACTAACTACCCTTTCTAATCTGCCCACCTCCCACGCTTCTCATGCCACAAGCATTTTTTGCCCAAGTCGTCACTGCTTCCCTAAATACATCCCATTCTTCACCCACTCCACTTACGTCCTTTGCTCTCACCTTTTACCATTCTGCACTCAGTCTCTCCTAGTATTTCCTCACACAAGTCTCCTTCCCAAGCTCACTTACTCTCACCACTCTCTTCACCCCAACATTCTCTCTTCTTTTCTGAAAACCTCTACAAATCTTCACCGTTGCCTCCACAAGATAATGATCAGACATCCCTCCAGTTGCACCTCTCAGCACATTGACATCCAAAAGCCTTTCTTTCACACGTCTTTAATTTAACATGTAATTCAATAACCCTCTCTGGCCATCTCTCCTACTTGCATACATATACTTATGTATATCTCTCTTTTTAAATCAGGTATTCCCAGTCACCAGTCCTTTCTCAGCATACAAATCTACAAGCTCTTCACCATTTCCATTAACAACACTGAACACCTCATGTACACCAATTATTTCCTCAAATGCCACATTACTAACCTTTGCATTCAAATCACCCATCACTATAACCCAGTCTTGTGCATCAAAACTACTAACACACTCACCGTGCTGCTCCCAAAATACTTGCCTCATGATTTTTTTTTCTCATGCCCAGGTGCATAGGCACCAGTAATCACCCATCTCTCTCCATCCACTTTCAGTTTTACCCATATCAATCAAGAGTTTACTTTCTTACACTCTATCACATACTCCCACCACTCCTGTTTCAGGAGTAGTGCTACTCCTTCCCTTGCTCTTGTCGTCTCACCAACCCCTGACTTTGCTCCCAAAACATTCCCAAATCACTCTTCCCCTTTACCCTTGAACTTCGTTTCACTCAGAGCCAAAACATCCTGGTTCCATTCATCAAACATACGACCTATCTCTCCTTTTTTCTCATCTTGGTTACATCCACACACATTGAGACACCCCAGTTTGAGCCTTCGAGGAGGATGAGCACTCCATGCGTGACTCCTTCTTCTGTATCCCCTTTTATAAAGTTGAAATACAAGGAGGGGGCAGAGGAGTTAGCCTTAGAGGGTAAATCCTCACTTGGCCCACCTCTCCATTCCTTCTTTTGGAAAATGATAAACAGGAGGGGAGGATTTCCAGCCTCCGCTCCCTCCCCTTTTATTCGCCTTCTATGACACGCAGTGAATACATGGGAAGTATTCTTTCTCCCCTATCCCCAGGGAGAGAGCAAAAGAGGGTGTTTTGAAATGGTTTTGTCACATGGAGAGAATGAGTGAGGAAAGATTGACAAAGAGGATATATGTGTCTGAGGTGGATGGAACAAGGAGAAGTGGGAGACCAAATTGGAGGTGGAAAGATGGAGTTAAAAAGATTTTGAGCGTTCGGGGTCGGAACATGCTGGAGGGTGAAAGGCATGCAAGGAATAAAGTGAATTGGAAGGATGTGGTACACCGGGTCGACGTTCTTTCAGTGGATTGAGCCAGGGAATGTGAAGCATCTGGGGTAAACCATGGAAAGTTTTGTGGGGCCTGGATGTGGAAAGGGAGCTCTGGTTTCGGTGCATTATACATGACAGCTAGAGACTGAGTGTGAATGAATGTGGCCTTTGTTGTCTTTTCCTAGCGCTACCTCGCTCGCATGCAGGGGGAGGGGGTTACCATTGCATATGTGGTGGTGTGGCGATAGGAATGAATAAAGGTAGCAAGTATGAATTATGTACATGGGTATATATGTATATGTCTTTGTGTGTATATATATGTATACATTGAGATGTATAGGTATGTATATGTGCGTGTGTGGACGTGTATGTATATACATGTGTATGTGGGTGGGTAGGGCCATTCTTTCTTCTGTTTCCTTGCACTACCTTGCTAATGCAGGAGACAGCGACAAAGTATAATAAATAAAAACCCTTTCTAATCTGCCCAACTCCCACCTTTCTCATGCCAAATACATCTTTTGCACATGCCATCACTGCTTCCCTAAATACCTCCCATTTTTCGCCCACTCCCCTCACGTCATTTGCTCTCACCTTTTGCCATTCTACACTCAGTCTCTCCTTGTAGTTTCTCACAAAAGTTTCCTTTCCAAGCTCAATTACTTTCACCACTCTCTTCTCCCCAACAGTCTGGCTTCTTTTTTGAAAACTTTTACAAATCTTTTATTTTCACTTCCACAAGATAGTGATCAGACATCCCTCCAGCTGCTTCTCTCAGCACATTAACATCCAAAAGTCTCTCTTTTACACACCAATAATGCCCTTTGACCATCTCTCCTACTCACATATGTATGCTTTTGTATATCTCTCTTTTTAAACCAGGTATTCCAAATTAGCAGTCTTTTTTCAGCACTCAAATCCACAAGCTCTTTACCATTTCCATTCACAACACTGAATACTCCATGTATACCAATTATCCCCTCAGCTGCCACATTACTTACCTTTGCACTTAAATCACCCATAACTAAAAACCTGGTCTTGTGTATCATAGCTGCTGACACACTCACTCAAGCTGATCCCAAAACATTTGCCTGTCATGATCTTTCTTCTCATGACCTGGTGCATATGCACCAATTATCATCCATCTCTCTCCATCCACTTTCAGTTTTACCCACATCAATCTAGAATTTACTTTCTTACACTCCATCACACACTTCCACAACTCCTGCTCCAGGAGTCATGCTACTCCTTCCTTAGCTTTTGTCATCTCCAACCTCTGACTGTACTCCTAAGACTTTTCCAAATCATTCTTCTCCTTTACCCTTGAGCTTCGTTTCACTCAGAGCCAGAACATCCAGATTTCTTTCCTCAAACATATTATCTATCTCTCCTTTCTTCTCATCTTGGTTACATCCACACACATTCAGACACCCTAGTCTGAGCCTTCAAGGAGGATGAACACTTCTCGCTTGACTTTTTCTTGTTTTCCCTTTTAGAAACAGTAGCAAAGCACAGAAAGGTCTGTGGAGCCTGATTGTGGATTACATATGACAACTAGAGGGTGGATGTGAGCGAGTAAGGCCATTCTTCATCTCTTTCTGGCACTGTATCCCTAATGCAGATAACTACAAACAATTATGAAAAAAAGTGAATGAATATGTGAATATCCCTGAGGATAGGGGAGAAAGAATACCCCCCATGTATTCCCTGTGTGTCGTAGAAGGCAACTAAAAGGGGAGGGAGCTGGGGGCTGGAAATCCTCCCTTCCGTTTTTAATTATCCAAAAGAAGGAACAGAAAGGAGCTAAGTGAGGATATTCCCCCTAAGGCTTAGTCCTGTGTCATTAATGCTAACTTGCTGATGCAGGAAATGGCGAATAAGTATGAAAAAAAATTCCCATTTTTACTTAATCAACATCTCCCTCTTTAGTGAGGTAGCAACAGAAGCAGACAAATAAAGGCCACATCTGCTCCTATTGATTCTCTAGCTGTCATATGTAATGTACCAAAAGCACTGCTCCTACCAGCAACCAGGCCCCACAAACCTCTCTTGAGTTACCCCGGATGCTTCACATGCCCTGGTTCAGTCCATTGGAAGAACATTGACCACTATATGTCCAAATCCTTTCAGCACACTCTCTTCAACTCTGTCAACCACATTCATTTGATTATCACACCTCTCTTTTACTCTTTCGTTGTTTACTCAGTCAGACCATTTCACACCACATATTTTCCTTAAACATTTCATTTCCTACTTGCCCACCTTCCTTTGTACCGTTTTATCTATAGCCCATGCCTTGCAGTCATATATTAATGTTAGGACTACTAAATCTTCAAACATCCCCATTTCTGGCCTTTCCCCAAGGCATCTCTATCAACCCTGTCATATGCTTTCTCCAGATCCATAAATGCCACTTACAAAGCCATCTATTTTTCTAAGCATTTCTCACACATTGTTCAAAGCATACACTTGATCCACACATCTACCACTTCTGAAACCCCACTGTTTCTCCACAATCTGATGCTCTGAACATGCTTTTACTCTCTCAGTCACTACCCTCCCATACAGTTTACCTGGTACACTCAACAAACTTAAACCTCTGTAGTTTGATCTCTCACTTTTATTCCCCTTGCCTTTATACAGTGACATCATGCATGCATTCTGCCGGTCCTCATTTACCTCACTATGATCCAAACATACACTGAAAATTCCTTTCATAATACATTCAGCAGCAGTATCATCCACTCCAGCTGCCTTGCCACATTTCATATATGTGAGGCTTTCACCAGCTCTTTTGTCTTCACCAAACCACTTTCCATAACCCTCTCACTTTGCATACCGCCCCAACCCAAACATCCTACAGCTGTGATGCTATCATCACACACATTCAACAGTCCTTCAAAATACTCCCTCTTGCTTCATCATTACCTGTTACCGCTTCCCCTTTTGCCCCCTTTACCAATGTTCATATATGTTCTCTTGTTTTTCACACATTATTAACCACCTTCCAAAGCTTCTTATACCCTGTAAAGTTTACTGATACTCACTTACTGGAACTTTCATTTGCCATCTTTCTCAGCCCATGCACCTTCTGCTTGACATGCCACTTTCTCTTATATATTCCCCAAACATTTGCACTCCTTCCCAGTAAGTACCACACAAATGCCTCCCTTTTCCCTTTTACTAGCAACTTTACTTCATCTCTCCACTCACTACTGTTTCTGATCTGCCGAACTGTCACCTTTTTCATGCTACATGCATCTCTGACACATGCCAAAAATGCTTACCTGAATACCTCCCATTCCTCATCGACTCCCTTTGCTTTTTTTGCTCTCACTTTCTTTCATTCTCTACTCAATCTTTTCTGTTATTTCTTTACACACTTCTCTTTTCCATGGTCTCTTCCTTTCACCACTTTCTTCTCATCGATATTGTTTCCTCTTTTCCTAAAACTTTTACAAATTCTCACCCTTGCCTCCACAAGTCAGTGATCAGACATCCCACTAGCTGCCCTCCTTAGGAAATTTACATCAGAGAGTCTCTCTTTTACATGCCTGTTAATTAGCATGTAATCCAATAATGCCTTTAAGCTCCCCTCTATTGGCTTCTCTCCCTACTCTGCTCCTTGATGTCTAGCTTTGTCTCTGGCCAATTTATCTCTGTGGTTGTTGATGGATCAGCCCTACCTTTTCACCATCATCAGCAGTGTTCCTCAAGGCTCTCTCCTGTACTCTACACTTTTTTTCCTTTTCTTCAACAATTTTCTCTCCACAAATAATCCAATGCCCTCATACATTGATGACTCAACACTGCTTTCATGCACATTCTTCAGTTCTGCTCCCTCTTCTCACTTGATCTGCATCTCATCTTGACACAGCTTCCTCAAAATACTGGAGCCTTACACATAAAAAAAGAATACTTGTGTATGTCAATTTTTTTAAACCAAGTTTCACTAGTCCTTTTTTAGCACACAACTCTACAAGCTGCTCACCATTTCAGGTCATAATACTGAATACTTTCTGTCTTTCAGTTATACCCTCAGTTGCCACATGACTTGCCTTCACATTCAAATCACCCATCACTAAGACCCAGTCTCTTACACCGAAACTGATGACACATTCACCCAGCTCCCAGAACACTTGCCTGTCATGATCTTTCCTCTAAAGGCCAGGTGATTAAGCACTAATAATGACCCATCTCTCACCATCCATTTTCATTTCTACCCACTTCAATCAGGAATTCACTTCCTTACACTCTTTCACACTCTCCCCCAGTTCCTGCTTTAGGGGTAGTGCTACTCCTTCCTTAGCTCTTGTCTTCTCCCCATCCCCTGACTTTACTCCTAAGACATTTTCAAGACATTCTTCCCCTTTAGCCTTGAGCCAGAACACCCAGGTTTCTTTCCTCCAAGATGTTACCTATCTCCACTCTCTTCTCAGTTTCGTTACATCCACACCCTTTTAGACAGCCCATCCTGAGCCTTTGAGGTGGATGAGTGCTCCCTTCTTTGTGTCTTCTTCTGCACCATCATTTAGAATTGAAATACAATAAAGGGAGGGTTCCCAGCCCATTATTTTTGTCACTAAATATGACATGCAGGAATAGAGAGGCAGAATTCTTTTTCCATTACCCCAGTATATGTATGTAAGTAGAAGAGATGGCCAGAGAGCATTATTGGATTATGTGTTAATCAATAGGTGCGTGAAAGAGAGACTTTTGGATGTTAATGTGCTGAGAGGGGCAACTGAAAGGATGTCTGATCATTATCTTGTAGAGGTGAAGATGAAGATTTGTAAAGGTTTTCAGAAAAGAAGGGAGAATGTTGGGGTAAAGAGAGTAAGTGAGCTTCGATAGGAGACTTGTGACAGGAAGTACCAGGAGAGATTGAGTGCAGAATGGAACAAGGTGAGAGCAAATGATGTAAGGGGAGTGGGGGAGGAATGGGATGTATTTAGGGAAGCAGTAATGTTTTGTGCAAAAGATGCTTGTGGCATAAGAAAGGTGGGAGGTGGGTAGATTAGAAATGGTAGTGAGTGGTGGGATGAAGAAGTAAGATTATTAGTGAAAGAGAAGAAAGGGGTGTTCGGATGATTTTTGCATGGAAGTAGTGCGAATGACTGGGAGATGTATAAAAGAAAGAGGCAGGAGGTCAAGAGAAAGGTTTAAGAGGTGAAAAAGAGGGCAAATGAGAGTTGGGGTGAGAGAGTATCATTAAATATTAGGGAGGTAAAAAAGTGCGTAAGGCAAGAGAACAAATGGGGACATCGGTGAAGGGGGCTAATGGGGAGGTAATAACAAGTAGTGGTGAAGTGAGAAGGAGATGGCGTGAGTATTTTGATGGTTTGTTGAATGTGCTTGATGATAGAGTGGCAGATATAGGGTGTTTTGGTCGAGGTGGTGTGCGAAGTGAGAGAGTCAGGGAGAATGGTTTAGTAAATAGAGAAGAGGTAGTGAAAGCTTTGGGGAAGATGAAAGCTGGCAAGGGGGCGGGTTTGGATGGTATTTCAGAGGAATACATTAAAAAAGGGGGGTGACTGTGTTATTGAGTGGTTGGTAAGGATATTCAGTGTATGTATGGTTCTTGGTGAAGTGCTTGAGGTTTGGCGTAATGCATGCATAGTGCCATTGTATAAAGGCAAAAGGGATAAAGGTAAGTATTCAAATTACAGAGGTATAAGCTTGTTGAGTATTCCTGGGAAATTATGTGGGAGGGTATTGATTGAGAGGTAAAGGCATGTACAGAGCATCAGATTGGGGAAGAGCAGTGTGGTTCAGAAGTGGTAAAGGTTGTGTGGGTCAGGTGTTTGCTTTGAAGAATATATGTGAGAAATGATTAGAAAAACATTGATTTGTATGTAGCATATATGGATCTGGAGAAGGCATATGATAGAGTGGATAGAGATGCTTTGTGGAAGGTGTTAAGAGTATTTGGCATTGGAGGTAAGTTGCTAGAAGCAGTGAAAAGTCTTTATCGAGGATGTAAGGCATGTGTACGAGTAGGAGAAGAGGAAAGTGATTGGTTTCCTGTGAATGTCGGTTTGCGGCAGGGGTGCATGATGTCTCCATGGCTGTTTAATTTGTTTATGGATGGGGTTGTTAGGGAGGTGAATGCAAGAGTTTTGGAGAGAGGGTCAAGTATGCAGTCTGTTGTGGATGAGAGGGCTTGGGAAGTGAGTCAGTTGTTGTTCGCTGATGATACAGTGCTGGTGGCTGATTTTGGTGAGAAACTGCAGAAGCTGGTGACTGAATTTGATAAAGTGTGTGAAAGAAGAAAGTTGAGAGTAAATGTGAAGAAGAGCAAGGTTGTTAGGTTCAATAGGGTTAAGGGACAAGTTAATTGGGAGGTAAGTTTGAATGGAGAAAAACTGGAGGAATTGAAGTGTTTTAGATATCTGGGAGTGGACTTGGCAGTGGATGGAACCATGGAAGCAGAAGTGAGTCAAGGGTGGGGAGGGAGTAAAGGATCTGAGAGTGTTGAAGAATGTGTGGAAGTCGAGAACATTATCTCGGAAAGCAAAAATGGGTATGTTTGAAGGAATAGTGGCTCCAACAATGTCATATGGTTGCGAGGCGTGGGCCGTAATTAGAGTTGTGCAGAGGAGTGTGGATGTGTTGGAAATGAAATGTTTGAGGATAGTATGTGGTGTGAGGTGGTTAAATTGAGTAAGTAATGAAAGGATAAGAGAGATGTGTGGTAATAAAAGGAGTCTGGTGGAGAAAGCAGAAGAGGGTGCATTGAAATAGTTTGGTCACATGGAAAAAATGAGTGAGGGAAGATTGACAAGGAGGATATATGTGTTGGAGGTGGAGGGAACAAGAAGTGGTAGACCAAATTGGAGGTGGAAGGATGGAGTGAAAAAGATCTTGAGTGATCAGGCCCTGAACATACAGAAGGGTGAAAGGCATACAAGGAATAGAGTAAATTGGAAGGATTTGGTATACCGGGGTCGACGTGAAGCGTCTACGGTAAACCATGGAAACTTTTGTGGGGCCTGGATGTGAAAAGGGAGCTGTGGTTTCAGTGCATTCACATGACAGCTAGAGACTGAGTGTGAATTAATGTGGCCTTTGTTTTCTTTTCCTGGCGCTACCTCGCGTGCGCGCAGGGGGAGGGGGTGCCATATCATGTGTGGCGGGATGGCGACGGGGATGGATGAAGGTAACAAGTATGAATATGTACATGTGTATATATATATGTATATGTCTGTGTACATATATATGTATATGTCTGTGTATCCCTGGGGATAGGGGAGAAGGAATACTTCCCACATATACCATGTGTGTCATAGAAGGCGGCTAAAAGGGAAGGGAGTGGGGGCTGGAAATCCTCCCCTCTCTTTTTTTTTTTTTCCCAAAAGAAGGAACAGAGAAGGGGGCCAGGTGAGGATATTCCCTCAAAGGCCCAGTCCTCTGTTCTTAACGCTACCTCGCTAATGCAGGAAATGGCGAATAGTATGAAAAAAAAATGTATATGTATGTATGCGTTGAAATGTATAGGTATGTATATGTGCATGTGTGGGCGATTATGTATGTATATGTGTATGTGGATAGGTAGGGCCATT
Source organism: Panulirus ornatus (assembly GCF_036320965.1). NCBI lineage: Eukaryota > Metazoa > Arthropoda > Malacostraca > Decapoda > Palinuridae > Panulirus > Panulirus ornatus. The sequence continues at coordinate 15,493,124 of NC_092243.1, read as the reverse complement.
CTTTCATCTGTTTCCTTGCGCCACTTTGTTAATGCGGGAGACAGCAACTAAGTATAATGAATAAATAATCTATCTCATTTATGATCATCCCACGACCAATTTCTATGAAAAAGACCTGATATTATCCAAGACTTTTCTGAAAGCTCCTCCAGCTAAAGGTTGTGTTACTTCCTGCAACAGTGAAGTGTACATTCCTTTAAAGTGAGAAGTTCTTTGATGAGATTGCCAGACTTGACTTTCCATCCTTGGCATAATCTTAAGATGTATAAGAGAAAGTGGCAGGAGCTCAAGAGAAAGCTGCAAGGGTTGAAAAAGAGGTCAAATAAGAGTTGGGGCAAGAGAATATCATTAAACTATAGAGAGAATAAAAAGATGTTTTGCAAGGAGGTAAATAACACACGAGAGAAAATGTGAACTTCGTTGAAGGGGGCAAGGAGGGAAGTGATAATAGGTAGTGATGAAGTGAGGGGGAGATGAAGAGAGCATTTTGAAGGTTTATTGAAGGTGTTTAATGATAAATTGGCAGATGAAGGGTGTTTTGATCCGAGTTTTGTGCAAAGTGAGATAGTCAGGGAGAGTGGTTTGGTGAAGAGAGAAGTGGTGAAAGCCATGCAGAAGATGAAATTTGGCAAGGTGGCTGGTTTTGATGGTATTGCAGTTGAATTTATTAAGAAAAGGGGTGACTGTGTTGTTGATTGGTTGGTAAGGATATTCAGTGTATGTATGGATCATGGTGAAGTGCTTGAGGTTTGGCGTAATGCATGCATAGTGCCAATGTATAAAGGCAAAAGGGATAAAGGTAAGTATTCAAATTACAGAGGTATAAGTTTGTTGAGTATTCCTGGGAAATTATATGGGAGGGTATTGATTGAGAGGTAAAGGCATGTACAGAGCATCAGATTGGGGAAGAGCAGTGTGGTTCAGAGGTGGTAAAGGTTGTGTGGGTCAGGTGTTTGCTTTGAAGAATATATGTGAGAAATACTTAAAAAAACAGATGGATTTGTACTTTCTTCTTGTCCAGCATGTGCCATCATCATTCATCTGTGGCAATTTTTAAGTAATACCACATACTGTCTTTACATGGCTCTTTATACACTCTGCAAATGCTTTATATGATTTCAGTCTCATTCTTAATGAAATACATTTCATGCCTGGTTTTTTGTCTTCTTTGTATTTGTTCCATGTTTTTTGAGTAAAGTACATTTCTGTGTTGGAAATGAGCACTAATAATACTCAAGATTGTTACTTGCATGCTGAATGCTCCTTTGCTACACTTCTTTATAGGACACCAAATTTTCTTTTGCTCAAAAATCTAAGACTGCATCATGTGCTCTCAAAATTTGCCTCTTCTAGATAGTTTCTGTAGCATTTGGCAGGAGCCACTTTGTTCCACAGCTTGAGTACAGCTGTATTTACATTGGCAACTTGTGGCTTTGCCAAATCAATTTCTGCCTTCAGAATTCTCTTAATATTTCCCAGTTGTTGAAATGTTTCCCTTGAGATGATCAAGCATTGCCTCTTTGAAAAAAAGAAAAGAATAGATCCATATCAATTATTATAGTTAGCTTTCTTTTGTATGCATTTCCTTCTCACTTCTTTCAAGTTCTCTGCAGCAGCATCTTTCATCTTCACTTAAGTTAGTACATGTGTGCATTAATTATTTCACTGCTATATAGTTCCTGTCAAACAGTTGCATACTTACATGGTTGCAGTTAGCCTTATTTTGTACTCAGCTTTTCATAAGCATTCTAGCATGTCTTATTACAGTAGCATATTCATCTTAACTCAAATACATTTTCAATACATTACTCCATTCCAGATGAAAGTTTCACTCTCATTACCCTTTACTCTAAGTTATTTTTCCCTTTGAAGATTAACAAGCCTTGTTCTTTTGCTCTTATGATTTAATCATCATACACACTAGTTATCTATCATGCAAAACTTCTTGTTGGTGATTAGGGTATATGCACCACTCATGTCTCATATACATCACTGATTAGGAATGAAAGTAAGAAGAGACAAGGTCCCCAATCCCAACTTACTTTTCCTGTCAGTATGCAAAGATAAGAAAGATCATTTCACTTTGGCCTAAGCCCTGAATTCACTCCCACTTCATATCATCTGAGAGCTCTACCAGTCTGTCATCTATTCCAGGTGGACCAAGAGACTGAAAAGTGGGAAGAACGAATTACCCAAGATGAGGATAATGACATTGTTAAGCGTGCTAAAAATATGTCATCTATGGCCTTCTCAATGTATCAGTTCACACGGGGTGAAGGGGCACTCAAGACCACACAGGATCTTTTCACACAAGGGGAGTACTTTGCGGAGGAGGCAAACAGACTGTACAAGGTTGTAAGACAGTTTTCATATCAGGTAAGTCAGCATTCTTTTATTATGATGAAAAGTAAATAACTGATAAGAATGATAGTTACAGATAATATAAAATTCCTTGTTATAAGAATAGATAAAAAGAAACACTTGAGTCATATGGTAACACAGCTCATAGACTTTGAGAACTCATGTGTATTGATACCATGAACAGTGCATTCCTGTTCTTAGAATGATCCAATAGAATCCTGGAATGTCCAGAAGTGACAGTTTATGATAAATTTCTTTCTCGGCAACAAGAAAGAACCATTGCAACTTACTGTTATTAAGGAAAAACCGTACCATATTTCTTTTGCTGAAACCACAGTGCAATAATGATGAAATGGGCAAATATTTGACACTATCTCATGTGTTAGCTATAGTATAAGAAAGATCAAGGGGTAACATGATATCTGCAGATGCACAAGGATTTGGTTGATGAATTTCCCTCAACTGTTCAAAGATAATTGGTCTTAGGAAGATGAACAGTACAGAGGAAGCATGGCAGAAATCACATGACAAAGGTTAAGAAATTAGCATCAAAAATGCTCTAAAGCAAGAAATGAGCCAACAGAGGAAAACAGAAGAATCAAATATGATTTCAACAGGAAAATGGCCCATGAAGCCAATTTTAGCTGAGATATTTCCATGAGTGTTGCAGAAGCAAAGCTACCTTAAAAGAGATCTCACAAAGGTTAGGAAAAATGATAGATCAGTTACATGTAAAAACTTACATCTCTGTTAAGAATCTGTGAAAGAGTTAATGGGTCAGTCAGGATCAAACAAGTGGTTTTGAATGTGTTTCTTCACTCTCCCTGCCCATGTGGAAAATGTTCAGTGAATCCCGAGTAACAGGACAAAATTCAGAAGTTTGGAAGCAGCGATACAGTACTTTTGTACATGAAAAGGACTTTTTCAGAAATGCTTATCATATAGTCAGTTTGACACAAGTGCCCTGCACAATGATGGATCCGTTTAAGCAAATGATATACTTACCAAGGGTTTAGGTAAAAAGTTCATTGCTTACACATGCTTTGGGACATTTTGAAGATGTACTAATTGGCAACTTTGAGCAACGAATCCACACTAGCTCCGGACCTCCCTTTTCATAACGCTACCTTGCACACATGAGGGGGAGGGTGTTGTTATTCCATGTGTGGCGGGGTGGCGATGGGAATGAATAAAGGCAGACGGTATGAATTATGTACATGGGTATATATATATTTTTTTTTTTTATTATACTTTGTCGCTGTCTCCCGCGTTTGCGAGGTAGCGCAAGGAAACAGACGAAAGAAATGGCCCAACCCCCCCCATACACATGTATATACATACATCCACACATGCAAATATACATACCTACACAGCTTTCCATGGTTTACCCCAGACGCTTCACATGCCTTGATTCAATCCACTGACAGCACGTCAACCCCGGTATACCACATCGCTCCAATTCACTCTATTCCTTGCCCTCCTTTCACCCTCCTGCATGTTCAGGCCCCGATCACACAAAATCTTTTTCACTCCATCTTTCCACCTCCAATTTGGTCTCCCTCTTCTCCTCGTTCCCTCCACCTCCGACACATATATCCTCTTGGTCAATCTTTCCTCACTCATTCTCTCCATGTGCCCAAACCACTTCAAAACACCCTCTTCTGCTCTCTCAACCACGCTCTTTTTATTTCCACACATCTCTCTTACCCTTACGTTACTCACTCGATCAAACCACCTCACACCACACATTGTCCTCAAACATCTCATTTCCAGCACATCCATCCTCCTGCGCACAACTCTATCCATAGCCCACGCCTCGCAACCATACAACATTGTTGGAACCACTATTCCTTCAAACATACCCTTTTTTGCTTTCCGAGATAATGTTCTCGACTTCCACACATTCTTCAAGGCCCCCAGAATTTTCGCCCCCTCCCCCACCCTATGATCCACTTCTGCTTCCATGGTTCCATCCGCTGCCAGATCCACTCCCAGATATCTAAAACACTTCACTTCCTCCAGTTTTTCTCCATTCAAACTCACCTCCCAATTGACTTGACCCTCAACCCTACTGTACCTAATAACCTTGCTCTTATTCACATTTACTCTTAACTTTCTTCTTCCACACACTTTACCAAACTCAGTCACCAGCTTCTGCAGTTTCTCACATGAATCAGCCACCAGCGCTGTATCATCAGCGAACAACAACTGACTCACTTCCCAAGCTCTCTCATCCCCAACAGACTTCATACTTGCCCCTCTTTCCAAAACTCTTGCATTTACCTCCCTAACAACCCCATCCATAAACAAATTAAACAACCATGGAGACATCACACACCCCTGCCGCAAACCTACATTCACTGAGAACCAATCACTTTCCTCTCTTCCTACACGTACACATGCCTTACATCCTCGATAAAAACTTTTCACTGCTTCTAACAACTTTCCTCCCACACCATATATTCTTAATACCTTCCACAGAGCATCTCTATCAACTCTATCATATGCCTTCTCCAGATCCATAAATGCTACATACAAATCCATTTGCTTTTCTAAGTATTTCTCACATACATTCTTCAAAGCAAACACCTGATCCACACATCCTCTACCACTTCTGAAACCACACTGCTCTTCCCCAATCTGATGCTCTGTACATGCCTTCACCCTCTCAATCAATACCCTCCCATATAATTTACCAGGAATACTCAACAAACTTATACCTCTGTAATTTGAGCACTCACTCTTATCCCCTTTGCCTTTGTACAATGGCACTATGCACGCATTCCGCCAATCCTCAGGCACCTCACCATGAGTCATACATACATTAAATAACCTTACCAACCAGTCAACAATACAGTCACCCCCTTTTTTAATAAATTCCACTGCAATACCATCCAAACCTGCTGCCTTGCCGGCTTTCATCTTCTGCAAAGCTTTTACTACCTCTTCTCTGTTTACCAAATCATTTTCCCTAACCCTCTCACTTTGCACACCACCTCGACCAAAACACCCTATATCTGCCACTCTATCATCAAACACATTCAACAAACCTTCAAAATACTCACTCCATCTCCTTCTCACATCACCACTATTTGTTATCACCTCCCCATTTGCGCCCTTCACTGAAGTTCCCATTTGCTCCCTTGTCTTACGCACTTTATTTACCTCCTTCCAGAACATCTTTTTATTCTCCCTAAAATTTAATGATACTCTCTCACCCCAACTCTCATTTGCCCTTTTTTTCACCTCTTGCACCTTTCTCTTGACCTCCTTTCTCTTTCTTTTATACATCTCCCACTCAATTGCATTTTTTCCCTGCAAAAATCGTCCAAATGCCTCTCTCTTCTCTTTCACTAATACTCTTACTTCTTCATCCCACCACTCACTACCCCTTCTAATCAACCCACCTCCCACTCTTCTCATGCCACAAGCATCTTTTGCGCAATCCATCACTGATTCCCTAAGTACATCCCATTCCTCCCCCACTCCCCTTACTTCCATTGTTCTCACCTTTTTCCATTCTGTACTCAGTCTCTCCTGGTACTTCCTCACACAGGTCTCCTTCCCAAGCTCACTTACTCTCACCACCCTCTTCACCCCAACATTCACTCTTCTTTTCTGAAAACCCATACAAATCTTCACCTTAGCCTCCACAAGATAATGATCAGACATCCCTCCAGTTGCACCTCTCAGCACATTAACATCCAAAAGTCTCTCTTTCGCACGCCTGTCAATTAACACGTAATCCAATAACGCTCTCTGGCCATCTCTCCTACTTACATAAGTATACTTATGTATATCTCGCTTTTTAAACCAGGTATTCCCAATCATCAGTCCTTTTTCAGCACATAAATCTACAAGCTCTTCACCATTTCCATTTACAACACTGAACACCCCATGTATACCAATTATTCCCTCAACTGCCACATTACTCACCTTTGCATTCAAATCACCCATCACTATAACCCGGTCTCGTGTGTGTATATATATGTATACACTGAGATGTATAGGTATGTATATGTGCTGTGTGTGGACATGTATGTATATACATGTGTATGTGGGTGGGTTGGGCCATTCTTTCGTCTGTTTCCTTGCGCTACCTCGCTAACGCGGGAGACAGCGACAAAGCAAAATAAACAATGAATAAATACTAATTGGCATCAAATAAATGGATAGGATAGACATTATATACTTAGGCTCCAAAATTAGTGAAGCAATTGATGTTGGGGGGGCAGGTTTTTAAAATGAGTTAAGGCCTTTCTCTCTACAAGGTAATAAGGGGTCAGTTTCTGAATGTTTGGATGATGAGAGTTGAATTTTATAAGTCAGTGTACATAGGTCTGAATTGTGTTAATGACTAACAGAATAATCCATTCCAATGGGGAAACATTTTATAAATGTTACCAAGATATACTGGAGAATAAAGACCCAAAGTGACTAAGAGGTTTTGCAGGACCTTGATAAAATCAGAGAATGGAATAGCTTATGTTTCTCAAATTCATTGAAAGTAAATGCAAAGTCATGCATTTACTCATAATGGGGAAATCAATTCTGGATGAGCTTGAAGAAAAATATTTAGATGTAATATTACCCCTCAACTGAACATCCCTTCATTCTGCTAAGCTTGTAGTAGTAGCAGATGCCAAGTTTGTGAGAGTAAAGAGAGAATCTGCTTATTTGGGTGAGATGATTTTACTTAGGATTTGTGTCTGGTTCGTCCCCTCATGGAATATGCCATGCAAGCCTGGTCATTCTACTTCAGAGGCAATATTGACAGACAAGGGGGTATACAGAGAAGGCCTTTAAAACTAGTCCCCACAAGGGATGTACTATATGAAGAGAAATTACCTGAGCTTAGGCAAATAACAAAAGGAAAGGATGGTTAGAGGAGCCTGATCGTAGTCCATAAACTACTGAATGAGTTTGAAGATACAGTGTCCACAAAACAAGTTTCTGCCCCACTAATATTTTTAAAGGAAACACACAGCTAAGGTTTATTGTGGGTACAAGCATATGATACTCTGAGAATGAAATCAGTGTACATTCGATTGCTGAGATTAGTGTCTCTAGTGTGTGCACTAGCAACCTGCCTCTGTGTGCCTCAGTCTATCTTGTGGGAAAGGTGTTCTCTCTTAGCTTCCAGATTGCCACTTCATTTTGGGATTTTGCTTCCTGGTGCTGTATTTCTTCCATCTGTATTTCAATATGGTTGTTCTTATCTTTCTAAGGAGGAGTAAGCCCAAATTCTTGCCTGGAAGCAAGAAAATATGGGTATACTTGAGATTTTTAAGTGCACTGGACACTCAGAGTGCATGATGAGGCAGCTGTTTCTTGCATCACCTCATCATAGCCTTGACTCATTCAGGATATCAAAACCCAGTGACTGGTTGGTAAGGATATTCATTGTATGTATGGATCGTGGTGAAGTGCCTGAGGATTGGCAGAATGCATGCATAGTGCCATTATACAAAAGCAAAGGGGATAGAGGTGAGTGTTCAAATTACAGAGGCATAAGTTTGTTGAGTATTCCTGGGAAATTATATGGAAGGGTATTGATTAAGAAGGTAAAGGCATGTACAGAGCATTAGATTGAGTAAGAGCAGTGTGGTTTCAGAAGTGATAGAGGATGTGTGGATCAGGTGTTTGCTTTGAAGAATGTATGTGGGAAATACTTAGAAAAACAGATGGATTTGTATGTAGCATATATGGATCTGGAGAATGCATATGTTAGGGTGGATAGAGATGCTTTATGGAAGGTTTTTAAGAGTATATGGTGTGTGAGGTAAGTTGCTAGAAGCAGTGAAAAGTTTTTATCAAGGTTGTAAGGTATGTGTACAAGTATGAAGAGAGGAAAGTGATTGGTTCCCAGTGAATGTCGGTTTGCAGAAGGGATGTGTGATGTCTTCAAAGTTGTTTAATTTGTTTACGGATGGGGTAATTAGGCAGGTGAATGCAAGAGTTTTGGAGAGAGGGACAAGTATGCAGAGTGTTGTGGATGAGAGGGCTTGGAAAGTGAGTCAGTCGTTATTCGCTGATTATACAGCGCTGGTGTCTGATTTGGGTGAGAAACTGCAGAAGTTGGTGGCTGAGTTTGGTAAAGTGTGAAAGAAGAAAGCTGAGAGTAAATGTGAAAAAGAGTAAGGTTGTTAAGTTCAGTGGATTGAGGGATAAGTTAATTGGGAGGTAAATATGAATGGAGAAAAACTGGTTAGATTTATGATTGATAAGATTTGTAATTAGTTCCCTTTGTTGTCCACATCATAAATTTATGATACACATGTTGCCAGACTTGAACATACCTGACCTCCATATGGGTAACCAAATAGTCACTTGTTTATCAGATGGTGTCCTAGCTACGTCTTTCCCTTGTATATCAACTGACTGTTATGTTTTTTCTTGTATCTACCCTGATGATGTGATCTTTACACAAAAGTACACTTGTGAACTTATCATTTTCAATTTCACCAATGATAAGAAGTGGTACAGGATGTGTGGATCAGGTGTTTGCTTTGAATGCATTTTGCCAATCCTCAGGCACTTCACCATGGTCCATGCATACACTGAATATCCTTATCAACCAATCAACAACATGGTCACCCCCTTTTTTAATGAATTCCTCTGCAATACTATCCAAACCCACCACCTTGCCACCTTTCATCTTCCACAAAGCTTACAATACCTCTTCTCTGTTTACTAAACTATTCTCCCTGACCCCTCTCACTTTACACACCATCCCGACCAAAATAGATATGGCCACTCTGTCATCATACACATTCAACAAACATTCAAAATACTCACTCCAACTCCTCACTTCATCACTACTTGTTATTACCTCCCCATTTGCCTCCCTCACTGATGTTCCCATTTGTTCTCTTGTCTTATGCACGTTATTTACCTCCTTCCAAAACATTGTTTTATTCTCCCTAAAATTTAATGATACTCTCTCACCCCAACTCTCATTTGCCCTCTTTTTCACCTCTTGCACCTTTCTCTTGACCTTCTGCTGCTTTTTTTTTTATACATCTTCCAGTCATTTGCACTAATTCCCTGCAAAAATCATTCAAACACCTCTCTCTTCTCTTTCCCTAACAACCTAACTTCTTCATCTCACCACTCACTACCCTTTCTACTCTGCCCACCTCCCACCTTTCTCATGCCACATGCATCTCACTCAGCTGCTCCCAAAACACTTGCCTCTCATGATCTTTCTTGTCTTGACCAGGTGCATAGGCACCAGTAATCACCAATCTGCCACTGCCACTCCATCCACTGTCAGTTTTACCCACATCAATCTAGAACTTACTTTCTTACATTCTATCACATACTCCCACAACTCCTGCTTCAGGAGTAGTGCTACTCCTTCCTTTGCTCTCGTCCTCTCACCAACCCTTGAATTTACTCCGAAGACATTCCCAAACCACTCCTCCCCTTTATATACTTATATTATAAATGTGTGAGACATGCATGTGGAAAGTGAGAGATGGATGGTGGGTTGAACAGAAAGGGTTGTGAGTGGTGCGATGAGAAGTAAAGTTGCAAGTGAAAGAGGAGAGAGGAAGGGAAGAAGTACAAATGACTGGGGGATGTATAAGAAAAGCAGCAGAAGGTCAGGAGGAAGGTGCAGGGGTTGAAAAAGAGGAGAAAGAAGGGTTGGGATGAGTGAGTATCAATAAACTTTAGATAGGTTAAGAAAATGTTTGGAAAGAGATGAATAATGTGCAGAAAATAAGAGAACAAATAGGAAAATCAGTACAGGGGTCAAAAAGGTAAGTTATAACAGGTACTCATGAAGAAAGGAGGAGATGGAGTGAGTATGTTGAAGGAATGTTGAATGTGATGATTGACTGGTCGGGTTATATGTATAGTGAGAGTTGTGGAAAGTGGTTTGGTGAAGAGAAAAGAGATGGTGAAAGCTTCACGTAAGATGAGATGTGGCAAGGTGGCTAGAGTGGATGTATTGCAGTTGAATATACTAAGAAAGAGGATGACTGTGTTGTTGATTGGGTGGTAAGGATATTTACTATATGTATGTATTATAGTAAGGTGCCTGAGGATTGGCAGAATATGTGTACGGTGATGTTGTGCAAAGGCAAGGGGGAGAAAGGTTAGTGTTCAAATTACAGAGGTATGAATTTGTTTAGTGTATTGAGTAAGTTGTATGGGAGAGCAGTCATTAAGACATTGAATGTATGTATTGAGCATCTGATTGGGGAGGAACAGTGTGGTTTCAGAAGTGGTGAAGGATGAGCAGATCAGGTGTTTGTTTTAAAGAAAGTGCATGAGAAATATTATGAGAAACAAGTTGTTTTGTATGTGGTATTTATGAATCTGGAGAAAGCATATGATAGGTTTAATAGAGATGCCATGTGGAAGGTCGTAATATACAGTATGGAAGAAAAGCTGCTAAAAGCAGAGAATTTTTTTTCATCAGAGGAATAAGAGGGGAGGAGAGTGAATGGTTCTAAGTGAAGGTTGGCCAATGGCAGGGGTGTGATGTCACTATGGTTGTTCAGTTTGTTTGTGGGCGGGGTGATGGGGGGAGGTAGATGCAAGAGTCTTGGAGTGAGGGAAGAGTATGCAGACTGTGGGGGATGAGAGGGCATGATAAGTGAGTTGGATTCAAGTGGGCAACTGCCAAAGTTGATGACTGAGGTTGGAAGTGTGTGTGAAATTAGGAAATTGTGAGTAAACTTGAATAAATGCTAGGGTATTAGGTTTAGCAGGGTTGAGGGATAAGTTAATTGGGGTGTGAGTTTGTATGGGGAAAAAAACGGAGGAAGTGAAGTGTTTTAGAAAGGTAGTGGATGTGGTAGCAATTGGAAACATAAGTGAGTCGTAGGGAGGGTTAGGGGGCATAGGTTCTGGGAGAGCTGAAGAATGTTGAAAGAGAGATTGTTACCTGGAAGGGCAAAAATTGGTATGTTTGAAAGAATAGTAATCCCAATAATATGATATGGTTGCAAGGCATGTGCTATCGATAAGGCTGAGCAGAGGAGGGTGGATGTGTTGGAAATGAAATGTTTGAGGACAGTATGTGGTGTGAGGTGGTTTGATTGCGTAAGTAATGAAAGTGTAGGAAAGAGGTGAGGTAATAAACCCAGTGTGGTTGAGAGCTGAAGGTGGGTGTGCTGAAATGTTTTAGACATATGGAAAGAATGAGTGAGGAAAGATAGTCAGAGAGGATGTAAGTGTCAGAAGTGGAGAGAAGGAGACCTGGGAAACCAAATTGGAGATGGAAGGATGGACTGTAAAAGATTTTGAGCATATGGTACCTGAACACTCAGGAGGGTGAAAAGCATGCATGGGATAGAGTAATTTGGTATGTTATGGAATACTGAGGTTGATTTGCTGTCAGTGAAGTGAACCAGGGCATGGGAAGCATCAGGGGTAAGCCATGGAAAAGTCTGTGTGGCATTGTTGTAGATAGGGAGCTGTTGTTTTGATATATTATACATGACAGCTTGAGAATGGATGTGAGCTGATACAGCTTTTCTTCAGCTGCTCCTGATGCTATCTTGCTAACATGAGAAATGATGTTAAAGTAATTCACTTCAGCCCCTTAGTGAGTGGAGTCTCTGACTAGTACATAACTTACCGGAGAAATTTGGAGCAGACATACCAGTATATCTAGAGAAAGTGGTGAAACATGATATTCAAGGAAAAATAGGAAGGTGGATCAAAGGGTTTTTAACTAACAGAAAAGTCATAATAGCAGATGGAAATATATCTAATGAAAAAGATATACTTTTGGGTGTACAACAGGATATTATAGCTTCAGCACTGTTTATAATCCAACTTTTTGCCATAGATAAGGATAGAAGGGAAAGAACTGTCATACATCTGCAGATGACAAGACAAAATGTAAGACAGTGAGTACAGAAGCCTAAGTGAAATTGCAAAAAGACTGCTTTACTGGGTACACATAGGCAAAAGTGAATCTAATGGAATTTAACAAAGAAATTTGAGCAAATAAGTAAGGAAACAATCATCGTGTTGATGCCTTCATACAACGGCCTTATGAGAAATGGAATAATGATGAAATAGTGAAAAAATATAAAGCCCTGAGAGTGATAGTGAATGAAATGCATGAAATCAAGGAGTGCATTGACAAAAATTTCGTAAATACTTTCTTATCATCTCTTCCCATTTCATAATTCTCTGTATTTCAATTAAGGCCCGGCCTTGATGTGGACTTTTGTCTATGACTGGAGCCTTCAACATGAAAAGAGATGATTCTTTTTTGCAGAGTAATGGGTGGGATTAAATCAAGAACTTTTAAAACAAGAGACAAAAAACTAAGTATGAAGATATTTCATGTTTATACATGAAGCAAAATAGAATATTGTGTTGTTTGGCCATCAGTGAAAAAGATAGAAAGGAGCAGAATCAGTGGACTGAAGTACACAGATGTCCATGAGATGCTGAATGACTTGAATCTGTACTCTTTTGAGAGAAGAAGGGAGAGATACACAATGATATATGCATAGCAACAATTAGAGGGCATCAAGAGTAATGATCTAAATCTGAAAGCATTGCAGCATGGAAAAAACAAAATTATCAAGTCAAAAGTGATTAATTGGAACATTCCAAAGAGGTGTCAGACAAAATTATATGTGTGCCTCACAAAGATGGTGAGACTGTGTAATTCCATACCAGGAGATTTCAGAAACATGCATAGTGTAACCATAGAAGCATTTAAAAGAAGATTAGACTCATGGCTAAAGTCAGTCTCATATGAACCATAAATGGAGAACTATTCAAAGGTTATCACAGTGGTGAGTAGTGTAATTTAAGAAGCAAATTATATGGTCTGCACTGTGTTACCCTGCCATTTTGGCAAATTCTTATCATAGGGACTCATGGGTAGGTTACATATCATGATGTATAGATTTGATAAATTGATTTTTTTCCAAGCAAAATTTTAGCCTTGTTACTCATCCTAGGAGCTTCCTTGTTTTTTCTGTGTCCAGGAAAATAGTAATGTCTCACTTTCAGTGGAGCAGAATTTTTAAAGCAGATTCTTTGTCCATGTATCATGATGTTTTGCAAATCTTGCAACTTTACATATCATGACTAAAAGTATTCATTCATTTTGTCCATAGATTATCAAGTTTGTTAAACCATAATGTTGCTTGTAAAAATTTTAGTGCATTTGTTTGATAACTGGTAGCACCATATATTCTTTGATTTGAATGGTTTTTGGCCTAGATAAGACAGCTTATGAATGTGTTGAAACCCCATATATGCTTCTTAGTAAAAGTTTCTTTGATCTTGCATCCAAATTAATGTTTCTTTCCATAAGGGCTCTTATCCTTAACTATGATGTAACATCAGAAGTGTCAGAAACTAGTTCATATGTTTGATTGTTGAGGTAGAACTTCAGAAACCTCAATGCCAAGGCTGTAGGTAAGTTATTGTTCACCCCTCTGGTAGGTGAACTCCCATGTCACTCTTCATGTAGTAAGCTTAATTTGCATATGTGTTCAGAAAATACGTTTTGAGTGTCTCAGAAGACTCATTTTTGAGTCTAGACTGGATAAGCTGTTCAAAATTCACCCATCAGCCTCTGAGCATGCTGCTTTTATATAGTGCATTCTCTGTGGTTACATCTGTAAGAGGTGCAAGAAGGGTCATAGCCACATGGAGGTTGTTCTAGTAAGTATACTGATAGTGTATTTCATGTCAGTTATTATCTAACCATGTTTGATCTTCAGCAAACATTTTCAGGTGACATGCTGTTTAGCTTGGACAGAGACAGAGCTTTTAATATCTACAGCTCACATTTTTTAAGATGGAAAATGAGCCTTTTACTATTCTCAAAACTTGTGTTTGATAGCATTTGACTTAAGATGGGACAGACATAACTTTCTTCTGGTACCAAACGATTTATCCAGAAGGCTTGGGACTGGAGGCGACCCAGATTTCAGGATTTTTTGTTTTTCTGGAACACGGCCTAATATATACATAGAATATAAGATAATGAAAAAATAAGGAATGAAATTGTATTTAAGAGATACAAATTAAAACCTTCTAATGCAGGGTCTGTTTGATCTACAATGCCTGCCAATTTCAAAGATATCTTGATTTCTGGAATTTCTGGTTTTCTGGAATCCGGATAAATGGTTTGGGACCTGTTATATCATAAGAAGTGTTCACTCTATTATTCCGAGAATCAGAACATATGATTACAGATAGATGTCCAAAATAGGTTTCAGCTTAAATGTTAATTACAACTTGTGGATCATCACAGAATAACCGAAATCCATATATCTTTAGCTCTGTTTTGACATAAAGGTAGCCAAAGCCCTCTTTCTTGGTATTATACCTATTCCTTCATCATCTAACTAGCATCACCTCAGTGTCTCTTTATTTTTATCTTAAATCTGTATCTTATTATTATGAAGCCCAGTTCAGTGGTATAGAGGGTAATACTCTGAGACATATAAAATCACCTATTTCTTTTCAGGTGAGTAATGTGGCAGTTGAGGGAATAATTGGTATACATGGGGTGTTCAGTGTTGTAAATGGAAATGGTGAAGAGCTTGTAGATTTATGTGCTGAAAAAGGACTGGTGATTGGGAATACCTGGTTTAAAAAGCGAGATATACATAAGTATACGTATGTAAGTAGGAGAGATGGCCAGAAAGCGTTATTGGATTACGTGTTAATTGACAGGCGTGCGAAAGAGAGACTTTTGGATGTTAATGTGCTGAGAGGTGCAACTGGAGGGATGTCTGATCATTATCTTGTGGAGGCTAAGGTGAAGATCTGTATGGGTTTTCAGAAAAGAAGAGTGAATGTTGGGGTGAAGAGGGTGGTGAGAGTAAGAGAGCTTGGGAAGGAGACTTGTGTGAGGAAGTACCAGGAGAGACTGAGTACAAAATGGAAAAAGGTGAGAACAATGGAAGTAAGGGGAGTGGGGGAGGAATGGGATGTATTTAGGGAATCAGTGATGGATTGCACAAAAGATGCTTGTGGCATGAGAAGAGTGGGAGATGGGTTGATTTGAAAGGGTAGTGAGTGGTGGAATGAAGAAGTAAGATTATTAGTGAAAGAGAAGAGAGAGGCATTTGGACGATTTTTGCAGGGAAAAAATGCAATTGAGTGGGAGATGTATAAAAGAAAGAGACAGGAGGTCAAGAGAAAGGTGCAAGAGGTGAAAAAGAGGGCAAATGAGAGTTGGGGTGAGAGAGTATCATTAAATTTTAGGGAGGATAGAAAGATGTTCTGGAAGGAGGTAAATAAAGTGCGTAAGACAAGGGAGCAAATGGGAACTGCAGTGAAGGGCACAAATGGGGAGGTGATAAGTAGTGGTGATGTGAGAAGGAGATGGAGCGAGTATTTTGAAGGTTTGTTGAATGTGTTTGATGATAGAGTGGCAGATATAGGGTGTTTTGGTCGAGGTGGTGTGCAAAGTGAGAGGGTTAGGGAAAATGATTTGGTAAACAGAGAAGAGGTAGTAAAAGCTTTGGGGAAGATGAAAGCTGGCAAGGCAGCAGGTTTGGATGGTATTGCAGTGGAATTTATTAAAAAAGGGGGTGACTGTATTGTTGACTGGTTGGTAAGGTTATTTAATGTATGTATCACTCATGGTGAGGTGCATGAGGATTGGCAGAATGTGTGCATAGTGCCATTGTACAAAGGCAAAGGGGATAAGAGTGAGTGCTCAAATTACAGAGGTATAAGTTTGTTGAGTATTCCTGGTAAATTATATGGAGGGTATTGATTGAGAGGGTGAAGGCATGTACAGAGCATCAGATTGGGGAAGAGCAGTGTGGTTTCAGAAGTGGTAGAGGATGTGTGGATCAGGTGTTTGCTTTGAAGAATGTGTGAGAAATACTTAGAAAAGCAAATGGATTTGTATGTAGCATTTATGGATCTGGAGAAGGCATATGATAGAGTTGATAGAGATGCTCTGTGGAAGGTATTAAGAATATATGGTGTGGGAGGCAAGTTGTTAGAAGCCGTGAAAAGTTTTTATCGAGGATGTAAGGCATGTGTACGTGTAGGAAGAGAGGAAAGTGATTGGTTCTCAGTGAATGTAGGTTTACGGCAGGGGTGTGTGATGTCTCCATGGTTGTTTAATTTGTTTATGGATGGGGTTGTTAGGGAGGTGAATACAAGAGTTTTGGAAAGAGGGGCAAGTATGAAGTCTGTTGTGGATGAGAGAGCTTGGGAAGTGAGTCAGTTGTTCGCTGATGATACAGCGCTGGTGGCTGATTCATGTGAGAAACTGCAGAAGCTGGTGACTGAGTTTGGTAAAGTGTGTGAAAGAAGAAAGTTAAGAGTAAATGTGAATAAGAGCAAGGTTATTAGGTACAGTAGGGTTGAGGGTCAAGTCAATTGGGAGGTAAGTTTGAATGGAGAAAAACTGGAGGAAGTAAAGTGTTTTAGATATCTGGGAGTGGATCTGGCAGCAGATGGAACCATGGAAGCGGAAGTGAATCATAGGGTGGGGGAGGGGGCAAAAATCCTGGGAGCCTTGAAGACTGTGTGGAAGTCAAGAACATTATCTCGGAAAGCAAAAATGGGTATGTTTGAAGAAATAGTGGTTCCAACAATGTTGTATGGTTGCAAGGCGTGGGCTATGGATAGAGTTGTGCGCAGGAAGGTGGATGTGCTGGAAATGAGATGTTTGAGGACAATGTGTGGTGTGAGGTGGTTTGATGGAGTAAGTAATGTAAGGGTAAGAGAGATGTATGGAAATAAAAAGAGCGTGGTTAAGAGAGCAGAAGAGGGTGTTTTGAAATGGTTTGGGCACATGGAGAGAATGAGTGAGGAACGAGGAGAAGTGGGAGACCAAATTGGAGGTGGAAAGATGGAGTGAAAAAGATTTTGTGTGATCGGGGCCTGAACATGCGGGAGGGTGAAAGGAGGGCAAGGAATAGAGTGAATTGGATCGATGTGGTATACTGGGGTTGACGTGCTGTCAGTGGATTGAACCAAGGCATGTGAAGTGTCTGGGGTAAACCATGGAAAGTTGTGTGAGGCCTGGATGTGGAAAGGGAGCTGTGGTTTCGGGCATTGTTGCATGACAGCTAGAGACTGAGTGGGAACGAATGGGGCCTTTGTTGTCTTTTCCTAGTGCTACCTCGCACACACGAGGGGGGAGGGGGATGGTATTCCGTGTATGGCGAGGTGGCGATGGGAATGAATAAAGGCAGACAGTGTGAATTGTGTGCATGGGTATATATGTATGTGTCTGTGTGTGTATATATATGTGTACATTGAGATGTATAGGTATGTATATTTGCGTGTGTGGACGTGTATGTATATACATTGTGTATGGGGGTGGGTTGGGCCATTTCTTTCGTCTGTTTCCTTGCGCTGCCTCGCAAACGCGGGAGACAGCGACAAAGCAAAATAAATATATGATAGATATTCTTTTCAGATTCTGAAATATTAACAAGATTCTTCGTAGATCCCACAATAGAATATCAGACAGCTGGTCCAATTTTATACTATTTACAGGTTCCAGCAGGACCACACAAGAAAGAGCTAATGGAGCATTTGGACCAAATACCAACATATGTTCAACAATTACAGTTTACAGTAAAAAATCCTACTGTAGGAAAGGCTGCAACATTTACTAAGGTGGATAATGTTATTCAGGAAACTAAAAATTTGATGAATGTCATATCAAAGGTGGTCACAACATGTTTCGTCTGTGCTACAAAGGTAAGTCAATCATATGCAGTTGTCTTTAATTAGTAACCAAACAGGACTCACCAGTATGAGGCCTAATCTTTGAGTCATCTGCTTCTCTCCCACTAATCATTCCTTTCACAGCACTGCCAAGAGATTGATGCCTATCATACACATTCATATTTCTTCACAGTCCAGTCTAAAGGTAATTTTACCTCTCAAATGCATGAACATTTGTTCTGAAGTGCAGGACACCAGATGCTCAATTTTTACCATTTACTCAGGATGCTCAGCAATACAAATTCCTAACCTGCATGTTGAAATATAAAGCACATTTATTATCTGCACCTTTTTCATTATAGAAAAGCTTCACATACAGATCCCCAAATGATATCTAAATTTTGAAATAGTATATACAAGAAATGCATGTGCTGTTTGTACAATATGCTATGGCAAGATGCAAGGAAAACCTTCATAACTAGATAGATGTAAAGAATTGATGTTGTCTTTCAAATGCAAAACCCCATTTTGATACAGTGTATATTTTCATGAATGTAGCAGATCCTACAGTGCACAGTCAGACCCAAGATACAAATGTTCTTAGGGAGCCACCAGTAGAAACAGAAAGCTGTGTTTGCATTTTAATGACATTGATAACCAAAACCAGTAGTTGTCTCAAGATTTCACAGAATGAGCTGAACCTTAAAAAGTATTGTTTGATCATACTGCACAGTGCAGTGACAAACACTCCAGGAAATGATTTTACAATTTCCTCTTGTTGATGGTAACTAACAGTTATTTGAACAGCGTATATTTACTCTATTAAGGACTTCTTGACAAGAGAACAAATAAGAATACATTCTTTGGTGGCACCTTTTTTGTATATACCAAGAGCAAGTGCTCTGAAGAAATAGATATGAGGCTTTCTGCATGAGGCCAGTGCCTTGAGTGTCTCAGTGATAATTCTTTTGAAATGTTATCAATATAGCGGAAATGAATGCCTGTCAAATTTGCAGTAACTTATTTCTCTCGCCACCTGGAAAAAGATATGGTTTCAGTTAATTAGTAGCATTCTGGTTACTGTGTGTTATCTGAAAGTCAAAGCACCCAAGCTGGATTCTGAGTGGAACTCTTTATGCTCTGCAGTTTCCACATGCTCCTTTGCCACCCAATTTAGTTGCACCCATAACTTATTATTACTGAACACAATAATGGAGCACAGTGAATATCTTGTTGAAATGCTTCTCTTAACTATACATTAAGCATCTTCTTAACCTAATTGAAATATGGATATGGGCATTAGTTGCCCTTCACTTAAAGGCTATTTTTGATATAGCTAGTTTTTCATAGTTTTCACGAATTAAGTAACTGCACTAGGGATTACCCAATGTGATATGTAAAATTTCTCTCTTATTGATAAGCTTATCAAGTGTGAAATGATAAGCCATGCAACTTTAAATAACTGTACATCCACGGTAAAAGTATCATATATGTATTTGGCAACTCCTAAATAGTGGATCTATTGGCTTCAGTCACTCTTGAATGCAGTGTCAAGAAAGAAACAGACTTGATTCTTTCAGTGTTGATATTGCACTTTCAGCATATTCAGATGGTGGTTTTTCACACAATCAGAGTCTAGAGAATGTTGCAGTGAATGTGGTTCCCTGTACCTCCGCTATTTAAATCTTTTTTTTTCTTTAACTTTTTAATTATTTTTTGCCCTTATTTATACAGAGTATATCAGCTGTCAGTTTTTCACATATTCTTCCAAGGACTAGGAAGATATTACTACTTCACTCATGAAATAACCGAAATATCACATGCATTTCTTTAGCATATATCCTAGAGCTCCTGCTGGGTCTTTGGCATGACAATAAGAGGTGTATGTAACACTGACCAACTGAGTGGCAATTGCTTCTCTAATTTGGAAGTTAAACCATCACATGAAATTATTCAACAAATGTTTTATATGTTGCTGTTGGATCTACAACATAACATTGGGATTTCCAGTAACTGAGGTGTTTTGAAAAGTTTCTATATTTACCTTCTTGAATGCCAGATTTAGTAAATACAGTATCTGATGATAAAAAGAATTCACCTCTAACATTTCTAATAAACACTTAAATGTTAAGTACTTGATTTTTTTTGCAAATGAGTCTGAAGGTTAGTGATAATACATAGCTTTCTTAAGGCTTCATTGAGAATATTAAAAGTGTTTGATATATTGATTGAAAATACCGCTTCATAGTGAATTAAGACGCATAAATGATTGCATATCTAGAGATTATTTCAATCCTAGAAATAAGGTAATTTCACTGAGAACATGTCTATGGCCTATGATGTTCTTCAGACTGCTTGAAATTTGATATTTATCAGCCAGCATGGACATAAGTACATTTCCATGATTGCATTTACTCAAAGAACTCATTTTGTTACACAAAATATGTATGATACAACAACCTTCATTAGCTGCAACCAGTTCCTGTAATTTGTAATTCATCAAAGCTTATTATGCTTTACAATATGCGAAAAAGGGAAGTTTTTGATATCATATATAATAAATGTATAATAAGCTTTGAAATAGTCTCATGTACTACATGATTTAAATATAATTTAGTACAAGTTGGTTCCGATAAAGGTTTACCTAACATCCTTAGTTCTTCCAGAGCCCTACCTGAGACTGCTTGGCCATGCCTGAATCACCCATTTCTATTTTTATATTTCTAATTTAATTTTGTTTGGTTGTCATGTTTGGTTGCGCCCCAAGTATGAGCTGCGTCTCCCTGAGCGACTGGAACTCCCTACATTGGATGAAGTTCGGGCATCAAGTCAGGGCAACACTGGCCAGGTACCTTCAATGCCACATCCTCTGATGTTACCTATTTCACCAAAACATCCTACTCTGGTGTCAACCCTCCCACCATCACAAGCTCCAGTGATGACAGCTACTGCTATGCACATACACCACCCATCACCGCTTTCACCAGCGCAACACTTGACACAGCTGTCAACTACTGTACCATCATTTCATCCTCAGTTGTCACCAGTCCCAGCACTCCAGCAACATATAACCCCACCCACACCCTATCCATTAGTGTCACAACTGTCTCCCCTGTCTTCTCTTTCTCCAACAGTCAGCCCAAACTCTCCGGATTGGCTGAAGTATTTTGCTCTGTCCTCCCCTTCACCATATACTTCTCCAACACTCCAGTACCTGAACCTTCACTACTCAGGTCTACAGCAGCAACAGTCCCCTGTGTTGCCATCAGTACCTATCAGTTATATAGAGCCAAACAGTCCTGTTTTCCAACAGTGGGATCCATCATATCCTGTTTCAAATTTGAAAAATGTTAACAGTAATAATCAGAATTATTATCAAGATCATAACACTTTCAATAGACTACAGCTTAATAAACCTCTAAATGTATTTGAATAGACAGATAAGAAAATGTACAATTTTGTAAAATCTATTAAAAAAGTGATTTTTTTATTTTTATGGTAACAACTGACTGAAATAATTTTTTCCATAGTATATTATTGGTGGTATTGGAGTAAATTGCTCTTTAAAATGAACCCATAAATGCTTCCAGTTAGACACCTAACTCAATGTACAGAGAAATCGTTCTGTCAGCAGAATGTAATACATTCACAACAGCATCAAAAGAACATTTCATAAATGGTATTTTACTACCTCATTTCACATTCAGATCCAATAGATCTAAAGTTTCAAGCTTATTAGGATAGCTATTTGGAATGGTTGGTATGGCATAGTTTAGGCAGTACTTGAGTAGCTGTAAAGATGTTAATAGAGTGAATAGGGCATAGGATTCCTAGGCACAGGTAGAGATGTAAAATTCAGACTTTAGAATTTTGTTTGATAATACTATATGCGAAAAGTTAGTTGTAGTAGTTAAAATGAGGAGAAATATTTCTTTATACGTTGAATAAATTACATAGGTGTCTGTTACTAGATAGTTTATTTGCATTTGTTGATTCATCAGTCAGATTTATTTTTATACGTGTATTGTCCGTATCACTTGAATATAGAAGTAATATGGTCACTTATTTATATTGATAACTGTTCATACCCTTGTCCCACTTTTAGAAAAAATAAAATGTCAGAAACCTTTTCTTTAGATTTACTTTTTTGTTCAACTAAATTCCAAATCCTTGTCCTTAAGAGTATACAGTATCCTGATTTACTGAATTTAATGAGTACAGTATTCCTCTTCACTGAGCATGAATCCAGAGTCTTCAACAGTATTCTTCGTAAGTGTTGACATCTCAAGTTACTCCTTGGCTATGATGTTGGTTTAGACAGTCACCTAAGAAAAATAGTGTACAACTATTACAGCAGCGATACCCTTCAGAAGTAGTGTATGGAGGAGATGACTTACTTTCCTATCTATTTTTATTACTCAGTCTATCTTGATCATTTTCCTCTTAATTCTTAAGCACCTATGTCGTATCTGCACTTTTAATTACATATTTCTTAGTGCAAGCAGGTAAAAACATCATTTTGGTAATAGCTAAACCAACTTAAACTCTTGAGTAAATGTTCACACAGTTACTGGTAAGTATCCCACAGCTGAATGTTTAGAGATATAAAAACTCATTTGTATATTTGTAAACACCATTATGTAACGATCTGCTTGCAGCAGAGAAAATATGCTTTAGTAGGTAGAGAAAAAATAAGAAGACACTATGTATAGAGAATACAAAATCTTGCTAAAGTTTTTCCAAAAGTAGGAGAAGCAAGTTCATATATTTGGCAAATGTTTGATATTATACAAACAAGAAATAAAAAAACCAACATTGTATGTCTTGGTATTATTGTGCTATTCTCATAATTTATCGCATGTTGGTAACCACTGCTTGCATGAATCATGTGACTGTATGCCTGCATGTTTTTTTCAAAAATGCATGTTTCAGTGTTCTGTTACAGTGGGTGTATGGTGATAATGATCCACTGACTCTGTCTTCAAACTGGGGATGATCACCCCAACATCCAGAGAGTCTACTGATCTGCTAGACTGCAACTGGTTTTACACTCAAGTAAATAGTTCAATAATGTTGCAGAATAATTGTAAGATATTTTTAGGTAAAATGTAGTGTACATTTTAAGCAGCTTGCTTCAATAACCCTTACAGGTATGCATACTTCTCCCCACAACTTATGTCACAGTTAACGCAGTTTTACTACATAAGCCAACTGTGAATTACTTGCCATTTAATATACTGTATTTTAATGTTGAGCAGTTGAGTTTTGTGCTAAATGCAAGTTGATACAAGTTAACAATACAAAATTGATATGAAACTACTCGTAGTGCTATTAGTTTGAAATTGTTTTTATATTGTATGGTGTATGCATTGAAAACTGTTTACAGTTTCTTGAAATTAACATTTTGTAACATTATTATTAGCATGATGAAATGGTCTTTATATTTTGTATTTTGTATTCCAGCTTATGTCTGTTCATAAATATTTATACATGATAATGAAGTGTTTCATCTCCATCATTGATTAATTCGACATCAATTTAGAATTGATATCCATGATGACGATGGTGATTATTAATGTCATTATTATCATTTTCATTTTTATCAATATTATTATCATATTAGATACAAAGATTGATATTTTTGTCCTCTCCACAGTACAATTTGGATTTCCGTGGCTTAAGCCCAAGAGGAAGAGGGAACTCCCCATACCGATCAGATGGAGAAGATGTTTCTGGCTCAGGCAATAATTCTGCCACGGGTGGAGGATCAGGGTCGGAAGGAAACATGTGACAATTCGGAATGGCCCGGCGGGGCAAGGGAGATGCACGTCGCACACGTGTCTCCTTCCTTCTCTTCTAAATTTTAGGGAGAAGACCCCGAACGGGCCATTGGAGGAGGTGGGCAGAGAGGCATCATGGCTATCCCAGTTTGGTTCTGTTAACATTGTTGAGATTATTGATTGATTGTTATTAAGACTGTAATATGCTTCCACATACTTTTATTGTTCTCCCTTTGGTGCTAAACCAGTGCTTATCACATTCATCACAATGGGGAGTTTTTAAATCTTTTCACTCATAAGTCTTCATAAGCACAAAGAAGATTCTATATGGACACTCCAATTTTTTCTCTAATGCTGACATTTAAAATAAAGATTGACATCAAAATTTTTCCCTCATTATGTAGAGGAATTCCTTATTGGTTGAAAACAGGCAATTATGTTTTCTCTGCCCCCTTCTTCTTGTAGATTATTAATTAGATTTTATTAATGAAAACAGCAAAATTAATGTTAGAAGTTCAGTAGACTCAGGTTAATGATTTTTGATAGGAACAAAAATAGCTTTCTCAGCAGAAAAACAGATGAAGAGCAAATAAGTGTAATGTTTTTTAAGGATCAAACCTTATTTCCTAAGAATGTACTAAGTACATTTGAAATGAAAAAATCATGATAAATATACAGGCCTATATTAAAAGTAAGTATTAAAGTGATGTTTGAGATGATATTGGTTTGATTTTGGGAATAACAGCTACAACAATTCTCTCTCCTGGATAAATGGCAATAAGAACTAATAAGGAGAGATGGCATGGTTCTTTGTTGCTCTGTTAGTTAGTTCAGAGCTTATGAAATCAAAGACATTAAGGGCTGCATTTCCTAACTCTGCTTTGTCAGTATATGGCAATGGGTATAACACTGCCTTGAATGGACCATTGTCACCACAGAACTATATAAAATTGATTTATTGAAATACTCTGACAAATTTCTGCATCTTTATGATCAAGTTATATGGACCACTTAATTTCACCAGTGACTAGATAGTATTCAGGAGATGAGGTCAGCTCAGTAGATTCACAACAAACTTGTTCACAGTACATGTAATAGAATTTGGGTTAAATCTGACTAGCTCTCATCTGTTGTAGTGTGCATTAGTACAGTGTAGGTAATGCAATACTGCACTCTTAATAAAACTGTTTTGTAAGCCTTTTCAGAGGAGTAGAGACTGGTCTAAATTGAAAGCCAGTCGGCTGTATCCTGAAATCCTTCTTAGCTGCCTCATAAGTTAGCTCAAGAGAGTTGTGGGTGTATCAGTCAGTTATGATACCTTCTGGTTATAACATCTCCCCTACTTACCTTTTTACATTATGAATTTAATTTTTACATATCACAGTTTGTAAATATTTTCTACCATGTAAAAGTATTTTACAGTTGAATTGGAAAGGTAGATGATCCATATTTTGACTTGGCAATGTTAAGGAATATGGCCTGATCCCAAAGATTATATTTTTGAGCTGCATTAGTGTGCTTATGTAGATATATAATCCTAATTTTTTAAGTGGAACTAAAAACTAACATTCTTCAATTATCATTAATCTTCGATTCAGTTGCTTGCTTCAAACCTAACGGCTTCTTATGCCATTTTGATAAAGAGGACTTATTTGCTCAAAATATTCAATAAATTCAAGTATTGTTGGAAGGGTCCATGTGTAGGTATTGAAAACTAAGGAAATCACATTTTCTTGCAAGTAATCTGTTATAAAAGATTTACTATGCCATGGACATTGATATTTGATATTTGATTACTAGTAGTATCTCTCCTCAAGAAAGATATCTGCTTTCCTTAGGTTCAACCCTTCCAAGATATGTGAGTGAATCCATAGTTGATATATTGTTGTAGTAGGTGAGATTTTTCAGGGTAATACACGACTAGCTAAGTCACTATATTTGTTGATATTCTTTAGGAATCTGTACAAAATGTATTTACATTAATTTAACTGTTGCTGCTGACTAGTCATTCCAAGAAAACAGGGTTACACTGGAAAACCTTGTTGATTTGTACCTCTCTAGGGATGTATTATACTGTACAAATGAACAGATTGGACCTTTATTGTACACTCAGCTATAATGGTTTGACATGTCGATAGGAATATGGTACATCAATGCCTTGATGATCTGGGCTATGCTTACCAGAACTGTAATCCAAAATATGATGTCCTTGACATCCAGCTGTATGGTAATCTGAATGACATCTAGATGGTGTGGATGTATAAGAATGACATGCTGGAGTATGAACTGAGGTCAAGTTAACATGGTTTAATTGTACTGTAATGCAGATTGTTAAGTTCTCACTCTCCTACACTGAAGCATTGTTCTGTGATAAAGACTGAAGGAACAGCCTAGCCTAAGTAGTAATCATTTTTAACAAGATAGATTTAAGAAGGGGAGGGATATGCTTTACTGCTGGCAGTCAGTATAGATAAATCAATGTTATGATTACCTGAAAGAAAAAGTAATATTTAAACACATCACCCTTATATTTACTAAAGGCAAGGCTACTTTTGAACACTGGAGGGTAGAAATGATGTGCAAAGATTGTAGAAAAATAGAGTAAATGAACAGTGGGTGATTTGAGTGTTACTTCATACATGTAAATTTTGTACCAAGCTGTGTATATCTGCTAGAATGGAATAGAATAGTTTGTACCAGGATATAAGAAATTTAAGGTGTACTTTTGATGAAGATCATTGCCTTGATACACAGAGTTCTGGCAATCATAATTTTCAATGTCTAGGATCATTTACTGTAGCATATTTATTTTTATTTTGGGAATATCAATATTACTGCCTTTATGTATTTTATATGAAAGATTTTTAGGAAAACTAATGATTTAAATATATATCCTACTACCTGCTTTGCACATACTGTATTTAATGAATAAAGGCCTCAATCACCCACTGAAGCATTACTATGGAGGTAGTAAAAAGGAGTGTCAAAAGGAAAATGTTTCTCTGTATGGCCTCCTTTTTTCAATATGTATATATTTCTTCCTCAGACCATATAAGTGGTCAGCCATACAACCTCAAGGTCTTCATTTCATTTTTTCCCCTCTGCTTTTACCTCAATAATTTGCTTATGACATGTTGAGGTAGCCATTGTTCTTTTCATGTCGGTACCTATTTGTAGTATAAACATTTGGCATGATTTCAACCAGATGATAGTTCAGTTAGCTTGTAGAATAACTACCTATTGTTTTCAGTTTTATTGTTAGATTTTGGACTTGCATATTTAGAGATATATAGTGGCTTAAAGTACGTACTCCTTCCTGCTTGGAATGGAAAATAACAGCATACCTAATAGGAAAAGTTACTCTGAGATATTTGTATCGTATGTGCATTAATTGGTACGAACTTTATTTGCGGTAAACTATTATTTAGAATACAATCTAGTACTTTGTGGTGGAACAATATTTTTCATACTTAAGAAGAGTATTTGAAAATTTGACAACAAAACTGAAAATTGTGCATTAAGTCATAGTCACTCTGCGAAACAGCAGGGTGGCTCTTGCAAGATCTCTTCATACTGCAGTCTTACACTTTTCCACTGAGTCATCCATGTACATTAGCTCATTCATTTAATTCTTCCCTCTTACATTAGATTTATATACATATCTGTTGCCTGTCATCTCAGTCAACAAGCAAACACTTCCAGTTAATCTCCCCCCTCAGTTCTTTTCAGTAGTTCATATCATTGCACTGCTCAATCTTTTTCTTTATGAATGATTTTCACAATATATTTTTTCTAATTCCTCATTCTGTCTACACACACTGAATATGACATACTTTTTGAAAAACAAAAGTGTTATCTCAATTTTACAAGACTAATTGCTTTTACTGGTCCATTTTTTATTGGCACAAAATAGTATGTGTTGCCACATTTTATGAGTCTTTCATTGTTCTTGTACGTTCCATGAGTTTACATGATATCAGAATAATATCTATCCTGAAAGTTCTAAATACTGTGTATTTTTTGTAGTATGACATTTGTCTATTCTACTCATTTTCATGTTGTTACTTACTTTGCTGAATTTACTGTTACCCATACTTTTTAACTTATAACTCTTACCTCATCTATCATTTTTTACATTCCTTACTTCTTTACCAATATTCACATTGCAAACCATAACCTCTCTCATCATCCAGGCACAGTATACATTAAACAACCAGGGAGATTAAAAGTATCATTTTCTTTTGTTATATTATTATTATTGTTGTTTTTTTCATATATATTCCATTTCCTGCATTAGCAAGGTTGCATTAAGAAAAGAGGACTGATCCTTAGGGAGAAAATCTTCCCTTGACCCACTTCTCTGTTCCTTCTCTTGGAAAACTAAAAACTGGAGGGGAGGAATTCCACCCCCCTGCTCCCTTCCCTTTTAGTCGCCTTGTACGACACGCAGGGATAATGTGGAAAGTATTCTTTTCACCCTATCCCCTGAGATATATTGTTTTTTTATAACTATTATCATTATGGTCTGCTATTATTATTATTTTAATCATTATTATTATTCTTTAATACATATTCACCATTTCCAAGGTAGCGTCAAGAACAGATGACTAAGCCTTAGAGGGAAAGAATTCCTCAATTGGCCCCCTTCTCTGTTCCTTCTCTTGGAAAAGTATAACAGGAGGGGAGGATTTCCAGCCCCTTCTCTCATCCCTTTTAGTCCCCTACTACATGCAGGGAATATGTGGGCAGTATTCTTTCTCTACTAACCCCAAAGATGAGTTATTATAATAATCATGGTTATAATTATTACTATTTTTCATACTTGTTTACTGTTTTTAGCCTTAATTAGGGAATAACAGGAATAGATCAATTGCAATTTTCTTAAATCCACTTTCTAACTGCTGTGTATGATGCACTGAAACCTGTACATACTACCTCACATATCTAACAGACTACTCCTTTGTTTTCCTTAAGTGTTCCATATACTTTGGTTCAACCCACTGACATCATGTCACCCCCATATACGACATATATTTAAAAATTTTCCTATTTCCTGCATTAGTAAGGTAGCATTAGGAGCAGATGGAGAAAGATTGCATTGTCTCCATTTCATTCTCTATCTCTCATGTGTAATGCACCAAAACTACAACCCCCAGTGGACCTTTCCATAGTTTCCCTTATCTGCATTATATGCAGAGTATGTTATTATTATCATTATATACTTATCTTATATTTACTATACTTAACCACCATCTCCCACGTTAACGAGGTAGCGCAAGGAAACGAACGAGGAATGGCCCAACCCACCCACGTACACATGTATATACATTAACACCCACACACACACACATAAATATACATTTCGATGTATACATACATATACATACACATCTATACAGATGTACACATCCATAATAGCTGCCTTCATCCATTCCTGTCGCCACCCCACCACACACAAAATAGCATCCCCCCCAACTAGGCAGTGCCAGGAACAGACAAAAAAAGCCACATTCATTCCCACTCAGTCTCTAGCTGTCTTGTATAATGCACCAAAACCACAGCCCCCTTTCCACATCCAGACCCCACAGACCTTTCCATGGTTTACCCCACATGCCTCACATGCCCTAATTCAATCCATTGACAGGACGTCGACCAAGGTATACAACATCGTTTCATTTCACTCTATTCCTTGCATGTCTTTCATCCTCCTGTATGTTCAAGCCCCGATCACTCAAAATATTTTTCACTCTATCCTTCCACCTCCAATTTGGTCTCCCACTTCTTCTTCCCTCCACCTGTGATACATATATCCTCTTAGTCAGTCTTTCCTCACTCATTCTCTCCATGTGTCCAAACCATTTCAACACACCCTCTTCTGCTCTGTCAACCACACTCTCTTTATTACCACACATCTCTCTTACCCTTTCATTACTTACTCAAACCACACCACATGTTGTCCTCAAACATTTCATTTCCTACACATCCACACTCCTCTGCTCAACCCTAACTAAGCCCATGCCTTGCAACCGTATAACACTGTTGGAACCACTATTATTATCATCATTTATTTATATATTATTTAACTTTGTTGCTGTCTCCCGCATTAGCAAGGTAGTGCAAGGAAACAGACAAAAGTTTGGCCCAACCCACCCACATACATGCATAAACATACATGCCCACACACACACAAATACATGCCTATACATTTCAACATATACATACACAGACATATACATATATACACATGTACATACTCATACTTGCTGCCTTCATCCATTCCTATCGCCACCCTGCCACACATGAATGGCACCCTCCTCCCCCCACACACGCGAGGTAGCACCAGGAAAAGACAACAAAGGCCACATTCATTCACATTCAGTCTCTAGCTGTTATGTGTAATGCACCGAAACCACAGCTCCGTTTGCACATCCAGGACCCACAACACTTTCCATGGTTTACTCCAGACACTTCACATGCCCTGGTTCAATCCATTGACAGCATATCAACCCTGATATACTACATCGTTCCAATTCACTCTATTCCTTGCACGCCTTTCACCCTCCTGTAAGTTCAGGCCTCGATCGCTCAAAATCTTTTTCACTCCATCCTTCCACCTCCAATTTGGTCTTCCACTTCTCTTTCTCTCCACCTCTGACACATATATCTTCTTTGTCAATCTTTCCTCAGTCATTCTCTCTATGTGACCAAACCATTTCAAAACACCCTCTTCTGCTCTCTCAGCCACACTCTTTTTATAACCACACATCTCTCTTACCCTTTCATTACTTACTCGATCAAACCACCTCATACCACATATTGTCCTCAAACATCTCATTTCCAGCACATCCACCCTCCTCTGCACAACTCTATCTATAGCACACGCCTCCCAACCATATATCATTGTTGGAACCACTATTCCTTCAAACATACCCATTTTTGCTTTCCAAGATAACGTTCTCAGCTTCCACACATTCTTCAAAGCTCCCAGAACTTTCACCCCCTTCCCCCACCCTATGATTCACTTCCACTTCCATGGTTCCATCCACTGCCAAATCCACTCCCAGATTAGATATAACTTTAGTATATAACTTCAGATAGATAACACTTCACTTCCTCCAGTTTTTCTCCATTCAAACTTACCTCCCAATTGACTTGACCCTCAACCCTAGTGTACCTAATAACCTTGCTCTTATTCACATTTACTCAGCTTTCTTCTTTCACACAATTTACCAGACTCAGTCACCAGCTTCTGCAGTTTCTCACCCGAATCAGCCACCAGCGCTGTATCATCAGCGAACAGCAACTGACTCACTCCCCAAGCTCTCTCATCCATAACAGAGTTCATACTTGCCCCTCTTTCCAAAACTCTTGCAATCACCTCCCAAACAAACCCATCCATAAACAAATTAAACAACCATGGAGACATCATGCACCCCTGCCACAAACCAACATTCACTGAGAACCAATCTCTTTCCTCTCTTCCTACATGTGCACATGCTTTACATCCTCGATGAAAACTTTTCACGGCTTCTAACAACTTGCCTCCCACACCATATATTCTTAATACCTTCCACAGAGCATCTCTATCAACTCTATCATATGCCTTCTCCACATCCATAAATGCTACATACAAATCCATTTCCTTTTCTGGGTATTTTTCACATTCATTCTTCAAAGCAAACACCTGATCCACACATCCTCTACCACTTCTGAAACCACACTGCTCTTCCCCAATCTGATGCTCTGTACATGCTTTCACCCTCTCAATCAATACCCTCCCATATAATTTCCCAGGAATACTCAACAAACTTATACCTCTGTAATTTGAGCACTCACTTTTATCCCCTTTGCCTTAGTACAATGGCACTATGCAAGCATTCTGCCAATCCTCAGGTACCTCACCATGAGTCATACATACATTAAATAATCTTACCAACCAGTCAACAGTACAGTCACCCCCTTTTTTAAAAAAATTCCACTGCAATACCATCCAAACCCACTGCCTTGCTGGCTTTCATCTTCTGCAAAGCTTTTACTACCTCTTCTCTGTTTACCAAATCATTCTCCCTAACCCTCTCATTTTGCACACCACCCCGACCAAAACACCCTATATCTGCCACTCTGTCATCAAACATATCCAACAAACCTTCAAAATACTCACTCCATCTCCTTCTCACATCACCACTACTTGTTATCACCTCCCCATTAGCCTCCTTCACTGATGTTCCCATTTGTTCTCTTGTCTTTATTCCCTTGCACTTTATTTACTTCCTTCCAAAACATCTTTTTATTCTCCCCAAAATTTAATGATACTCTCTTACCCCAACTCTCATTTGTCCTCTTTTTCACCTCTTGCACCTTTCTCTTGACCTCCTGCCTCTTTCTTTTATACATCTCCCACTCATTTGCATTATTTCCCTGCAAAAATCATCCAAATGCCTCTCTTTTTCTTTCACTAATAATCTTACTTCTTCATCCCACCACTCACTACCCTTTCTAATCTGCCCACCTCCCATGCTTCTCATGCCACAAGCATCTTTTACACAAGCCACCACTGCTTCCCTAAATACATCCCATTCCTCCCCCACTCCCCTTACATCCTTTGTTCTCACCTTTTTCCTTTCTGAACTCAGTCTCTCCTGGTACTTCCTCACACAAGTCTCCTTCCCAAGCACACTTACTCTCACCACTCTCTTCACCCCAACATTCTCTCTTCTTTTCTGAAAACCTCTACAAATCTTCACCTTTGCCCCTACAAGATAATGATCAGACATCCCTCCAGTTGCACCTCTCAGCACATTAACATCCAAAAGTCTCTCTTTCACGCGCCTATCAATTAACACATAATCCAATAATGCTCTGTGGCCATCTCTCCTACTTACATATGTATACTTATGTATATCTCTCTTTTTAAACCAGGTATTCCCAATCACCAGTCCTTTTTCAGCACATAAATCTACAAGCTCTTCACCATTTCCATTTACAACACTGAACACCCCATGTACACCGATTTATCCCCTCAACTGCCACATTACTCACCTTTGCATTCAAATCACCCATCACCATAACCCGGTTTTGTGCATCAAAACTACTAACACGCTCACTCAGCTGCTTCCAAAACACTTACCTCTCATGATCTTTCTTCTCATGCCCAGGTGTATATGCACCAATAATTACCCATCACTCTCCATCCACTTTCAGTTTTACCCATATCAATCTACAGTTTACTTTCTTACACGCTATCACATACTCCCACCACTCCTGCTTCAGGAGTAGTGCTACTCCTTCCCTTGCTCTCATCCTCTCACTAACCCCTGACTTTACTCCCAAGACATTCCCAAACTACTCTTCCCCTTTACCCTTGAGCTTTGTTTCACTCAGAGCCAAAACATCCAGGTTCCATTCCTCAAGCATTCTACCTATCTCTCCTTTTTTCTCATCTTGGTTACATCCACACACATTTAGACCAATCTGAGCCTTCGAGGAGGATGAGCACTCCCCGCATGACTCTTTCTTCTGTTTCCCCTTTTAGAAAGTTGAAATACAAGGAGGGGAGGGTTTCTAGCCCCCCGCTCCTGTCCCCTTTAGTCACCTTCTACGACACATGAGGAATGCATGGGAAGTATTCTTTCTCCCCTATCCCCTAATCGCTATTTCCCCAGTCAGCGAGGTAGCGCCAGGAAAGAGATGAAGAATGACCCATCCACTCATATACATGTATATATACATAAAAATGCCAGTACAAGCACATATACATATACCTATGAACATATACATACACACAAACAGACATATACATATATATACACATGTACATATTCATACTTGCCTTCATCCATTCTTGTCACTACCCCACTTCAGTGAGGTAGTGCTAGGAAAATAGACAAAAAAGGCCACATTCATTCACACTCAGTCTCAAGCTGTCATGTGTATTGCACCAAAACCACCGTTCCCTATCCACATCCAGGCCCCACATGCCTTTCCATGGTTTACCCCAGATGCTTCACATGCTCTGGTTCACCCCATTAACAGCACGTTGACCCTGATATCACATCATTCCAATTCTCACCTCTCACTCTCCTGTATGTTCAGGCCCTGATTGCTCAAAATCTCTTTCACTCCATCCTTCCACCTCCAATTTGGTATCCCGCTTCTCCTTGTTCCCTTCAACTCTGACACATATATCCTCTTTGTCAATCTTTCCTCACTCATTCTCTTCATATGTCCAATCCATTTCAACACACCCTCTTCTGCTCTCTCTTTCTATTTCCACACATCTCACTTACCCTTACTACCACCGCACACCACATATTGTCCTCAAACATTTCATTTCCAACACATCCACCCTCCTCTGTACAACCCTATCTGTAGCCCATGCCTCACAACCATATAACCTTGTTGGAACTACTATTCATTCAAACAAACCCATTTTTGCTCTCTGAGATAGCATTCTCTCCTTCCACACATTATTATCATTATTATTATCATGGTCATGAATATCCTCATAATTGAGTGGATCAGATGTATGCACATCTCATAATCCAACTTCAAAGGACTTGGCATGAAGTCCTACATCTATTACATTAACTTTGCCCATCGTGATGCACTGTTAAGACATTCCATAGGTGTATTATTAATAATGTTTTACACTTTTTGTAGATTGGTAAATGTTTTACATACATTCTTTTTATATTTAATTAACCAACACTGTCAACTGTTTATATCTGATCCAAAGAACCACAATCTTACATGAATTCCTATTGTTGAGTCGTACCAGTCCAACTTGTGATTTTTCAAATCCTTTCTATCACCACCCAGCTTTGCATCTTGACTCTTCTATCTATCTATCTATCTATCTCTGTCTATCTATCTATCTACCTATCTATCTATATCTCTGACACCTGTTTCCCCCTGGAATTCCTTCAAGGGGTTGGCCACGGCAATACGGTCTCCATAACTAGTGCACTCCAGTGCCGCTTCGTAGCCTTTAGTGCTGTATCCTTAACAGGCCATTGGCAGAGGGCAACTTTAGCATTATGTTTGCAGAGGCTCCTGCCTAATGCTAGTACTGACAACTAATACCTAATGTGCCTGCCTAATGCTCCTGTCTAATGTTCCAAACTCTTACTCCTACCTAATATTCCAAACCACTACTCCTACCTAATGTTCCTACCTACTACATCTACCTGCTATTTCTGTCTACTTTCTTAATGCCTATAGCTGTGATATGATTCTTTTCATCATTCCTTTATGTATCAATCTATATCTCTTTGCATGTCCCTGTTTTGCCAGATTATTCCTTATTCACTTAGTTTTCTTGTTGCATCTTAATTTGCCTAAATTCTCCTATATATTAGTCTCTTTTACTAAAAGTACTTTAAACTCTTTCTCCTATATTCTTAATATTCTTTACATGACATCACATTTTTTTCTATTCAATCCTTTACCATTTTTTCATGATAATCAGGCTCTCTCAACCATACTCTTTTTATTTCTACCTGCATGAGGTTACACTGCGAGTGAAAAGTCATCTCTAGAGAGGCTGTATCAATGGGATTACAGTCATGTCAAAGAACTTCTAACTCTAAAGGAGTTCATCATTTCCCTGCCACTGAAAGTAGCACAGGAGCTTCTGGAAAGAAATTCCTAGGCAACACCAATACTCTTTCTTAGAAAGGGGTCCCGGGTTAATCATACTGTACATTATCAAGCAAATGGCATTTTGCAAGTGACTGTTGACCCAAGATTTTTGGCCAAAATATCTTACCATAAGTCTCATTTAATAGTCAACCTAAGTTTTTCAAGGGCTTACGAATACTGAAGTGAATGAGAGAGGTGCTTACTAATTAAACAATAGAACTCAGACACAAGAATAAACCATTTACAATTGTAAGCAATTATATCACTTGAAACATTTATCCATATCCAGGATTTATCATGGAGGATGGCAAGTTTCATTCAGCAGAAGGCACTCCCTTATGCTGTTATAGGTGAAATAAACACTTGCATTATTGATATACATGAAACAGTACCCATGTCTTACATGTATCATGGTGAAAGTGAAACAATATCCTTATCAGCATGGGTAAGTGTGGTTGGTAAATGTAAGATTATATCTGCTAGTAGTTCCATTGGTTCTAGGTCATCAACCAAACCTCACAATCTTGATCATAGACACTTTGGAATATCAGTTTCATTACAATGTGACTTAAGTGAGAACAAAAAAGATAATGCATGTACTGGCCTGAAGCTAAATCACAGGTGTACTATGGCAAAACTTGCTGTCAGTGAAAGCGTGCACTTCCTTTGCTTCCTGCCAAGGAACACTGCTTCCCCTAAAGGAGCAATTCCTCCATAAGTACAGGCCTGCTATTTTCTTGAAGTACAGTTCTCCATTAATAACTCAAGTAAGCAGTGTTTCAATAACATTACAGTAAAACTATTGATAAGCTTTCGAAGATAAACATAGATTATCTTTTATCAATTCTACCGCAACCATTTTCACTCATCACAATACACATACATGTTAACTCATGCATCATTCATCACATACTAGATTAAGTCAATGAATTACAAGAAGTTAAAGCCTGTGTACAGTGTTTACATGGTACACATGTGAGGCATTAGCATCACATAATATGCTCTTATAAATAAACCCTTCATCTGCAGTTCTTCATGCTGGCACCAATGCCACTTAATGGCCGAACATCTTTGTACTAATCCTCCAAGAAACACAAGACAAACCAGCAAAATTTTAATAATGAATATGTATTTACCATATTTACTTTTATGTACTAGTAAGTAGTTTACCA
Source organism: Panulirus ornatus (assembly GCF_036320965.1). NCBI lineage: Eukaryota > Metazoa > Arthropoda > Malacostraca > Decapoda > Palinuridae > Panulirus > Panulirus ornatus. The sequence goes on along the minus strand of NC_092243.1, from coordinate 15,456,526 downwards.
GATATCTCTTTTATTGTCTTTAATATTAATTGTGGTTTTGTCTTGTTTCATGGAGTACTAGTAGAGGATATTTGTGGCTAGTTAGGCCTTGGCTACTGTAACAAAAGGACTATAAATGATGGTGATGGTTTTGTGAATAAAACTGAAAATGATTAAAATTCTTTGTTCTTCTGTTCTTTATTGTTTTACACCAACCCGCCATCTGTTTCATTTCTTTGTGGACTCTTATTTGGCCAAGCATTTCAACCTCTAGGAAGGGGTGTTCGTGGAAGAGTCATCCCCAGTTTTAGCTTAAGAAGTTTGAATTTATGTATAATATATAAATAACACTTACCCAAACTGGAGGATCTTGCATGTCAAGGCTACCAGGTACAGGGGAGTTATGCAAAAAATGGATGGATGTTTGAGGAACTCATCGTGATTGCTGTCCATTTTCCCACTTTTTCTGGTGTTACAGCTTCCTATTATAGGCTGCAACATCGTGTATTTACTTGCTGAATATATATCTTTTTCTGTTTGGAACACCTTCAATGAAATATTTTGCTGCTTCATCCAGACATTTAACAATTTAGGATTTTTTTTCTACACATTTCCATATCTTCCTTATGGTGCTCAAACAACATTATGTCCTCTTCTGTACTGTCCACTCCCACAAGTTTTGCAAATCTGACAACATCATGGTGAAAAATAGAACTACTTCCTCAAAGCCTCAAAACTAGGTTATATACTGAGACCAAATTTTTGCTACATGCCATTCATTTTCACAGATGCAACTTCCAACCATGACTTTTTTACACTGTTGATGGCTTTCATGTTATAACTCTCAAAAGTTTCTTTTGGTATGCTTATTGTGACCATATTTCCCTGATGCAGTGGGAGAGGGTGCAATGCAAATATTAAGCCCCATGTATGGCTATAATTCCCTGATATTGGCTGCAGCAACCATGTCATGTTAGGAAGCAGAAAATTTACGTAAATATGTTCGGAAAGGTTGTCCAGGTTGAGAGGATAACCAGGGGCATTAATTTTATAAATCATATAACCTCAGGACCCCTTTTATACAGCCCCTGCAGCCTCAAGGTTATGAGGAATTCCTTAACAAGATTGTACTCCTTTTTGTTCATTGTTGATGATACAACCTCACCAAAGGTAACACTTAATTTGTGGTATAATCACAAGCAGGCAGAGTCTAGTAATATTACCAGGGACATTGTCAAAGATAAGCAATGCCTTGTGTGTTAAGTTGTTCTTTACATAATAATCCTTCACACCAGGTAGAAATAAGAATTAATCTATTCCTGAATAATTCCTATTATTATTCCGGATTTCTTGTTCAAGGACCAACCAACAGGGAGATTTTTCTAGGTTGTTTCTTTATAGCCCAGGATGTCTTGGAGTGATACACCACAAAGGGTCAAACTCTCCTGCAGTGTTCCCACCTAGCAGAAAATCCAGGCAATCTTTGGCTACCTTGAACTCAGGCATGGTATTCTCTCTTCTGGAAGTAAATGTTCTACTTGGCATGCACTTCCAGTAAAGCCATCTTATCAACAATGAACTTTCAGTGATGTGTGTAGCTATCATCTTCAGTAATAGTCTTTGATAAGTCCAGATACTCCTTTGCTGCATCCCTATCTGCACTTGTAACTCACCATTCACTTTAGTGTTCTGCAAACCACTACACTTCTTAACACATACAAACGAGCCAAGATTAGCCATAAATGCATCACTTTCTGAACTTCCAACATATCTATTCCTTAGACCATATACTCAGCTTTGTGGTGAATAACCATTGTACTTACTGGATTATGTTGATCCTGATTTTCATTCCATGCATTTAATATTTGCTCCAAATCTCCAAAGCTTCAATCTCATGCAAATGATTTTCATCCCACTTAAGAGAGCATGATTTTCATTTCAGGCATTCGAGATTCATTTCATGTTCTCTATAACTTTACCTTTAATGCAAGTAATATTCATTGCACTTAAATGGGTAAAATTTTGAGGAACATATCTCACCTACATTCTCACAAACTGTTTCTATTGTTATAGTGGACAAGCCAAGAACTCTGGTTCATTTCAGCTCCACTTTCACCAGTGTGAAAGCACCTCAAAATATTTAATACTACCTCCAATTTAATGCTTACCCCATATTTCTTGCAAGAAGCACAGGATTCACTCTGGTGCTTTCTACTCATAGCTGTAGAAATGGGTATGAGTCGGTTATATACAATATTGTAACAAAAGAATGTGGGTTGTATCACCACTATGACACTGTGTGTCAGACTGCCTGCCTTGGTGGATGCTGCCACTAGATAGCTTGCCACAGTGATTGTTTGCTTTTGCCACATGCAATTTTTAGAACTTTTTTGTCTGCATTACATCATTATTTTTTCATGAACATATTTGCCAAAAAAATACAATGGTAAACATAAAGCAGGGCATTTCTGTATATTATGACATTTCACAGCTAAATGTATATCAGTTGCAGATGTGGAAGTGCAAAACAAATGCCAATTAAAGCAAAAAATAATCTTTTAAGTTTATTTTCACTTTTTTCTTGTAGAGAGGTAATGCATGAATACTATTATGAATATTGTTTCATTTCTCTTTACCATGTTGGCACTATCATGATTTATGATGCAAAATAGGGGTCTACTTACAAAGCAATTTTTCAAAGCTGCAAACTATACATGACCTGATGAAAAGAAATTAACCTTAGATAATATCCAAGCTAAGGAATTGCTTTCCAAGGTCTGTGTGTATGGCCAAACGTGATGTTATTGGACTAAAAGAATACTGTAACAAGGTGAGTGGGAATCTTTCTGGAAATAATGCAATGACAATTACTGATGAGGTAAACTAATGCAATTTTTTTTCTTTTACATTCTTTCAGTTCAACTTGATTTTATAGAAAACTATTGTATTACAAAATAAGCAGTCATGTTTTTGGGCTCAACTTTATGTTCTTACTCCCTAGAAATTGGTTAATTCTGAAGTTATAAATTCTTATAGATTCAAATATATTTGGCAAAAGTATTGTTTGCATAGTTTTGCAGTATTTCCATTGCATATCCAAATCCATAGCCTTTTTGTATAAAACAATGATTCTTTAAAGTATCATATATGTGTTATAGCTAAATTTTATCAATCTATTGATTACTTAATGTTCTGACAGATAGCACATTTTATCTGTTTGCTTGCTACAAAGGCTAGGTGGTGGGCAGAGATTCCATATACTGCAGTGACCTACAAAACTGCTTGCTTATTACTGAAGCAGCTTGAATAATTCACCATTGTGTGTTCACTCATACCTCAAGCCATAATGTGCATTAAGTTGGTAATGTCACTGCAGTCAGACAAGGATTGTGCTCCATGGGTCAAATGCACTTGAGTCCCATTGTCATATTTTAATCTGAAGTGCCATAACTATTCAACAAAATTCATAAATTTTCTGGAAGATAAATACAGAATTTGTTCAATGAGAGAAGCATTACAGTCATTACTATGTGGTATAAGGATGTTAGAACTTTATAAAATGGGATTCATGGTAATTGACCACATGTAAAGATCCTGAAGTCATGATTTCTTTGCAATCAAAGCATAATTGTAGAGGAATGGTTGTGCAATGTTTGAAATAAAAGAAGGTAATGGGAAATTTAAGTTGTCTGTTGACAGGCAAAAGATGATTCTTTTTTTATAAAATGCCTGTTTACAAGCAGCTGTGAATATAAAACTCATGCTACTACTGCTTGCTAGGTTTAATGTTAGTTGTAACATTTGCTATCAATTCTTGCAATATAATTTGTGTGGACCTGTGGTAACATGCGGCACATTTGAGCATATTTCACTGTTATCTAAATGTAACTATATGATTAGAATCAAACAGATATTGGGTATGTATCATATTTTTATGTAAACATTACATTCCCAGCAACATATCTATATCCTCAGTTTAACACATTTGTTAAGATATTGTTATTGATTTATATAGTACAGTTCCAGTTACCTGCTTTTACCCCATGAACTTGCAACTTGAATAAGCTTAATCTTAAAACTATTTGAATATGAGTACTTTTCATATACGCAAAACAGCAATACCTAATTCTTTTCATGTTATTGTTGAAATGCAAAGTTATATTTTTCGTAGATATATTTATTGCATGATCCAAAGAGAAGAGTCTGGGGATGGAATATTTGTGAATCCCTTGAGTGTAGTAACACATCAACAAAAGACACACCATAGAAGACCATGTTTTTAAGAAAACTTAGTGTATGATGTAAAGCATAACCTATGGACTGTTAACTAGAAGCATTGGAGTATTACAAGAAATTTTTACCTCATTAGTGGTAGTCTTCATCAGTCACATGAATACAGAAAGAGCATTAGGTTCTCTTAGTTTGTATGGGCTCTCAAGTGGTGGCAAAGAATTCTAATCTCCAATGTTTGTGCTTGTAGTGTGCTTGAGAGAGAGTAAGGTTATGCACTGATCCATGTCTGTAGAAGATGAGGCCAAATGGGATACAAGTATGGCTCTGTATTTCTGAGATTGGTTGTTAGAATTAAGTGTTGCATTAAAATTTTCACTTGTGGGAGTTTGAAATAAGTTGCTGTGAACCTTGCATGCCTAGAAACTGATGTCAGTGGACTTTTCTAGACGTGTTGTGTACTGTTCCCTTATTAGTGCCCTTTCCCATTATATATCTTGCTGAAGTTTGATGGTAAATGATAACAATCTTGCTGAAGCAAAACTGCATTACTTTTGGAAACATAATAATCACAGAGAACATGGGCATATATTTAAAAGCTTGTGTGTATAGCAATTCATTTAGTTTACTATATTTTTGTAGGAAATTATGCAGTAAATTATATTTTTATTATGAATGACTTAGTCATATATTTTAAGATGGTTCACTTGCTATCACATGGCAGATATAATTCAAAGCTTAGGGAATTGGATGTTTAAATCAAATATATAGCAGTTTTGCAAGAACAAGACTGATTACATTTCCTGGATTGTAAAGATTAGGTTTTGGTAAAGGAAGCTATATGCTTCAGTCTTTTACAACTTACATTGAGAAGTTATACTTCAACACTGCTAGGATAGGATGAAATTATTGAGTAATCTCTTGCTTTTCTATAAGAACAAATGATTCTACATTACACATACAACCGTATTTACAAGATAGATCATATACTGATGTCCAATACAGGCAGTTAACTACGGTGTTTCTCCCATGCCTTATTAAATCGATATTTCACCAATGTCTCAATCTTAGCTCACCTGTTCACTGTCTCCCACACCAGTTACACTTAATTTATATGAGCTAATTATCAAGTGAGTAAAGAGCTAATATGTTATTGTTACTGGCACTGGAGAAACACCAACTTCTCAATGCTAAGTTGAAACATTTTGCATTGATCATCATATATGATTATCTTCATATTTCAAATGACCTTATATTGGTTTCAGTCCAATATTTCATGCTTTTTCTCAAATTGCTCTGCAGTGGTCTACACAAAATGTGTGAACTATCATTAGGCATGTTCTAAGCTTCATCTAACACTCATTAGATATATATTGCAAGGGAAAGTGGCAGCAAGTCATGAGTGGATTGTGTCCAATATTCTTCCCTATGCAACATTAATGATATGTGAAAATGCACTGAAAGTGAAGTCTGCCTAATGAGTAAGCTTGTATGTTCCTATCCCTTTATCATTCTTCAAACACCCAGCTGTCCACTGTTAATATAACACTTTTGTAAAGAGGTGACCTACTTGTTTAAATAAAATTCACTCTGATTTAGTAAACAGTGAACACAAGCAAGCAAACACTCATGCATATGCATATTGTACATTATGTAATGTTGTGGATAAAGTCTTGTGACACACCAGAAGCCTGAAGTTCTAGAACATGCTACATCAAAGTTGTAGATGCTAATGACCCTAGCTTTTAATACAGCAGACAGTTTTCAGATAATGGAAGTTGTAGAAGACCTTCCATCTCCACCCACTTAAACAGAGAACTCATTACAACTTCAATCAAGTGTGTCTTGGGACTTTTAACTGTAACAGAACATACATAGCAGTATATGCATTTGTAACAAATATGCATGAAAGCACACACACACACACACACACACACACACACACACTAGTGTTAACATTACTGACCATGAGTCAGCCTTGGTCATACCAGGGTCAGATTTGCATGGATTCATATCTTCGGTACAGCAGTCAGCTTACACCCAACCCAGGTGTTCATCCTTCCTTCAGGGTTGATCAGTAAAGGAGTATGTGGCTTAGGCCAGGCTATGTGCATACATACATGAGACTAAAAACATGATACATATATATGAGGTTGAGACAGGGCAACATGAGTGTAAATCTCTCTACCCACAACTCACATATAGTAATCACATGCACAATCACTTACAAAAACACATGTACAGAAAAGTTCACACATGTGCAAGCCAACATACATATACACACCAAAGCACACTGCCAAACTATATACTTATACACCAAAACTTTGTTAAAACACAAACATGCTGCTGCACAATGACACAGAAAATTGTGAATGCACACAAATGCTTTTTCACACAAACAAGCACATAATCAGAACATGAGAACAAATATACATGCACACCTGTAAAGACAAAATCACTTCACATTATAAGAAATGTGCACAACACCATATTACATATGTACAAACACTTCTCCAGCACAAAAGTACATGTACAAATAAAGATCAGATTTTGATTACATGCATAAACACATATAGATGTGCACACATAATAACAAGGAAGCAGATGCACAAACACACAACTAAATGTACAGACAAATATCAACATTAAAATACAAGACATGCACAGACATACACAAAAAATAATGGAAACGCACAACCACACGCTATTGCACATAATTATAAAAAACACCAAATAGACATGGAATATATATACACACCAACACATGTCAGAATACATCACAGGCACACAAGCAAATATGTATGCTGTGTACATGGAAAATATATATGTGAAAATGCATGTGCAACTGCAAACACAGACATTAGAATATACAGAAACATACAAGTAAATAAAACCACATATTTGTGTCTGCACATTGCACTTTAAAGCTCACATCAACATGCATAAAAATATATATATACAAACAAACATACCACCATATACCATGGCCATAGGAGACATGTACCGAAGACATATGAAGGAAAACATAAGAGACAACAAAAACTGAAAAAAAGCAAAAAACACAGATCACCCTGTAGACCTTGAAAATCCAGTTATTCTATACCCTTCTGCTAATTATGCCCCCTACAGTCTCATTGAATCTGTCTTAATTGCCAAAACTAAGAACTATACTTTATCCCTCGGAAACTTTAAAGCCCATCCTATTATTAACCAAATCATTAGGAGAGGATTGTCAAAAAATTGAAATATAAGAAAAGTGATCCATGACACCTAGCTACCCAGGTCAACCCCCGCCATGTAACCCTCCTTAACCACTTTTCCCTTTACAGTTACTGTCAATCAAGCCAGTGTGTTGTCTAATTTGATAGATGCTGGACGGTACTTCTATTGTGACGTTGAGATTTACATAACTTTATTAAGTATTGGCACCCGATGAAGTGAACTGTCTCAACGAAACATGTCATGCCAAATGTATAGAAAAATTACGTTAAACAGAATTATATGAACTCCTACTAAGTGCGATTTCACCTTCATAACTTTCATAACAGACTAGTGTGATCATCATCATCATCAGCTAGAGACTGAGTGTGAATGAATGCAGCCTTTTTGTCTGTTTTTCTGGCACTATCTTGCTGAAGCAGAGGGAAGCAATGCTGTTTCCTGTGGGACAGGGTAATGATAGGAATGGATGAAGGCATGCAAGTAAATGTGTACAAGTATATGTATATGCATATATATGTGCGTGTGTGGGCGTTTATGTATATATATAAGTATATGAGTGGATGGGCCATTCTTTGTTTCCTGGCACTACCCTTCTGATGCAGGAAGTGGAGATCAAGTATAATAAATAAATGAATATTATTATTATTATTATTATTATTATTACATACAGGAGGGTGAAAGGCATGCAAGGAATAGAGTGAATTAGAATGATGTCATATATCGGGGTCAACATGCTGTCAGTGGACTGAACCAGGGCATGTGAAGTGTTTGGCATAAATCACGGAAATGTGTATGGGGCCTGGATGTGGAAAGGGAGCTATGGTTTCAGTGCATTACACATGACAGATAGAGATTGAGTGTGAAAGAGAACAAATGGAAACATCAGTGAAGGGGGCAAGCGGCGAGATAATAACAAGTAGTGATGAAGTGAGAAGGAGATGGAGTGAGTATTTTGAAGATTTTTTTGTTGAATGTGTCTGATGATGCAGTGGCAGATATAGGGTGTTTTGGTTAGGGTGGTGTGCTAAAAGAGAGGGTCAGGGAGAATGGTTTGGTAAAGATAGAAGAGGTAGTGAAAGCTTTGCAGATGAAATCCAGCAAGGCGGTAGGTTTGGATGGTATTGCCATGGAATTTATTAAAAAAGGAGGTGACTGTGTTGTTGATTGGTTGGTAAGGATATTCAATGTATGTATGGACTATGGTGAAGTGCCTAAGGATTGGCAGAATGCACGCATAGTGTCACTGTACAAATGCAAAGGGGATAAAAGTGAGTGTTAATACTACAGAGGCATAAGTTTGTTGAGTATTCGTGGGAAATTATATGGAAGGGTATTGATTGAGAGGATGAAGGCATGTACAGTGCATCAGATTGGGGAAGAGCAGTGTAGTTTCAGAAGCGGTAGAGGATGTGTGGATCAAGTGTTTGCTTTGAAAAATGTATGTGAGAAATAATTAGGAAAGCAGCTGGATTTGTATGTAACATATATGGATCTGGAGAAAGCATATGATATATTCACATTTATCATACTTAATGACTGTTTCTTGCGTCAGTGAGGTAGCACCAGGAAGCATATGGAGAATGGCCCAACCAATCATATACACATATATATCCACATATATATACACAAAAGCCCATACTCATACTTGCTTGCCTTCTTCTATTCCTGTATGTGGTATTTATGGATCTGTAAAAAGCATATGATATATATACATTATTTTTTTTTTTTTTATTATACTTTGTCGCTGTCTCCCGCGTTTGCGAGGTAGCGCAAGGAAACAGACGAAAGAAATGGCCCAACCCCCCCCATACACATGTATATACATACGTCCACACACGCAAATATACATACCTACACAGCTTTCCATGGTTTACCCCAGACGCTTCACATGCCTTGATTCAATCCACTGACAGCACGTCAACCCCGGTATACCACATCGCTCCAATTCACTCTATTCCTTGCCCTCCTTTCACCCTCCTGCATGTTCAGGCCCCGATCACACAAAATCTTTTTCACTCCATCTTTCCACCTCCAATTTGGTCTCCCTCTTCTCCTCGTTCCCTCCACCTCCGACACATATATCCTCTTGGTCAATCTTTCCTCACTCATTCTCTCCATGTGCCCAAACCACTTCAAAACACCCTCTTCTGCTCTCTCAACCACGCTCTTTTTATTTCCACACATCTCTCTTACCCTTACGTTACTCACTCGATCAAACCACCTCACACCACACATTGTCCTCAAACATCTCATTTCCAGCACATCCATCCTCCTGCGCACAACTCTATCCATAGCCCACGCCTCGCAACCATACAACATTGTTGGAACCACTATTCCTTCAAACATACCCATTTTTGCTTTCCGAGATAATGTTCTCGACTTCCACACATTCTTCAAGGCCCCCAGAATTTTCGCCCCCTCCCCCACCCTATGATCCACTTCCGCTTCCATGGTTCCATCCGCTGCCAGATCCACTCCCAGATATCTAAAACACTTCACTTCCTCCAGTTTTTCTCCATTCAAACTCACCTCCCAATTGACTTGACCCTCAACCCTACTATACCTAATAACCTTGCTCTTATTCACATTTACTCTTAACTTTCTTCTTCCACACACTTTACCAAACTCAGTCACCAGCTTCTGCAGTTTCTCACATGAATCAGCCACCAGCGCTGTATCATCAGCGAACAACAACTGACTCACTTCCCAAGCTCTCTCATCCCCAACAGACTTCATACTTGCCCCTCTTTCCAAAACTCTTGCATTTACCTCCCTAACAACCCCATCCATAAACAAATTAAACAACCATGGAGACATCACACACCCCTGCCGCAAACCTACATTCACTGAGAACTAATCACTTTCCTCTCTACCTACACGTACACATGCCTTACATCCTCGATAAAAACTTTTCACTGCTTCTAACAACTTGCCTCCCACACCATATATTCTTAATACCTTCCACAGAGCATCTCTATCAACTCTATCATATGCCTTCTCCAGATCCATAAATGCTACATGCTATATATACATATATTTATAATTTTCATACTTAATGGCTGTTTCCCGCATCAGTGAGGTAGCACCAGGAAACAGACGAAGAATGGCCCGACCAATCATATACACATATATATATATATATATATACACAAAAGCCCATACATGGACATATACATACATGGACATATACATATATACACATGTACATATTCATACCTGCTTGCCTTCTTCCATTCCTGTTGCTACCCCCCCCCCCCCCCCCCCCCCCCCCCACACACACACACACACACACACACACACACACACACACACACAGAGGAAATAGCATCTCCCCCTTTCAGGTTGGTAAATGCAGTTGTTTTGGAGAGGGGAGAGTATGCAGTTTGTTGTGGATGAGAGGGCATGGGAAGTGGGCCAGTTGTTGTTTGCTGATGATACATATCTAGTGGCTGATTTGTCTAAGAAACTGCAGAGGTTGGTGACTGAGTTTGGAAAAGTGTGTGAAAGGAGAAACTTGAGAGTAAATGGGAATCAAGAGCAAGGTTTTTAGGTTCAGTGGGGTTAAGGGACAAGAAAATTGGGAGGTAAGTTTGAATGGAGAAAAACCGGAGAAAGTGAAGTGTTTTAGACATCTGGGAGTGGACTTAGCAACGGATGGAACCATGGAAGTGGAAGTGAGTCACAGGGTGGGGGAGGGGGCGATGAAGAATGTGTGGAAGGCAAGGACGTTATCTCGTAGTGCAAAAATGGGTATGTTTGAAGGAATAGTGGTTCCGACAATATTATATGGTTGCAAGGCATGGCCTATTGATAGGGTTGTACAGAGGAGGGTGGATGTGTTGAAAATGAAATGTTTGAGGACAAATTGTGGTGTGAGGTGATTTGATCGAGTAAGTAATGAGAGGGTAAGAGAGATGTGTGGTAATAAAAAGAGTGTGGTTGAGAGCAGAAGAGGGTGTGTTGAAATGGTTTGGACACATGGAGAGAATGAGTGAGGAAAGCTTGACAAAGAGGATACATGTGTCAGGTGGAGGGAACAAGGAGAACTGGGAGACCAGATTGGAGATGGAAGGATGGAGTGAAAAAGGTTTTGAGCGATCGGGGCCTGAACATACAGGAGGGTGAGAGGAGTACAAGGAATTGAGTAACTTGGAACAATGTGGTATACTGGGGCTGATTTGTTGTTAATGTACTGAACCAGGGCATGTGAAGCATCTGGGGTAAACCATGGTCTGTGGGGCCTGGATGTGGAAAGGGAGCTGTGGTTTCAGTGCATTACACATGACAGCTTGAGACAGAGTGTGAACAAATGTGGCCTTTTTGTGTTTTCCTGGCACTACCTAGCTGGAGAGGGGGTGAGGGTACTATTTCCTGTGTAGCTGGGTGGTGACGGGGATGGATGAAGGCAGCAAGTATGAATATGTACATATGTCTGTATATGTATGTATGTTGAAATGTATATGTATGTATATATGCGTGTATGGGCATTTATGTATATATACATGTGTATGTGGGTGGGTTGGGCCATTCCTGGTCTGTTTCTTTGTGCTACCTCGCGGATGCGGGAGACGGCGATTAAGCATGATAAATATAAATAATTATTTATATTATGCTTAATCGCCATCTCCCGCATCAGTGAGGTAGTGCAAGGTAACAGATGAGGAATGGCCCAACCCACCCACATACATACACACACACACACATATATATAAATTTTATTTATTACACTTTGGCGCTGTCTCCCGCATTAGTGAGGTAGTGCAAGGAAACAGACGAAAGAATGGCCCGACCCACCCATATACACATGCATATACATACACATTCATACACACACATATACATACCTATACATTTCAACGTATACATATATATACATACACAGACATATACATATATACACATGTACATAATTCATACTTGCTGCCTTTATTCATTCCCATCACCACCCCGCCACACAGGAAATGACAACCCACTCCCCCCGCATGCACGCAAGGTAACGCTAGGAAAAGACAACAAAGGCCACATTCGTTCACACTCAGTCTCTAGCTGTCATGTATAATGAACCAAAACCACAGTTCCCTTTCCACATCCAGGCCCCACAAAACTTTCCATGGTTTGCCCCAGAAGCTTCACATGCCCTGGTTCAATCCATTTGGTTAAATGGTAATTAATTTACATTACCCACACAAATATAGATATTCTTTTTTTCATACTTGATCGCTGTTTCCTGCAGTAGTGAGGTAGAGCCAGGAACAGATGTAGAAAGGCCACATGCATTCACATTCATTCCCTGTCATGTGTAATACATCAAAACCACAGCTCCCTGTACACAAGGAGGTACCACAGACCTTTCCACAGTTAATCCCGGATATCTCACATGCCCTGGTTTTGTGCAACTACGGCACATCGACCCCAGTATAGTACATCATTCCAATTCATTCTATCCCATGCACACCATTCATCTTCCTGCATGTTCAGATCCCAGTCGCTAAAAATATTTTTCACTTGATCTTTCCATCTCCAATTTGGTCTCCCTATTCTCCATGTTCCCTCCATTATTGACACTTATATCCTCTGTCAACCTTTTCTCCATATTCTCTCCATATTTCCAAACTATTTCAGCACCCTTTTCTGCTTTCTCAACCACACTCTTTAAAATGACCACACATCTCTCTTACTCTTTCATTACTTAATCGATCAAATCATCTCACACCACATATTGTCCTCAAACATTTCAATTTCCAACTCATCCACACTCCACATAGCTTTATCTGTAGTCGAGCAGAATCTAGCTGTCATTGTAATGGACTGAAACCACAGCTCCCTATCCACATCCAGACCCCACAGACCTTTCCATGCCATGGTTCAGTCCATTGACATTACGTCGATCCCAGTATATCACATCGTTCCAATTCTTTCTATTCCTTACACACCTTTCACTCTCCTGTGTGTTCAGGCTCCAATTGCTCAAAATTATTTCAACTCCATCCTTCCACCTCCAATTTGGTCTCCCACTTCTCCTTGTTCCCTCCACCTCTGACACATATATCCTCTTTGTCAATCTTTCTTCACTCATTCTCTCCATATGTCCAAACCATTTCAACACACCCTCTTTTGCTCTCTCAACCACACTCTTTTGATTACCATACATCTCTCTTACTCTTTCATTACTTACTCAATTAAACTTCCTCACACCACATATTGCCCTCAAGCATTTTATTTCAAACACATCCACCCTCCTCCATACAACCTTATCTATAGTCCATGCCTCACACTCATATAACATTGTTGGAACTACTATTCCTTCAAAAATACCCATTTTTGCTCTGAGATAACATCCTCCCCTCCTGTTTTTTATTTTAACAAAAAAAAAAGGAACAAAGAAGGGGTCAAGTGAGGATATTCTCTCTAAGACTCACTTATCTGTTCTTAATGCTACCTCGCTATTGCAGAAGATGGCGAATTTGTATAGGAAATATAATGTGAATATGAGTGGATGGGCCATTCTTTGTCTGTTTGTGGCATTCCCTTGCTGATGTGGGAAATGGCAATCAAGTATGATGAAAATAGATAAATTTTTTTTTTTTTTTTTTTTTTTTGCCGCTGTCTCCCGCGTTTGCGAGGTAGCGCAAGGAAACAGACGAAAGAAATGGCCCAACCCACCCCCATACACATGTATATACATACGTCCACACACGCAAATATACATACCTACACAGCTTTCCATGGTTTACCCCAGACGCTTCACATGCCCTGATTCAATCCACTGACAGCACGTCAACCCCGGTATACCACATCGATCCACTTCACTCTATTCCTTGCCCTCCTTTCACCCTCCTGCATGTTCAGGCCTCGATCACACAAAATCTTTTTCACTCCATCTTTCCACCTCCAATTTGGTCTCCCACTTCTCCTTGTTCCCTCCACCTCCGACACATATATCCTCTTGGTCGATCTTTCCTCACTCATTCTCTCCATGTGACCAAACCATTTCAAAACACCCTCTTCTGCTCTCTCAACCACGCTCTTTTTATTTCCACACATCTCTCTTACCCTTACGTTACTTACTTGATCAAACCACCTCACACCACACATTCTCCTCAAACATCTCATTTCCAGCACATCCATCCTCCTGTGCACAACTCTATCCATAGCCCACGCCTCGCAGCCATACAACATTGTTGGAACCACTATTCCTTCAAACATACCCATTTTTGCTTTCCGAGATAATGTTCTCGACTTCCACACATTCTTCAAGGCTGCAAGGATTTTCGCCCCCTCCCCCACCCTATGATCCACTTCCGCTTCCATGGTTCCATCCGCTGCCAGATCCACTCCCAGATATCTAAAACACTTTACTTCCTCCAGTTTTTCTCCATTCAAACTTACCTCCCAATTGACTTGACCCTCAACCCTACTGTACCTAATTACCTTGCTCTTATTCACATTTACTCTTAACTTTTTTTTTTTTATACTATTCGCCATCTCCCGCGTTTGCGAGGTAGCGTTAAGAGCAGAGGACTGGGCCTTAGAGGGAAAATCCTCACCTGGCCCCCTTCTCTGTTCCTTCTTTTGGAAAATTAAAAAAAAAAAAAAACGAGGGGAGGATTTCCAGCCACCCGCTCCCTCCCCTTTTAGTCGCCTTCTACGACACGCAGGGAATATGTGGGAAGTATTCTTTCTCCCCTATCCCCAGGGATAATATATATATATATATATATATATATATATATATATATATATATATATATATATATATATATATATATATAAGGGAGCGGGGGGCTGGAAATCCTCCCCTCTCATTTTTTTTTAAATTTTCCAAAAGAAGGAACAGAGAAGGGGGCCATATGAGGATATTCCCTCAAAGGCCCAGTCCTCTGTTCTTAACGCTACCTCGCTAATGCGGGAAATGGCGAATAGTATGAAAAAAAAAAAAAATATATATATATATATATATTCTTTCTTTCAAACTATTCGCCATTTCCCGCATTAGCGAGGTAGCGTTAAGAACAGAGGACTGGGCCTTTGAGGGAATACCCTCACCTGGCCCAATTCTCTGTTCCTTCTTTTGGAAAATTAAAAAAAAAACCGAGAGGGGAGGATTTCCAGCCCCCCGCTCCCTCCCCTTTTAGTCGCCTTCTACGACACGCAGGGAATACGTGGGAAGTACTCTTAATCCCCTATCCCCAGGGATCATATATATATATATATATATATATATATATATATATATATATATATATATATATATGATAGAGTTGATAGAGATGCTCTGTGGAAGGTATTAAGAGTATATGGTGTGGGAGGCAAGTTGTTAGAAGCAGTGAAAAGTTTTTTATCGATGATGTAAGGCATGTGTACGAATAGGAAGAGAGGAAAGTGATTGGTTCCCAGTGAATGTCGGTTTGTGGCAGGGGTGCGTGATGTCTCCATGGTTGTTTAATTTGTTTATGGATGGAGTTGTTAGGGAGGTGAATGCAAGGGTTTTGGAGAGAGGGGCAAGTAAGCAGTCTGTTGTGGATGAGAGGGCTTGGGAAGTGAGTCAGTTGTTGTTCGCTGATGATACAGTGCCGGTGGCTGATTCGGGTGAGAAACTGCAGAAGCTGGTGACTGAGTTTGGTAAAGTGTGAGAAAGAAGAAAGCTGAGAATAAATGTGAATAAGAGCAAGGTTATTAGGTACAGTAGGGTTGAGGGACAAGTCAATTGGGAGGTAAGTTTGAATGGAGAAAAACTGGAGGAAGTGAAGTGTTCTAGATATCTGGGAGTGGATTTGGGAGTGGATGGAACCATGGAAACGGAAGTGAGCCACAGGGTGGGGTCGAGGGCGAAAGTTCTGGGAGCATTGAAGAATGTGTGGAAGGCAAGAACATTATCTCGGAGAGCAAAAATGGGTATGTTTGAAGGAATAGTGGTTCCAGCAATGTTATATGGTTGCAAGGCATGGGCTATAGATAGGGTTGTGTGGAGGAAGGTGGATGTGCTGGAAATGAGATGTTTGAGGACAATATGTGGTGTGAGGTGGTTTGATCGAGTAAGTAATGAAAGGGTAAGAGAGACGTGTGTTAATGAAAAGAGTGTGGTTGAGAGAGCAGAAGAGGGTGTATTGAAATGGTTTGGTCGCATGGAAAGAATGAGTGAGGAAAGATTGACAAAGAGGATATATGTGTCAGAGGTGGAGGGAACAAGAAGTGGAAGACCAAATTGGAGGTGGAAGGATGGAGTGAAAAAGATTTTGAGCGATCAGGGCCTGAACATGCAGGAGGGTGAAAGGTGTGCAAGGAATAGGGTGAATTGGAACGACATGGTATACTGGGGTCGACATGCAGTCGATGGATTGAACCAGGGCATATGAAGCATCTCGGGTAAACCATGGAAAGTTTCGTGGGGCCTGGATATGGAAAGGGAGCTCTTGTTTCGGTGCATTATACATGACAGCTAGAGACTAAGTGTGAACAAATGTAGCCTTTGTTGTCTTTTCCTAGCTATATCCTCCCTGTAATACACAAATGTGTAAAGTGACCAAATTTTCTGCATTTGAATATCATCAAATAATGAAAAAAAGAGAATGTTTGATACCAGGACAAAAGATATTTAAACAGTCCCTATTAATAGTATAATGGTTAGTGGCTAAGTTTCTTAATCACAGACTATTAAACAAACTGTTATCCTGTTACATCCTCTGTTAGAATATGGTTATATAGTTACATATTTAGATGTTGATGTATGAAAATAAGGGACATAATAAGGGAATAGTGCTTGGGTCAGATACATGTTACTCTTCTTACAGTCCATAATTAACTAAGATATTACTTTCAGCTTGAGATTATGTCTGACCTTTGCTATTTACCTACATATGCATTACCACAGCATAATTTCTATGCTGTAATTTAGCATATGGGTAGTGATTTCAATAAAGGGTGACATTTATTCTCATTTTCTCCAAAAGTGGGATATTTTTAAGCCCTCTTGAGTTTCTATGGGATGGCAGAACATACAGCCCAAAAGTAGAACTATCTTGCTGAAATCAGGATGTCTGGTCTTTTACAAAAGCATGCTTGCACTGCAAGATACACCAACCTATGTGCATGCACCCAGAAACATTCACAAGCAGATACCAATTCATAGCTGAGAAACACACACACACTCAGCTATGGCTGGGGTGTTTGTGATGCACGCATAAAAGTGAAAATGTGGTGAACATACATGGTTAAGAGACAGGGTAACGTGTAAAACTCTTCCCATAACACACAAGTAGTAATTAAAAATAATGATTACACACACACACACTATATCTAGCAGGAAAAGAGGTTTAGAAATCTTCATAAGAGAGGGATTTGGGAGTAAACACAGTCCTTAACCTGTTCCAGATTACCACTTTAGGTGAAAAGTAAGGTCAGTCAACTTTCTGGCAAATATTAGTCCAGCATTCCTATAGGTGGATAGGTGCATCCTATATTAAACCAAAACTAGATTGTGCTTCTCAAGTTTGGTAACCATACTTAAAGAGGCACAAAGAACTAGTAGAGAAGGTCCAAAGAAGGGCAACTAAGATGGTGCCAGAAGAAAGAGCTGAATAACGGAAAGATTAAGGGCTTATATTTGCCCACCATGGAAGAGAGAAGATAAAGGGGTGACCTGGTTGTAATCTTTAATTTTTAAACCAGTTTTGATGATGTTAGGAGTAAATAGTTCTTTAAAAGAAACAAGGATAGATCAACCAGAGGCCATAACATTAAATTAAGCAAGGAACTTGTTACAAAAGATGTACAAAAGTAATAAACACAGTTTCAAATCCTGGTCACAGCAGCCAATCCATGGTCCAATCAACTGTTCATCTTCCTATAGAGGCTGGCTGATAAAATGGGTACCTGGCATAAGCTTGGGGGTGTTTGAGTGTGCATATATACATAGGAGTAAAGATATGGCACATTTATACAAGGTTAAGAAACAGAGCAACACAAGGATAAAACTTTCTCCCCATAGTACGCAAACAGCAACATAAATATATAGATAAATAAATTTCATGATTATTTTATTATTATTATTATTATTTTTACTTTGTCGTTGTCTCCCGCATTAGCGAGGTAGCACAGGGAAACAGACAAAAGCATGGCCCAACCCACTCACATACACATGTATGTACATACATGTCCTCACTCACAAATATAAATACCTATATATCTCAATGTATACATATATGTACACACACAGACATATACATATATACACATGTACATAATTCATACTTGCTGCCTTTATTCATTCCCATCGCCACCCGCTACACATGAACCCTCCCCCCACATGTGCGCGAGGTAGCGCTAGGAAAAGACAACAAAGGCCACATTCGTTCACACTCTGTCTCTAGCTGTCATGTATAATGCACCGAATCCACAGCTCCCTTTCCACATCCAGGCCCCACAGAACTTTCCATGGTTTACCCCAGATGCTTCACATGCCCTGGTTCAATCCATTAACAGCACCTTGACCCCGGTATACCACATCGTTCCAATTCACTCTATTCCTTGCACGCCTTTCACCCTCCTGCATGTTCAGGCTGCGATCACTCAATATCTTTTTCACTCCATCTTTCCACCTCCAATTTGGTCTCCCACTTCTCCTCATTCCCTCCACCTCTGACACATATATCCTCTTGGTCAATCTTTCCTCACTCATTCTCTCCATGTGACCAAACCATTTCAAAACACCCTCTTCTGCTCTCTCAAACACACTCTTTTTATTACCACACATCTCTCTTACCCTATTATTACTTACTCGATCAAACCACCTCACACCACATATTGTCCTCAAACATCTCATTTCCAGCACATCCACCCTCCTCCGCACAACTCTATCTATAGCCCACGCCTCGCAACCATATAACATTTTAGGAACCACTATTCCTTCAAACATACCTATTTTGCTTTCCGAGATAATGTTCTTGACTTCCACACACTCTTCAATGCTCCCAGAATTTTTGCCCCCTCCCCAACCCTATGATTCACTTCCACTTCCATGGTTCCATCCGCTGCCAAATCCACTCCCAGATATCTAAAACACTTCATTTCCTCCAGTTTTTCTCCATTCAAACTTACCTTCCAATTGACTTGACCCTCAACCTTACTGTACCTAATAACCTTGCTCTTATTCACATTTACTCTCAGCTTTCTTCTTTCACACACTTTACCAAACTCAGTCACCAGCTTCTGCAGTTTCTCACACAAATCAGCCACCAGCGCTGCATCATCAGCGAACAACAACTGACTCACTTCCCAAGCTCTCTCATCCTCAACAGACTGCATACTCGCCCCTCTTTCCAAAACTCTTGCATTCACCTCCCTAACAACCCCATCCATAAACAAATTAAACAACCATGGAGACATTGCACACCCCTGCCGCAAACCAACATTCACTGAGAACCAATCACTTTCCTCTCTTCCTACACGTGCACACGCCTTACATCCTCGATAAAAACTTTTCACTGCTAACAACTTGCCCCCCACACCATATATTCTTAATACCTTCCACAGAGCATCTCTATCAACTCTATCATATGCCTTCTCTAGATCCATAAATGCTACATACAAATCCAATCGCTTTTCTAAGTATTTTTCACATACATTCTTCAAAGCAAACACCTGATCCACACATCCTCTACCACTTCTGAAACCACACTGCTCTTCCCCAATCTGATGCTCTGTACATGCCCTCACCCTCTCAATCAAACCCTCCCATATGATTTCCCAAGGAATGCTCAACAAACTTATACCTCTGTAATTTGAGCACTCACTTTTATCACCTTTACCTTTGTACAATGGCACTATGCAAGCATTCTGCCAATCCTCAGGCACCTCACCATGAGTCATACATACATTAAATAACCTTGCCAACCATTCAACAATACAGTCACCCCCTTTTTTAATAAATTCCACTGCAATAGCTTCCAAACCCGCTGCCTTGCTGGCTTTCATCTTCCGCAAAGCTTTTACTACCTCATCTCTGTTTACCAAATCATTCTCCCTAACCCTTTCACTTTGCACACCACCTCGATCAAAGCACACTATATCTGCCAATCTATCATCAAACACATTCAACAAACCTTCAAAATACTCACTCCATCTCCTTCTCACACCACCACTACTTGTTATCACCTCCCCATTAGTCCCCTTCACTGAAGCTCCCATTTGTTCCCTTGTTTTGTGCACTTTATTTACCTCATTCCAAAACATCTTATTCTCCCTAAAATTTAATGATACTCTCATACCCCAACTCTCATTTGCCCTCTTTTTCACCTCTTGCACCTTTCTCTTGACCTCCTGTCTCTTTCTTTTATACATCTCCTAGTCATTTGCATTATTTCCCTGCAAAAATCGCCCAAATGCCTCTCTCTTCTTGTTCACTAATAATCTTACTTCTTCATCCCACCACTCACTACCCTTTCTAATCTGCCCACCTCCCATGCTTCTCATGCCACAAGCATCTTTTGCGTAAGCCATCACTGCTTCCCTAAATACATCCCATTCCTCCCCCACTCCCCTTACGTCCTTTGTTCTTACCTTCTTCCATTCTGTACTCAGTCTTTCCTGGTACCTCCTCACACAAGTCTCCTTCTCATGCTCACTTACTCTCACCTTTCTCTTCACCCCAACATTCTCTCTTCTTTTCTTAAAACCTCTACAAATCTTCACCTTTGTCTCCACAAGATAATGATCAGACATCCCTCCAGTTGCACCTCTCAGCACATTAACATCCAAAAGTTTCTCTTTCGCGCGCCTATCAATTAACACGTAATCCAGTAACGCTCTCTGGCCGTCTCTCCTACTTACATACGTATACTTATGTATATCTCTCTTTTTAAACTAGGTATTACCAGTAATCAGTCCTTTCAGCACATAAATCTACAAGCTTTTCACCATTTCCATTTACAACACTGAACACCCCATGTACACCAATTATTCCCTCAACTGCCACATCACTCACCTTTGCATTGAAATCATATATATTATTTACATTTTATACTTTGTCGCTGTCTCCCACATTAGCGAGGTAGCGCAAGGAAACAGACAAAAGAATGGCCCAACTCACCCACATACACACCCACACACGCACATATATATACGTATACATTTCAACATATACATATATATACATACACAGACATATACACATGTACATAATTCATACTTGCTGCCTTTATTCATTCCCGATGCCACCCCGCCACACATGAAATGACACCCCCGCATGCGTGCGAGGTAGCGCTAGGAAGACAACAAAAGCCACATTCATTCACACTCAGTCTCTAGCTGTCATATATAATGCACCAAAACCACTGCTCCCTTTCCACATCCAGGCCCCACAAAACTTTCCATGTTTTACCCCAAAAGTTTCACATGCCCTGGTTCAATGCATTGACAGCACATCGACTCTGGTATACCACATCGTTCCAATTCACTTTATTCCTTGCATGCCTTTCACCTTCCTGAATGTTCAGGCCCTGATCGCTCAAAATCTTTTTCACTCCATCCTTCCACTGCCAATGTGGTCTCTCATTTCTCCTTGTTTCCTCCACCTCTGACACATACATCCTCTTTGTCAATCTTTCCTCACTCATTCTCTCCATGTGACCAAACCATTTCAAAACACCCTCTTCTGCTCTCTCAACCACACTCTTTATTACCACACATCTCTCTTACCCTTTCATTACTTACTCGATCAAACCACCTCACATCACATATTGTCCTCAAACATCTCATTTCCAGCACATCCACCCTCCTCTGCACAACTCTATCTATAGCCCATGCCTCACAACCATATAACATTGTTGGAACCACTATTCCTTCAAACATACCCATTTTTGCTTTCCAAGATAACGTTCTCGACTTCCATGCATTTTTCAATGCTCCCAGAACTTTCGTCCCCTCCCCCACCCTATGATTCACTTCTGCTTCCATGGTTCCATCCGCCGCCACATCCACTCCCAGATATCTAAAACACTTCACTTCCTCCAGTTTTTCTCCATTCAAACTCACCTCCCAATTGACTTGTCCCTCAACCCTACTGTACCTAATAACCTTGCTCTTATTCACACACACACACACACACACACATGCTCAAATTACAGAGGTATAAGTTTGTTGAGTATTCCTGGTAAATTATATGGGAGGGTATTGATTGAGAGGGTGAAGGCATGTACAGAGCATCAGATTGGGGAAGAGCAGTGTGGTTTCAGAAGTGGTAGAGGATGTGTGGATCAGGTGTTTGCTTTGAAGAATGTATGTGAGAAATACTTAGAAAAGCAAATGGATTTGTATGTAGCATTTATGGATCTGGAGAAGGCATACGATAGAGTTGATAGAGATGCTCTGTGGAAGGTATTAAGAATATATGGTGTGGGAGGAAAGTTGTTAGAAGCAGTGAAAAGTATTTATCGAGGATGTAAGGCATGTGTACGTGTAGGAAGAGAGGAAAGTGATTGGTTCTCAGTGAATGTAGGTTTACGGCAGGGGTGTGTGATGTCTCCATGGTTGTTTAATTTGTTTATGGATGGGGTTGTTAGGGAGGTAAATGCAAGAGTTTTGGAAAGAGGGGCAAGTATGAAGTCTGTTGGGGATGAGAGAGCTTGGGAAGTGAGTCAGTTGTTGTTCGCTGATGATACAGCGCTGGTGGCTGATTCATGTGAGAAACTGCAGAAGCTGGTGACTGAGTTTGGTAAAGTGTGTGGAAGAAGAAAGTTAAGAGTAAATGTGAATAAGAGCAAGGTTATTAGGTACAGTAGGGTTGAGGGTCAAGTCAATTGGGAGGTGAGTTTGAATGGAGAAAAACTGGAGGAAGTGAAGTGTTTTAGATATCTGGGAGTGGATCTGGCAGCGGATGGAACCATGGAAGCGGAAGTGGATCATAGGGTGGGGGAGGGGGCGAAAATTCTGGGGGCCTTGAAGAATGTGTGGAAGTCGAGAACATTATCTCGGAGAGCAAAAATGGGTATGTTTGAAGGAATAGTGGTTCCAACAATGTTGTATGGTTGCGAGGCGTGGGCTATGGATAGAGTTGTGCGCAGGAGGATGGATGTGCTGGAAATGAGATGTTTGAGGACAATGTGTGGTGTGAGGTGGTTTGATCAAGTGAGTAACGTAAGGGTAAGAGAGATGTGTGGAAATAAAAAGAGCGTGGTTGAGAGAGCAGAAGAGGGTGTTTTGAAGTGGTTTGGGCACATGGAGAGAATGAGTGAGGAAAGATTGACCAAGAGGATATATGTGTCGGAGGTGGAGGGAACGAGGAGAAGAGGGAGACCAAATTGGAGGTGGAAAGATGGAGTGAAAAAGATTTTGTGTGATCGGGGCCTGAACATGCAGGAGGGTGAAAGGAGGGCAAGGAATAGAGTGAATTGGAGCAATGTGGTATAACGGGGTTGACGTGCTGTCAGTGGATTGAATCAAGGCATGTCAAGCGTCTGGGGTAAACCATGGAAAGCTGTGTAGGTATGTATATTTGCGTGTGTGGACGTATGTATATACATGTGTATGGGGGGGGTTGGGCCATTTCTTTCGTCTGTTTCCTTGCGCTACCTCGCAAACGCGGGAGACAGCGACAAAGTATAATATAAATAATAATATATATATATATATATATATATATATATATATATATATATATATATATATATATTTATATTTATTTATTTTGCTTTGTCGCTGTCTCCCGCGTTTGCGAGGTAGCGCAAGGAAATAGACGAAAGAAATGGCCCAGCCCACCCACATACACATGTATATACATACACGTCCACACACGCAAATATACATATTTATACATCTCAACGTATACATATATATACATACACGTCCACACACGCAAATTACATACCTATACATCTCAATGTATACATATATATACACACACAGACATATACATATATACACATGTACATAATTCATAGTCTGCCTTTATTCATACCCGTCGCCACCTCACCACACATGTAATAACACCCTCCCCCCACATGTGCGCGAGGTAGCGCTAGGAAAAGACAACAAAGGCCACATTCGTTCACACTCTGTCTCTAGCTGTCATGTATAATGCACCGAATCCACAGCTCCCTTTCCACATCCAGGCCCCACAGAACTTTCCATGGTTTACCCCAGATGCTTCACATGCCCTGGTTCAATCCATTAACAGCACCTTGACCCCGGTATACCACATCGTTCCAATTCACTCTATTCCTTGCACGCCTTTCACCCTCCTGCATGTTCAGGCTGCGATCACTCAATATCTTTTTCACTCCATCTTTCCACCTCCAATTTGGTCTCCCACTTCTCCTCATTCCCTCCACCTCTGACACATATATCCTCTTGGTCAATCTTTCCTCACTCATTCTCTCCATGTGACTAAACCATTTCAAAACACCCTCTTCTGCTCTCTCAAACACACTCTTTTTATTACCACACATCTCTCTTACCCTATTATTACTCACTCGATCAAACCACCTCACACCACATATTGTCCTCAAACATCTCATTTCCAGCACATCCACCCTCCTCCGCACAACTCTATCTATAGCCCACGCCTCGCAACCATATAACATTTTAGGAACCACTATTCCTTCAAACATACCTATTTTGCTTTCCGAGATAATGTTCTTGACTTCCACACACTCTTCAATGCTCCCAGAATTTTTGCCCCCTCCCCAACCCTATGATTCACTTCCACTTCCATGGTTCCATCCGCTGCCAAATCCACTCCCAGATATCTAAAACACTTCACTTCCTCCAGTTTTTCTCCATTCACACTTACCTTCCAATTGACTTGACCCTCAACCTTACTGTACCTAATAACCTTGCTCTTATTCACATTTACTCTCAGCTTTCTTCTTTCACACACTTTACCAAACTCAGTCACCAGCTTCTGCAGTTTCTAACACAAATCAGCCACCAGCACTGCATCATCAGCGAACAACAACTGACTTACTTCCCAAGCTCTCTCATCCTCAACAGACTGCATACTCGCCCCTCTTTCCAAAACTCTTGCATTCACCTCCCTAACAACCCCATCCATAAACAAATTAAACAACCATGGAGACATTGCACACCCCTGCCGCAAACCAACATTCACTGAGAACCAATCACTTTCCTCTCTTCCTACACGTGGACACGCCTTACATCCTCGATAAAAACTTTTCACTGCTCCTAACAACTTGCCCCCCACACCATATATTCTTAATACCTTCCACAGAGCATCTCTATCAACTCTATCATATGCCTTCTCTAGATCCATAAATGCTACATACAAATCCAATCGCTTTTCTAAGTATTTTTCACATACATTCTTCAAAGCAAACACCTGATCCACACATCCTCTACCACTTCTGAAACCACACTGCTCTTCCCCAATCTGATGCTCTGTACATGCCCTCACCCTCTCAATCAAACCCTCCCATATGATTTCCCAAGGAATGCTCAACAAACTTATACCTCTGTAATTTGAGCACTCACTTTTATCACCTTTACCTTTGTACAATGGCACTATGCAAGCATTCTGCCAATCCTCAGGCACCTCACCATGAGTCATACATGCATTAAATAACCTTGCCAACCATTCAACAATACAGTCACCCCCTTTTTTAATAAATTCCACTGCAATAGCATCCAAACCCGCTGCCTTGCTGGCTTTCATCTTCCGCAAAGCTTTTACTACCTCATCTCTGTTTACCAAATCATTCTCCCTAACCCTTTCACTTTGCACACCACCTCGATCAAAGCACACTATATCTGCCAATCTATCATCAAACACATTCAACAAACCTTCAAAATACTCACTCCATCTCCTTCTCACACCACCACTACTTGTTATCACCTCCCCATTAGTCCCCTTCACTGAAGCTCCCATTTGTTCCCTTGTTTTGTGCACTTTATTTACCTCATTCCAAAACATCTTATTCTCCCTAAAATTTAATGATACTCTCATACCCCAACTTTCATTTGCCCTCTTTTTCACCTCTTGCACCTTTCTCTTGACCTCCTGTCTCTTTCTTTTATACATCTTCTAGTCATTTGCATTATTTCCCTGCAAAAATCGCCCAAATGCCTCTCTCTTCTTGTTCACTAATAATCTTACTTCTTCATCCCACCACTCACTACCCTTTCTAATCTGCCCACCTCCCATGCTTCTCATGCCACAAGCATCTTTTGCGTAAGCCATCACTGCTTCCCTAAATACATCCCATTCCTCCCCCACTCCCCTTACGTCCTTTGTTCTTACCTTCTTCCATTCTGTACTCAGTCTTTCCTGGTACCTCCTCACACAAGTCTCCTTCTCATGCTCACTTACTCTCACCTTTCTCTTCACCCCAACATTCTCTCTTCTTTTCTTAAAACCTCTACAAATCTTCACCTTTGTCTCCACAAGATAATGATCAGACATCCCTCCAGTTGCACCTCTCAGCACATTAACATCCAAAAGTCTCTCTTTCGCGCGCCTATCAATTAACACGTAATCCAGTAACGCTCTCTGGCCGTCTCTCCTACTTACATACGTATACTTATGTATATCTCTCTTTTTAAACTAGGTATTACCAGTAACCAGTCCTTTCAGCACATAAATCTACAAGCTTTTCACCATTTCCATTTACAACACTGAACACCCCATGTACACCAATTATTCCCTCAACTGCCACATCACTCACCTTTGCATTGAAATCATATATATTATTTACATTTTATACTTTGTCGCTGTCTCCCACATTAGCGAGGTAGCGCAAGGAAACAGACAAAAGAATGGCCCAACTCACCCACATACACACCCACACACGCACATATATATACGTATACATTTCAACATATACATATATATACATACACAGACATATACACATGTACATAATTCATACTTGCTGCCTTTATTCATTCCCGATGCCACCCCGCCACACATGAAATGACACCCCCGCATGCGTGCGAGGTAGCGCTAGGAAGACAACAAAGGCCACATTCATTCACACTCAGTCTCTAGCTGTCATATATAATGCACCAAAACCACTGCTCCCTTTCCACATCCAGGCCCCACAAAACTTTCCATGTTTTACCCCAAAAGTTTCACATGCCCTGGTTCAATGCATTGACAGCACATCGACTCCGGTATACCACATCGTTCCAATTCACTTTATTCCTTGCATGCCTTTCACCTTCCTGAATGTTCAGGCCCTGATCGCTCAAAATCTTTTTCACTCCATCCTTCCACTGCCAATGTGGTCTCTCATTTCTCCTTGTTTCCTCCACCTCTGACACATACATCCTCTTTGTCAATCTTTCCTCACTCATTCTCTCCATGTGACCAAACCATTTCAAAACACCCTCTTCTGCTCTCTCAACCACACTCTTTATTACCACACATCTCTCTTACCCTTTCATTACTTACTCGATCAAACCACCTCACATCACATATTGTCCTCAAACATCTCATTTCCAGCACATCCACCCTCCTCTGCACAACTCTATCTATAGCCCATGCCTCACAACCATATAACATTGTTGGAACCACTATTCCTTCAAACATACCCATTTTTGCTTTCCAAGATAACGTTCTCGACTTCCATGCATTTTTCAATGCTCCCAGAACTTTCGTCCCCTCCCCCACCCTATGATTCACTTCTGCTTCCATGGTTCCATCCGCCGCCACATCCACTCCCAGATATCTAAAACACTTCACTTCCTCCAGTTTTTCTCCATTCAAACTCACCTCCCAATTGACTTGTCCCTCAACCCTACTGTACCTAATAACCTTGCTCTTATTCACACACACACACACACACATGCTCAAATTACAGAGGTATAAGTTTGTTGAGTATTCCTGGTAAATTATATGGGAGGGTATTGATTGAGAGGGTGAAGGCATGTACAGAGCATCTGATTGGGGAAGAGCAGTGTGGTTTCAGAAGTGGTAGAGGATGTGTGGATCAGGTGTTTGCTTTGAAGAATGTATGTGAGAAATACTTAGAAAAGCAAATGGATTTGTATGTAGCATTTATGGATCTGGAGAAGGCATACGATAGAGTTGATAGAGATGCTCTGTGGAAGGTATTAAGAATATATGGTGTGGGAGGAAAGTTGTTAGAAGCAGTGAAAAGTATTTATCGAGGATGTAAGGCATGTGTACGTGTAGGAAGAGAGGAAAGTGATTGGTTCTCAGTGAATGTAGGTTTACGGCAGGGGTGTGTGATGTCTCCATGGTTGTTTAATTTGTTTATGGATGGGGTTGTTAGGGAGGTAAATGCAAGAGTTTTGGAAAGAGGGGCAAGTATGAAGTCTGTTGGGGATGAGAGAGCTTGGGAAGTGAGTCAGTTGTTGTTCGCTGATGATACAGCGCTGGTGGCTGATTCATGTGAGAAACTGCAGAAGCTGGTGACTGAGTTTGGTAAAGTGTGTGGAAGAAGAAAGTTAAGAGTAAATGTGAATAAGAGCAAGGTTATTAGGTACAGTAGGGTTGAGGGTCAAGTCAACTGGGAGGTGAGTTTGAATGGAGAAAAACTGGAGGAAGTGAAGTGTTTTAGATATCTGGGAGTGGATCTGGCAGCGGATGGAACCATGGAAGCGGAAGTGGATCATAGGGTGGGGGAGGGGGCGAAAATTCTGGGGGCCTTGAAGAATGTGTGGAAGTCGAGAACATTATCTCGGAGAGCAAAAATGGGTATGTTTGAAGGAATAGTGGTTCCAACAATGTTGTATGGTTGCGAGGCGTGGGCTATGGATAGAGTTGTGCGCAGGAGGATGGATGTGCTGGAAATGAGATGTTTGAGGACAATGTGTGGTGTGAGGTGGTTTGATCAAGTGAGTAACGTAAGGGTAAGAGAGATGTGTGGAAATAAAAAGAGCGTGGTTGAGAGAGCAGAAGAGGGTGTTTTGAAGTGGTTTGGGCACATGGAGAGAATGAGTGAGGAAAGATTGACCAAGAGGATATATGTGTCGGAGGTGGAGGGAACGAGGAGAAGAGGGAGACCAAATTGGAGGTGGAAAGATGGAGTGAAAAAGATTTTGTGTGATCGGGGCCTGAACATGCAGGAGGGTGAAAGGAGGGCAAGGAATAGAGTGAATTGGAGCAATGTGGTATAACGGGGTTGACGTGCTGTCAGTGGATTGAATCAAGGCATGTCAAGCGTCTGGGGTAAACCATGGAAAGCTGTGTAGGTATGTATATTTGCGTGTGTGGACGTATGTATATACATGTGTATGGGGGGGGTTGGGCCATTTCTTTCGTCTGTTTCCTTGCGCTACCTCGCAAACGCGGGAGACAGCGACAAAGTATAATATAAATAATAATATATATATATATATATATATATATATATATATATATATATATATATATATATATATTTATATTTATTTATTTTGCTTTGTCGCTGTCTCCCGCGTTTGCGAGGTAGCGCAAGGAAATAGACGAAAGAAATGGCCCAGCCCACCCACATACACATGTATATACATACACGTCCACACACGCAAATATACATATTTATACATCTCAACGTATACATATATATACATACACGTCCACACACGCAAATTACATACCTATACATCTCAATGTATACATATATATATACACACACAGACATATACATATATACACATGTACATAATTCATACTGTCTGCCTTTATTCATACCCGTCGCCACCTCACCACACATGTAATAACAACCCCCTCCCCCCTCATGTGTGCGACGTAGTACTAGGAAAAGACAACAAAGGCCCCATTCGTTCACACTCAGTCTCTAGCTGTCATGTAATAATGCATCGAAACCACAGCTCCCTTTCCACATCCAGGCCCCACAGAACTTTCCATGGTTTACCCCAGACGCTTCACATGCCCTGGTTCAATCCATTGACAGCATGTCGGCCCCGGTATACCACATCGTTCCAGTTCACTCTGTTCCTTGCACGCCTTTCACCTTCCTGCATGTTCAGGCCCCAATCACTCAAAATCTCTTTCACTCCATCTTTCCACCTCCAATTTGGTCTCCCACTTCTCCTCGTTCCCTTCACCTCTGACACATATATCCTCTTTGTCAATCTTTCCTTACTCATTCTCTCCATGTGACCAAATCATTTCAAAACACCCTCTTCTGCTGTCTCAACCACACTTTTTTATTACCACACATCTCTCTTACCCTATTATTACTTACTCAATCAAACCACCTCACACCACATATTGTCCTCAAACATCTCATTTCCAGCACATCCACCCTCCTGCACACAACTCTATCCATAGCCCACGCCTCACAACCATACAACTTTGTTGGAACCACTATTCCTTCAAACATTCCCATTTTTGCTTTCCGAAATAATGTTCTCGACTTCCACACAGTCTTCAACGCTCCCAGAATTTTCGCCCCCTCCCCCACCCTATGATTCACTTCCGCTTCCATGGTTCCATCCACTGCCAAATCCACTCCCAGATATCTAAGATATATATTATTTATTTATTTATTTATTTTGCTTTGTCGCTGTCTCCCGCGTTTGCGAGGTAGCGCAAGGAAACAGAAGAAAGAAATGGCCCAACCCACCCCCATACACATGTATATACATACACGTCCACACACGCAAATATACATACCTATACACCTCAATGTACACATATATATACACACACAGACACATACATATATACCCATGCACACAATTCACACTGTCTGCCTTTATTCATTCCCATCGCCACCTAGCCACACATGGAATACCATCCCCCTCCCCCCTCATGTGTGCGAGGTAGCGCTAGGAAAAGACAACATAGGACCCATTCGTTCACACTCAGTCTCTAGCTGTCATGCAATAATGCCCAAAACCACAGCTCCCTTTCCACATCCAGGCCCCACACAACTTTCCATGGTTTACCCCAGACGC
Source organism: Panulirus ornatus (assembly GCF_036320965.1). Taxonomy (NCBI): domain Eukaryota; kingdom Metazoa; phylum Arthropoda; class Malacostraca; order Decapoda; family Palinuridae; genus Panulirus; species Panulirus ornatus. Next base: position 15,425,218 of record NC_092243.1, on the reverse strand, counting down.
TTCACATGCCCTGATTCAATCCACTGACAGCACGTCAACCCCGGTATATCACATCGATCCAATTCACTCTATTCCTTGCCCGCCTTTCACCCTCCTGCATGTTCAGGCCCCGATCACTCAAAATCTTTTTCACTCCATCTTTCCACCTCCAATTTGGTCTCCCACTTCTCATTCCCTCCACCTCCGACACATATATCCTCTTGGTCAATCTTTCCTCACTCATTCTCTCCATGTGCCCAAACCATTTCAAAACACCCTCTTCTGCTCTCTCAACCATGCTCTTTTTATTTCCACACATCTCTCTCACCCTTACATTACTTACTTGATCAAACCACCTCACACCACACATTGTCCTCAAACATCTCATTTCCAGCACATCCACCCTCCTGCGCACAACTCTATCCATAGCCCACGCCTCGCAACCATACAACATTGTTGGAACCACTATTCCTTCAAACATACCCATTTTTGCTTTCCGAGATAATGTTCTCGACTTCCACACATTCTTCAAGGCTCCCAGGATTTTCGCCCCCTCCCCCACCCTATGATTCACTTCCGCTTCCATGGTTCCATCCGCTGCCAGATCCACTCCCAGATATCTAAAACACTTTACTTCCTCCAGTTTTTCTCCATTCAACTCCAGTTTTTCTCCATTCAAACTTACCTCCCAATTGACTTGACCCTCAACCCTACTGTACCTAATAACCTTGCTCTTATTCACATTTACTCTTAACTCTCTTCTTTCACACACTTTACCAAACTCAGTCACCAGCTTCTGCAGTTTCTCACATGAAACAGCCACCAGCGCTGTATCATTAGCGAACAACAACTGACTCACTTCCCAAGCTCTCTCATCCACAACAGACTTCATACTTGCCCCTCTTTCCAAAACTCTTGCATTCACCTCCCTAACAACCCCATCCATAAACAAATTAAACAACCATGGAGACATCACACACCCCTGCCGCAAACCTACATTCACTGAGAACCAATCACTTTCCTCTCTTCCTACACGTACACATGCCTTACATCCTCGATAAAAACTTTTCACTGCTTCTAACAACTTGCCTCCCACACCATATATTCTTAATACCTTCCATAGAGCATCTCTATCAACTCTATCATATGCCTTCTCCAGATCCATAAATGTTACATACAAATCCATTAGCTTTTCTAAGTATTTCTCATATATATATATATTCTTTTCTTTCATACTATTCGCCATTTCCCGCATTAGCGAGGTAGCGTTGAGAACAGAGGACTGGGCCCTTGAGGGAATATCCTCACCTGGGCCCCTTCTCTGTTCCCTCTTTTGGAAAATTAAAAAAAAAAGTGAGAGGGGAGGATTTCCAGCCCCCCACTCCCTCCCCTTTTAGTCGCCTTCTACGACACGCAGGGAATACGTGGGAAGTATTCTTTCTCCCCTATCCCCAGGGATAATATATATATATATATATATATATATATATATATATTTACACAGACACTCAAGGAACATTTTTGGTTTTAACCTGAACATTTACAATTCTTTTCTCATTTTGATGAAATGATAAGATGCTTAAATTTGGGAACCAGAAGGTCACAACTTTTACAGAATAACCCCGGCTAAGGACAGCTCATTGCTGATGCTGCACTCAATGGCTGATGCAGGAGAGATAATTCAAGCATCATTGTGTATAAATATATTTGTTTACCTGCCCCTTGATGTACATAGAGCTTGTTCACATTACCAGTATTTCGTATGTTCAATAAAACGTGAAGTTATAATAAAACATAAAAGAATCTGCTTTTTCTTTTTCACCTTTATAGGGAAGCTTTCCTTCTTTTCTTTTTGTAACAATAAAAGAGGCATTACTTCCCTTGTTTTGCAGTAAAAGGACAAAATATGTTGATTACAGTGATTATCTTTTCCAAAATTGAATATTCTGGATTAGATTGTGGAATTACAAGACTGCATCTGGGCCAAGGACTCCAACTCACAATCAACTGAGATAATTATACTCACTTTTGGTGTTTATTGAGAAAGAGGTTATTTGGTGTAAGTTAGCAAATATATAATAAACTGTATATCATGTATATATCATTTCTAAAAGTAGGAATTGAAGGCACCAAAGTGGGAAAAGTCAAAAGATATATATGTATGAAGTTAGAATACTGTGATATTTATGTTTCATTTTTGTTTGATACTGCTGCATTTTCATAGCTTGATAGTTGCTTTTCATTGTCTACTTTTGTTTACATAAGGGGAGCCTTTGAGGTGATGGTGCCACATCAGTCATGTGAGTTAATCTATGTTAAGAATGATAGATTATATTTGTTTTACCTATAACTTATTAAATAATACTTTACTGTTCTTGTTTTCAGGCTGTACCTTAGATTTAAGCTGAGTAACGCTTGGAAAGCAGCAGCCAAGTGTTTCTATTTCACAACAATTTACTCAAATAACAATCATGGAAAAGGTGTTGTAGCCTGCACGCTTGACCCCCAGCTCTCCAACAGCAGCAAAGTGGTGGCAACATTGGTGTAGAACATTCACGAGCTTTATTGCGGAGTGTGGGGATAGGCCCTGCATACAGACAAATTCAAAACACTGGTGAACTGTGCAACCCACAATGAGTTTGAATGCACTGAAGAGTGCAAAGACTTTGACCATGCTATAACCACTCTGGAAGACTTGTATGTGAAGATTCCCAATGAAATTTTTGCTAGACACTTACTTGCAACACAGCAACAAAGGCCAGGTGAATTATTTGATGAATTTCTCAGAGAACTGTGTAAGTTGAGTAAAGACTGTAACCTTAAAGCTGTCAGTGCAGAACAGCATTGTGAAGAGTTAATTCGTGATGCATTCATCAGTGGCATTGCCTCTTCTTTAATATGTCAGTGTCCATTGGAAAATGACACATGACCTACAAAATGCTTATGAACAAGCTTATTCATTTGACTTGGCACAATGCAGTGCTGATGCCTACACCCCTTAGACTGCTAATGCACCTACTGTAGTAAATCCACGAACCCTTGAAGAGAATTTTTTGGCAGGTATTAAGAAAGGAGCATACCTGACAATTCTTCAGTTCCTTTTGGGATATCTGCAGTGGCTGCTACTTATACTGCAATAAAGAAATGCTTCTTCTGTGGCCCTTACCATGTTCAAAATTGCTGTCTGGCACATGAAGCCACTAGCAATAAATGTGCTAAGAATGGGCATTTTGCTCGAGTGTGCAAGTCCAGAACGCCATCGGGCTCAATGGCAACAGTGTTCAGCTTTCATGTCTTGGTCACAATTACCAATATTCCTCAGGGTCTTTTACAGGCTGCAACTTGAGTGACTGCCAATGGTTGGAAGGTGAGTGCTCTTATGGATTCATGCAGCACTGACAACTACATTAATGAGAGTTGCACAGGAACTGAAATTAAAAGTACATCCAACCAGTAAGGGCATCACTGTGGGTTAGAAATCTTTGAACACTAGTTCTCCAGGATATGATATAGTAGACATTATTCTCAGTCTCAGGGACCAATCATATCCAGCTACATGACTTGGTATACTGAGTGACTCATGTTCTGATGTAATATTTGGTCAGGACTTCAGTGACAGCATCTGAGTGTGAAATTTGAATTTGGTGGACTCAGGCCTGAGCTTGGCTTTAAATGGTGATGATACATACTGTGCACTCAGCGGCAGCATTAGAAGAACCATCTCTTTCCTAATTTGTCACCTAACCATATCAATTGCTATCAAATCAAGACATTTTAGTAGAGATGATAATGAATTTACTGAAGACAACAGGTTATTCTCATGAGGCATGATTGAAACAAGCTTTTGTTCATGGCGAGCTCAAGTTGTAATTGTGAAGGATCCTACTAAATGGCATAAGATGTGTATTGATTATTCACAGACAGTAAAACAGTATACAGGGTTGGATGCATACCCATTGCCAAGGATTGATGAGATGGTGAATGACCTTGCAAAATACATTGTGTTGTCTACTTTTGCCTTGAAAAGTGCTTACTATTAAATACCGCAACAGGAATAGGAAATATACTGCTTTTGAAACAAATGGATGTCTGTACCAATTTTGTAGGATTCCTTTTGGGGTCACAAATGGGGTAGCTGCCTTTCAGCAAGCTGTGGACAAGTTAAGAAGGAAAACCTACAAGGTGCATTCCCTTGACAACATAACCATTGCTGAGCAAGAGGAGCATGATCAGAATGTACAGCATCTTCTTAAGATCGTCAGTCAAAGACACAAATCTTAATAAATCCAAGACTCAAGTCTGTGCGTTCCATCAGTGTTCTTTGTTACTGTGTGGGGAATGGAGTTATAAGGCCAGATCCTGAGAAGCTCCATCCATTACAAGAGCTTCCTCCAATGGCAGATTAGGGTTATTTAGAAGAACATTAGGGATGTTTGCATACAGTGCCAAATGGATCCAAGACTTTCAAACAAAATACAACCACAGGTAAAAATGAGCAAGTTTCGTTCATAGGATGAAAGAGCACTGAATGCATTTAATCTACTCAAGAAGGAACTCAAGGAAGCCACCCTTCTCTCAGTTGATGAAAACTTGCCTTTTGAGGTTGAGTATGGTGCATCTGATGTAGCTATTTCTGCAGTACTCAACCAAGGTGACAAACCTGTTGCCCTTATGTCAAGGACACCACAAGGGAGTGAGCTGCATTATCACCTTGTAGAGAAATTGGCCACTGCTATCGTAGAAGTAGTGCGTAAGTGGAACCACTACTTAGCCCAGCACTACTTTAATCTCGTTACTGACTAACGCCCTGTGGCATTCTTGTTTGAAAACAGAAAACGTACAAAGATAAAGAATAACAAGGTACAAGAATGGAGGTTAGAACTTGCAGCTTTTAGCTACATGATATGGTATCAGCTGGGGAAGGAAAATATGGTTCTTGACACGCTTACTTGGGTTTTCTGCTGCTAGGCTTTCTCTTCTACACTCACTGATCATTGTAATGGACTTTGTCATACTGGAGTGACCTGACAGCTGCATTATGTGAGGTCAAAAAATATCCCCTTTTCTACAAAGGATGTCAAGAGGACTTGTGCTTTATGCAGGATTTATGTGGAATTAAAGCCTCAGTTTACCAACTTGCAGAAGCGACCCTCATAAAGGCGACACAACCTATGGAGAGGCTCAATATCAACTTCAGCATCACTACAGGATCGACTACACCATCACATAACCCTTATCTGCTTACAGTTGTTGATGAGTATTCACATTTCCCTTTTGGTTTTCCATGTAATAACATGAATACTACAGCTGTGATTAGGGTAGATGTGTTGGAAATGAAATGTTTGAGGACAATATATGGTGTGAGGTGGTTTGATTGAGTAAGTAATGTAAGGGTAAGAGAGATATGTGGAAGTACAGAAAGTGTGGTTGAGAAAGCAGACGAGGGTGGTTGAAATGGTTTGGAGATATGGAGAGAATGAGTGAGGAAAGATTGATAAATAGGATACATATGTCAGAGGTGGAGGGAACAAGGAGAAGCAAGAGACCAAATTGGAGGTGGAAGGATGTGGTGAAAAAGAATTTGAGTGATCAGGACTGGAACATGCAGGAGGGTGAGGCATGCAAGGAATAGAGTGAATTGGAATGATATGGTATACCGGTGTCAACATGCTGTCAATGGACTGAACCACATCTTGTGAAAAGTCTAGGGTAAACCATGGAAAGGTCTGTGGGGCCTGGATGTGGATAGGGAGCTATGGTTTCAGTGCATTACACATGACAGCTAGAGACTGAGTGTGAATGAATGTTGCCTTACTTGTTTGTTTTCCTGACGCTACCTCACTGTAGCAGGCAGTAGCCATGCTGCTTTCTGTGGGGCTGGGTAGCGCCAGGAATGAATGAAGGCAAGCAGATAGGAATATGTACGTGTGTATACATGTATGTGTACAGATATGTGTATTTATTTATTTATTTATTTTGCTTTGTCGCTGTCTCCCGCGTTAGCGAGGTAGCGCAAGGAAACAGACGAAAGAATGGCCCAACCCGCCCACGTACACATGTATATACATACATGTCCACACACGCACAATATACATACCTATACATCTCAATGTACACATATATATAAACACACAGACATATACATATATACACATGTACATAATTCATACTGTCTGCCTTTATTTGTTCCCATCGCCACCTCGCCACACATGGAATATGTTGATATATATGTGTGTATGGGCATTTATGTATATATCCCTGGGGATGGGGGAGAAAGAATACTTCCCATGCATTCCCCTTGTGTCATAGAAGGCGACTAAAGGGGACGGGAGCAGGGGGCTTGATACCTTCCCCTCCTTGTATTTTAACTTAAAGTAGAAGCTGAAGGAGTCGCATGGGGAGTGCTTATCCTCCTCGAAGGCTCAGTTTGGGGTGTCTAAATGTGTGTGTATGTAACCAAGATGAGAAAAAATGAGAGATAGGTAGTATGTTTGAGGAAAGAAACCCGGATGTTTTGGCTTTGAGTGAAATGAAGCTCAAGGGTAAAGGGAAAGAGTGGTTTCTGAATGTTTTGGGAGTAAAGTCAGGGGTCAGTGAGAGGACAAGAGCAAAGAAGGGAGTAGCAATACTCCTGAAACAGGAGTTGTAGGAGTATGTGACTGAGTGTAAGAAAGTAAACTCTAGATTGATATGGGTAAAACTGAAAGAGGATGGAGAGAGATGGGTGATTATTGGTGCCTATGCACCTGGGCATGAGAAGAAAGTGTAAGAATGAGGGGCATGAGAAGAAAGTGTAAGAAAGTAAACTCTAGATTGATATGGGTAAAACTGAAAGTGGATGGAGAGAGATTGGTGATTATTGGTGCCTATGCACCTGGGCATGAGATGAAAGATCATGAGAGTCAAGTGTTTTGGGAGCAGCTGAGTGATTGTGTTAGCAGTTTTGATTCACGAGACTGGGTTATGTGATGGGTGATTTGAATGCAAAGGTGAGTAATGTGGCAGTTGAGGGAATAATTGGTGTATGTGGGGTGTTCAGTGTTGTAAACATTAATGGTAAAGAGCTTGTAGATTTGTGTGCTGAAAAAGGACTGGTGATTGGGAACATCTGGTTTAAAAAGAGATATACATATGTGTACATATGTAAATAGGAGAGATGGCCAGAGAGAATTATTGGATTACCTGTTAATTGATAGGTACATGAAAGAGAGACTTTTGGATGTTAATGTGCTGAGAGGTGCAACTGGAGGGATGTCTGATCATTATCTTATGGAGGCGAAGGTGAAGATTTATAGAGGGCTTCAGAAAAGAAGAATGCTGGGGTGAAGAGACTGGTGAGAGTAAGTGAGCTTGGGAAGGAGACTTGTGTGAGGAAGTACCAGGAGAGACTGAGTGCAGAATGGAAAAAGGTGAAAGCAAAGGACGTAAGGGGAGTGGGGGAGGAATGGAATGTATTTAGGGAAGCAGTGTTGGCTTGCACAAAAGATGCTTGCGGCATGAGAAGCATGGGAGGTGGGCAGATTAGAAAGGGTAGTGAATGGTAGGATGAAGCAGTAAGATTATTAGTGAAAGAGAAGAGAGAGGCATTTGCACAATTTTTGCAAGGAGATAGTGCAAATGACTGGGAGATGCATAAAAGAAAGAGACAGGAGGTAAAGAGAAAGGTGCAAGAGGTGAAAAAGAGGGCAAATGAGAGTTGGGGTGAGAGAGTATCATTAAACTCTAGAGAAAATAAAAAGATGTTTTGGAAGGAGGTAAATAAAGTGCATAAAACAAGAGAAAAAATGGGAACAGCAGTGAAGGGAGCTAATGGGGAGGTGATAACAAGTAGTGGTGATGTGAGAAGGAGATGATGTGAGTATTTTGAAGGTTTATTGAATGTATTAGATGATAGAGTGGCAGATATAGGGTGTTTTGGCCAAGGCAGTGTGCAAAGTGAGAAGGTTAGGAAGAATAATTTGGTAAACAGAGACGAGGTAGTGAAAGCTTTGCAAAAGATCAAAGCCGGCAAGGCAGCGGGTTTGAATGGTATTGCAGTGGAATTTATTAAAAAGGGGTGACTGTGTTGTTGACTGGTTGGTAAAGATATTTAAAGTATGCATGGTTCATGGTGAAGTGCCTGAGGATTGGCGGAATGCATGCATAGAGCCATTGTACAAAAGGCAAAGGGGATAAAGGTGAGTGTACAAATTACAGAGGTATAAGTTTGTTGAGTATTCCTGGGAAATTATATGGGAGGGTATTGACTGAAAGGGTGAAGGCATGTACAGAGCATCAGATTAGGGAAGAGCAGTGGTAGATGATGTGTGGACCAGGTGTTTCCTTTCAAGAATGTATACTAGAAATAGAAACGCCCATACATGTATGGGTGTTTATGTATATATATATATATATATATATATATATATATTATTATATTATACTTTGTCGCTGTCTCCCGTGTTAGCGAGGTAGCACCAGCAAACAGACGAGAGAATACCCCAACCCACCCACATCCACATGTATATACATGCACGTCCACACACACGCACATATACATATCTATACATCTCAATGTATACATATATAAACACACACAGACATATACATATATATGCATGTATATAACTCATACTGTCTGCCCTTATTCATTCCTATCGCCACGCCGACACACATGTAATGACAACCCCCTCCCCCTACATGTGAGCGAGGTAGCAATAGAACAAGACAACAAAGGCCACATTCGTTCACACTCGTCTCTAGCTGGCATGTATAATGCACCGAAACCAACTGCTCCCTTTCCACATCCAGGCCCAACAAAACTTTCCATGGTTTACCAGACGCTTCATATGCCCTGGTTAAATCCATTGACAGCACGTCAACCCTGGTATACCACATCATTCCAATTCACTCTATTCCTTGCATGCCTTTCACCCTCCTGCATGTTCAGGCCCTGATCACTCAAAATCTTTTTCACTCAATCTTTCCACCTCCAATTTGGTCTCCCATTTCTCCTCGTTCCTTCCAAATCTGACACATATATCTTCTTTGTCAATCTTTCCTCACTCATTCTCTCCATGCGACCAAACCATTTCTAAACACCCTCTTCTGCTCTCTCAACCACACTCTTTTTATTACCACTTTCATTACGTACTTGATCACACCACCTCACACCACATATTGTCCTCAAACATCTCATTTCCAGCTCATCCACCCTCCTCCGCACAACTCTATCTATAGCCCACGCCTCGCAACCATATAACATCGTTGGAACCACTTTTCCTTCAAGCATACCCATTTTTGCTTTCCAAGATAACATTCTCGCCTTCCACACATTTTTCAACGCTCCCAGAATTTCCCACCCGTGTTACCCCTTCCACTTCCATGGTTCCATCTGCTGCCAAATCCACTCCCAGATATCTAAAACACTTCACTTTCTCCAGTTTCTCTCCATTCAAACTTACCTCCCAGTTGACTTGTCCCTCAACCCTACTATACCTAATAACCATGCTCTTATTTACATTTACTCTCAGCTTTCTTCTTTCACACAATTTACCAAACTCAGTCACCAGCTTCTTTGTTGGGATGAAAAGAGTGTTGAGGTAAGTGAGCTTCAGAAGGAGACTTGTGTGAGGAAGTACCAGGAGAGATTCAGTGCAAAATGGAAAAAGGTGAGAGCAAAGGACGTAAGGGGTGTGGGGCAGGAATGGGATGTACTTAGGGTAGCAGTGATGGCTTGCGCAAAAGATGCCTTTGGCATGAGTAAGGCGGGAGGTGGGCAGATTAGAAAGGGTAGTGGGTGGTGGGATGAAGAAGTAAGATTGTTAGTGGAAGAGAAGGGATGCATTTGGATGATTTTTGCAGGGAAATAGTGCAAATGACTGGGACATGAATAAAGGAAAGAGTCAGGAGGTCAAGAGAAAGGTGCAAGAGGGGAAAAAGAGGGCAAATGAGAGTTGAGGTGAGAGAGTATCCTTAAATTTTTAGGAGAATAAAAAGATGTTTTGGAAGGAGGTAAATAAAGTGAGTAAGACAAGAAAATAAATGGAAACATCGGTGAAGGGGGCTAACGGGGAAGTAATAACAAGTAGTGGTGATGTGAGAAGATAGAGTGAGTATTTTGAAGGTTTGTTGAATGTGTTAGATGATAGAGTGGCAGATATAGGCCGAGGTGGTGTGCAAAGTGAGACGGTCAGGGAGTATGGTTTGGTAAACAGAGAGGAGGTAGTGAAAGCTTTGCGGAAGATGAAAGCTGGCAAGGCGGCGGGTTTGAATGGTATTACAGAGGAATTTATCAAAAAGGGGTGACTATGATGGCTGGTTGGTGAGGGTATTCATTGTATGTATGGCTCATCATGGTGAAGTGTCTGAGGATTGGCGGAATGCATGCATAATGCCATTGTACAAAGGCAAAGGGGATAAAGGTGGGTGTTCACATTTCAGTGGTATAAGTTTGTTGAGTATTCCTGGGACATTGTATGGGAGGGTATTGATTGAGAGGGTGAAGCCATGTACAGAGCATCAGATTGGGGAAGAGCAGCGTTGTTTCAGAAGTGTTTGAGGATGTGTGGATCAGGTGTTTGCTTTCAAGAATGTAAGCAAGAAAAACAAATGGATGTGCATGTCGCACTTATGGATCTGAAAAAGGCATATGATAGAGTTGCTCTGTGGAAGGTATTAGGATTATATGATGTGAGAGGCAAGTTGCTAGAAGCAGTGAAAAGTTTTTATCAAGGATGTAAGGCATGTGTATAAGTAGGAAGAGAGGAAAGTGATTGGCTCTCTGTGAATGTCAGTTTGCGAAAGGGATGCATGATGTCTCCATGGTTGTTTAATTTGTTTATGGATTGGGTGTTCTGGGAGGTGAATGCAAGAGTTTTGGAGAGAGCGGCACGTATGCAGTCTGTTCTGGATGAGAGGGTTTGGGAAGTGAGCCAGTTTTTGTTTGTTGATGATAGAGCACTGGTGGCTGATTCAGGTGAAAAATTGCAGAAGTTGGTGACTGAGTTTGGTAAAGTGTGTGAAAGAAGAAAGCTGAGAGTAAATGTGAATAAGAGTAACACTGTTAGGTTCAGTAAGGTTGGGGGATCAGTAAGGTTGGGGGACAAGTCAATAGGGAGTTAAGTTTGAATGAGAAGAACTGGAGGAAGTGAAGTGTTTTTGACATATGGGAGTGGATTTAGCAGCGGATGGAACCATGGAAGCGGAAGTGAGACAAAGGGTGGGGGAGGGGGCGAAGGTCCTGGGAGTATTTAAGAATGTGTGGAAGGTGATAACGTTATCTCAGAGAGCAAAAACGGGTATGTTTGAAGGAATAGTGGTTCCAACAATGTTATATGGTTGTGAGGCGTGGGCTATAGATCGAGTTGTGTGGAGGAAGGTGGATGTGTTGGAAATGAGATGTTTGAGGACAATATGAGGTGTGAGGTGGTTTGATCGAATAAGTAATGAAAGGGTAAGAGAGATGTGTGGTAATAAAAAGAGTGTGGTTGAGAGAGCAGAAGAGAGTGTATTGAAATGGTTTGGTCACATCAAGAGAATGAGTGAGGAAAGATTGACCAAGAGGATATATGTGTCAGAGGTGTAGCGAACGAGGAGAAGTGGGAGACCAAACTGGAGGTGGAAGGATGGAGTAAAAAAGATTTTGAGCAATCAGGGCCTGAACATGCAGGAGGGTGAAAGGTGTGCAAGGAATAGAGTGAATTGGAACGATGTGGTATACCGGGGTCGACGTGCGGTCAGTGGATTGAACCAGGGCATGTGAAGCATCTGGGGTAAACCATGGAAAGTTTTGTGGGGCCTGGATGTGGAAAGGGAGCTGTGGTTTTGGTGCATTATACATGACAGTTAGAGATTGAGTGTGAACGAATGTGGCCTTTGTTGTCTTTTCCTAGAGTTACCTCGCACGCATGCAGGGGGGAAGGGGGTTGTCATTTCATGTGTGGCAGGGTGGCAACGGTAATGAATATATGCAGCAAGTATGAATTATGTACATATGTATTTATGTATATGTCTGTGTATGTATATATATGTGTATGTTGAAATGTATAGGTATGTATATGTGCAAGTGTGGACGTGTATGTATATACATGTGTGTGTGGGTGGGTTAGGCCATTCTTTCCTCTGTTTCCTTGTGCTACCTCACTAATGTGGGAAACAGTGACAAAGTATAATAATAAAAAATAAATAAATAATATATATATATACATATATAGTGCTAGGAAAAGACGACAAAGGCCACATTTATTCAGTCTCTAGCTGTCATGTATTATGCACCGAAGCCATAGCTCCCTTTCCACATCCAGGCCCCACAGAACTTTCCATGGTTTACCCCGGACGCTTCACATGCCCTGGTTCAATCCATTGAGAGCATGTCGACCCTGGTATACCACATCGTTCCAATTCACTCTATTCCTTGCTCGCTGCATGTTCAGGCCCCGATCTCTCAAAATCTTTTTCACTCCATCTTTCCACCTCCAATTTGGTCTCCCACTTCTCCTCGTTCCCTCCACCTCTGACACATATATCCTCTTGGTCAATCTTCTCTCACTCATTCTCTCCATGTGACCAAACCATTTCAAAACACCCTCTTCTGCTCTCTCAACCACACTCTTTTTACTACCACACATCTCTCTTACCCTATTAGTGCTTACTCGATCAAACCACCTCACACCACATATTGTCCTCAAACATCTCATTTCCAGCACATCCATCCTCACAACCATATAACATTGCTGGAACCACTATTCCTTCAAACATACCTATTTTTGCTTTCCAAGATAACATTCTCGACTTCCACACATTTTTCAACGCTGCCAGAACTTTCGCCCCCTACCCTACTTATGCTTCCATGGTTCCATCCATTGCCAAATATAATCCCAGATATATATATATATATATATATATATTTTTTTTTTTTTTTTTTGCTTTGTCGCTGTCTCCCGCGTTTGCGAGGTAGCGCAAGGAAACAGACGAAAGAAATGGCCCAACCCACCCCCATACACATGTATATACATACGTCCACACACGCAAATATACATACCTACACAGCTTTCCATGGTTTACCCCAGACGCTTCACATGCCTTGATTCAATCCACTGACAGCACGTCAACCCCGGTACACCACATCGCTCCAATTCACTCTATTCCTTGCCCTCCTTTCACCCTCCTGCATGTTCAGGCCCCGATCACACAAAATCTTTTTCACTCCATCTTTCCACCTCCAATTTGGTCTCCCTCTTCTCTTTGTTCCCTCCACCTCCGACACATATATCCTCTTGGTCAATCTTTCCTCACTCATTCTCTCCATGTGACCAAACCATTTCAAAACACCCTCCTCTGCTCTCTCAACCACGCTCTTTTTATTTCCACACATCTCTCTTACCCTTACGTTACTTACTCGATCAAACCACCTCACACCACACATTGTCCTCAAGCATCTCATTTCCAGCACATCCATCCTCCTGCGCACAACTCTATCCATAGTCCACGCCTCGCAACCATACAACATTGTTGGAACCACTATTCCTTCAAACATACCCATTTTTGCTTTCCGAGATAATGTTCTCGACTTCGACACATTCTTCAAGGCTCCCAGAATTTTCGCCCCCTCCCCCACCCTATGATCCACTTCCGCTTCCATGTTTCCATCCGCTGCCAGATCCACTCCCAGATATCTAAAACACTTCACTTCCTCCAGTTTTTCTCCATTCAAACTCACCTCCCAATTGACTTGACCCTCAACCCTACTGTACCTAATAACCTTGCTCTTATTCACATTTACTCTTAACTTTCTTCTTTCACACACTTTACCAAACTCAGTCACCAGCTTCTGCAGTTTCTCACATGAATCAGCCACCAGCGCTGTATCATCAGCGAACAACAACTGACTCACTTCCCAAGCTCTCTCATCCCCAACAGACTTCATCCTTGCCCCTCTTTCCAAAACTCTTGCATTCACCTCCCTAACAACCCCATCCATAAACAAATTAAACAACCATGGAGACATCACACACCCCTGCCGCAAACCTACATTCACTGAGAACCAATCACTTTCCTCTCTTCCTACAAGTACACATGCCTTACATCCTCGATAAAAACTTTTCACTGCTTCTAACAACTTTCCTCCCACACCATATATTCTTAATACCTTCCACAGAGCATCTCTATCAACTCTATCATATGCCTTCTCCAGATCCATAAATCCTACATACAAATCCATTAGCTTTTCTAAGTATTTCTCACATACATTCTTCAAAGCAAACACCTGATCCACACATCCTCTACCACTTCTGAAACCACACTGCTCTTCCCCAATCTGATGCTCTGTACATGCCTTCACCCTCTCAATCAATACCCTCCCATACAATTTGCCAGGAATACTCAACAAACTTATACCTCTGTAATTTGAGCACTCACTCTTATCCCCTTTGCCTTTGTACAATGGCACTATACACGCATTCCGCCAATCCTCAGGAACCTCACCATGAGTCATACATACATTAAATAACCTTACCAACCAGTCAACAATACAGTCACCCCCTTTTTTTATAAATTCCACTGCAATACCATCCAAACCTGCTGCCTTGCCGGCTTTCATCTTCCGCAAAGCTTTTACTACCTCTTCTCTGTTTACCAAATCATTTTCCCTAACCCTCGCACTTTGCACACCACCTCGACCAAAACACCCTATATCTGCCACTCTATCATCAAACACATTCAACAAACCTTCAAAATACTCACTCCATCTCCTTCTCACATCACCACTACTTGTTATCACCTCCCCATTTGCGCCCTTCACTGAAGTTCCCATTTGCTCCCTTGTCTTACGCACTTTATTTACCTCCTTCCAGAACATCTTTTTATTCTCCCTAAAATTTAATGATACTCTCTCACCCCAACTCTCATTTGCCCTTTTTTTCACCTCTTGCACCTTTCTCTTGACCTCCTGATGAGAACTACTATTGACGTTTGTGTAAATAAATTAAACATTTCCTTTTTCCATAGCCAGAGGTTGAACCATTATGTGACATTCATTTTTTCATTTCATTTCAAGCTAGAAGTTTCAGTTTTCTAAATTGTTTCTTACATTTTTCACATGTATATATATGTATGTGTGTGTGTGTGTATGTGTGCGTGTGTGTGTGTATGTGTGTGTATGTGTATATATATATATATGTATATTATCCCTGGGGATAGGGGTGAGAGAATGCTTCCCACGCGTTCCTCGCGTGTCGTAGAAAGCGACTGGAGGGGACGGGAGCAGGGGGCCAGAAATCCTCCCCTCCTTGTATTTTTTTAACTTTCTAAAATGGGAAACAAAAGAAGGAGTCACGCGGGGAGTGCTCATCCTCCTCGAAGGCTCAGATTGGGGTGCCTAAATGTGTGTGGATGTAACCAAGATGTGAAAAAAGGAGAGATAGGTAGTATGTTTGAGGAAAGGAACCTGGATGTTTTGGCTCTGAGTGAAACGAAGCTCAAGGGTAAAGGGGAAGAGTGGTTTGGGAATGTCTTGGGAGTAAAGTCAGGGGTTAGTGAGAGGACAAGAGCAAGGGAAGGAGTAGCAGTACTCCTGAAACAGGAGTTGTGGAAGTATGTGATAGAATGTAACAAAGTAAATTCTCGATTAATATGGGTAAAACTGAAAGTTGATGGAGAGAGATGGGTGATTATTGGTGCATATGCACCTGGGCATGAGAAGAAAGATCATGAGAGGCAAGTGTTTTGGGAGCAGCTGAATGAGTGTGTTAGTGGTTTTGATGCACGAGACCGGGTTATAGTGTTGGGTGATTTGAATGCAAAGGTGAGTAATGTGGCAGTTGAGGGAATAATTGGTATACATGGGGTGCTCAGTGTTGTAAATGGAAATGGTGAAGAGCTTGTAGATTTATGTGCTGAAAAAGGACTGATGATTGGGAATACCTGGTTTAAAAAGCGAGATATACATAAGTATACTTATGTAAGTAGGAGAGATGGCCAGAGAGCGTTATTGGATTACGTGTTAATTGACAGGCGCGCGAAAGAGAGACTTTTGGATGTTAATGTGCTGAGAGGTGCAACTGGAGGGATGTCTGATCATTATCTTGTGTAGGCTAAGGTGAAGATTTGTATGGGTTTCCAGAAAAGAAGAGTGAATGTTGGGGTGAAGAGGGTGGTGAGAGTAAGTGAGCTTGGGAAGGAGACTTGTGTGAGGAAGTACCAGGAGAGACTGAGTACAGAATGGAAAAAGGTGAGAACAATGGAAGTAAGGGGAGTGGGGGAGGAATGGGATGTATTTAGGGAATCAGTGATGGATTGCGCAAAAGATGCTTGTGGCATGACAAGAGTGGGAGGTGGGTTGATTAGAAAGGGTAGTGAGTGGTGGGATGAAGAAGTAAGAGAATTAGTGAAAGAGAAGAGAGAGGCATTTGGACGATTTTTGCAGGGAAAAAATGAAACTGAGTGGGAGACGTATAAAAGAAAGAGACAGGAGGTCAATATATATATATATATATATATATATATATATATATATATATATATATATATATATATATATATATATATATATCGAGGATGTAAGGCATATGTACGTGTAGGAAGAGAGGAAAGTGATTGGTTCTCAGTGAATGTAGGTTTGCGGCAGGGGTGTGTGATGTCTCCATGGTTGTTTAATTTGTTTATGGATGGGGTTGTTAGGGAGGTAAATGCAAGAGTTTTGGAAAGAGGGGCAAGTATGAAGTCTGTTGGGGATGAGAGAGCTTGGGAAGTGAGTCAGTTGTTGTTCGCTGATGATACAGCGCTGGTGGCTGATTCATGTGAGAAACTGCAGAAGCTGGTGACTGAGTTTGGTAAAGTGTGTGGAAGAAGAAAGTTAAGAGTAAATGTGAATAAGAGCAAGGTTATTAGGTACAGTAGGGTTGAGGGTCAAGTCAATTGGGAGGTGAGTTTGAATGGAGAAAAACTGGAGGAAGTGAAGTGTTTTAGATGTCTGGGAGTGGATCTAGCAGCGGATGGAACCATGGAAGCGGAAGTGGATCATAGGGTGGGGGAGGGGGCGAAAATTCTGGGGGCCTTGAAGAATGTGTGGAAGTCGAGAAAATTATCTCGGAAAGCAAAAATGGGTATGTTTGAAGGAATAGTGGTTCCAACAATGTTGTATGGTTGCGAGGCCTGGGCTATGGATAGAGTTGTGCGCAGGAGGATGGATGTGCTGGAAATGAGATGTTTGAGGACAATGTGTGGTGTGAGGTGGTTTGATCGAGTGAGTAACGTAAGGGTAAGAGAGAAGTGTGGAAATGAAAAGAGCGTGGTTGAGAGAGCAGAAGAGGGTGTTTTGAAGTGGTTTGGGCACATGGAGAGGATGAGTGAGGAAAGATTGACCAAGAGGATATATGTGTCGGAGGTGGAGGGAACAAGGAGAAGAGGAAGACCAAATTGGAGGTGGAAAGATGGAGTGAAAAAGATTTTGTGTGATCAGGGCCTGAACATGCAGGAGGGTGAAAGGAGGGCAAGGAATAGAGTGAATTGGAGCGATGTGGTATACCGGGGTTGACGTGCTGTCAGTGGATTGAATCAAGGCATGTGAAGCGTCTGGGGTAAGCCATGGAAAGCTGTGTAGGTATGTATATTTGCGTGTGTGGACGTATGTATATACATGTGTATGGGGGGGGGTTGGGCCATTTCTTTCGTCTGTTTCCTTGCGCTACCTCGCAAACGCGGGAGACAGCGACAAAGTATAATAATAAATTTAAATAATATATATATATATATATATCATCCACAACAGACTTCATACTTGCCCCTCTTTCCAAAAC
>NC_092243.1:15084965-15102465 GCF_036320965.1 Panulirus ornatus | reverse complement strand
ATTTGTTCTCTTGCCTTACGCACGCTATCTATCGCCGTCCAAAACATCTTCATATTTTTCTTAGAATTTAAGGATACTCTCACCATAACTCTCATTTGTCCTCTTTTTCAACTCTTGCACCTCTTTCTTGACATCTTGCCGTTTTCTTTTATACATCTCCCAGTCATTTGCACTACTTCCCTGCAAATATCGTCCAAACGCCTCACTTTTCTCTTTCACTAACAATCTTACTTCTTCATCACACCACTCACTACCCTTTCTAATCTGCTCACCTCCCATCTTTCTCATACCACATGCATCTTTTGTGCAAGGCATCACTGCTTCACTAAATACATCCCATTCCCCACCTACTCCCCTTACGTCATTTGCTCTCACCTTTTGCCATTCTAAACTCAATCTCTTCTGATTATTCCTTTCACAAGTCTCCTTTCCAAGCTCACTTACTCTCGCGACTCTCTTCGCCCCAACATTCTTCTTCTCTGAAAGCCTCTACAAATCTTCACCTTTTGATAGTGATCAGAGATCCCTCTAGTTGCCCCTCTCAGCACCTTAACATACAAAAGTCTCTCTTTTACACGCCTATCAATTAACATGTAGTCCAATAATGCCCTTTGACCATCTCTCCTACTTACATACGTATACTTACGTATATATCTCTTTTAAACCACGTATTCCCCTTCACCTGTCTTTTTTTCATCACACAAATATACAAGCTCTTCACCATTTGCATTTACAACATTGAGAACTCCATGTACACCAATTATACCTTCAACCTGCTCATTACTCATCTTCGCATTCAAATCACCCATCACTATAACCCGGTCTCGTGCATCAAGGCTGCTAATACACTCACTCAACTGCTTCCAGAACACTTGCCATTTATGATCTTTCTTCTTATGACCAGGTGCATAGGCACCAATAATCACCACTCTTTCTCCATCCACTTTCAGTTTTACCCGCATCAATCTAGAATTTACTTTCTTACACTCTATCACATACTCCCACAACTCCTGCTTCAGGAGTATTGCTACTCCTTCTTAGCTCTTGTCCTCTCACCAAACCCTGATTTTACTACCGAGTCTTTCCCAAACCACTCTACCTCTTTGCCCTTGAGCTTCGTTTTATTCAGAGTCAGAACATCCAGGTTTCTTTCCTCAAACATACTACCTATTTCTCCTTTTTTCTCATCTTGGTTACATCCACACACATTCAGACATCCCAACCTGAGCCTTCGAGGAGGATGAGCACTCCCTGCTTGACTCCTTCTGTTTCCCTTTTTAGAAATAAAATAAAAGGAGGGGTGGGGGCGGGGCAGGTTTCCAGTCCCCCGCTCTCCCCTCTTTAGTCGCCTTGAATACGTTGGAAGTTTTCTTTCTCCAACAGCCAGGATCGAGCCCGGGATCCTTGCGTGGCAGGCAGGAGCACTACTGCTAAGCTATGATCGTCCCTAATAGGGAAATGACTATTCGAATACTATGTAGTCAAATATGTAATCGAAGAGTATTCAATTATATGGTATTCGAATAGTCATATCCCTATTCGGGGTGATCATAGCCTAGCAGTAACGCTCCCGCCTGCCACTCAGGGGTCTCGGGTTCGATCCTGGCTGTTGAAGATTTGTATGTTATATGGAAGTGCGCGTTCATATCTACTATATTCGTATATGCATATTGTATATATATATTTATATATATATATATTTTTTTTTAAACTATTCGCCATTTCCCGCGTTAGCGAGGTAGCGTTAAGAACAGAGGACTGGGCCTTTGTGGAATATCCTCACCTGGCCCCCCTCTGTTCCTTCTTTTGGAAAAAAAAAAAAAAAAAAAATGGGAGGGGAGGATTTCCAGCCTCCCGCTCCCTCCCCTTTTAGTCGCCTTCTACGACACGCAGGGAATACGTGGGAAGTATTCTTAATCCCCTATCCCCAGGGATAATTTATATATATATATATATATATATATATATATATATATATAGCATTCGAACTTATGAGGGATCGATCGGGCGACCTGTGAATGCGTCATAATCAGAAGCGCAACTGTTACACTCTCAGACTTAACTCGACTATTCTGCTGCCCTAATTTCACCATTTGATGAAGAGGTTTGTTCGTGACAAGTGGGCTTTGTGTATATCTTTGAATAGTTATGAAGTTTAGAGATGTATCGGGTGTCGGAATTCAGATATCCGCGGATTAGGATGTGTATGCGGATTAGGATGCTTACGTATTTTGTGGATGCGGCTGCGGATGTCAGTTTCTAAAAAACATCGGATGTGGATGCGAATGTCAGACTTTGACATTTTCGCCGAGGTTTTCAGGATACTTTATTATATGTTTTGATAGATTAAGAATGATTTTTTCGTTACAGAACATCAATCATTTCCAAATGGTGGGTACTTTCGTTACAAAGTCCTGTGTGATTGTAGTTTCTTATTGTTACTTGTCGTACATCCTACCAAACACTTTCCCCAGTCTCCACCCTTTTGAGAGTGGTTAACTTAAATCTTAATCCATCAACAGTTAATTCTTCATCGCATAGTCATTCAGTATCTAAAGTACAAGATAGGCAAGGTTTTCTTCAAAAACAAAAGTTTCCCTGCCTTTTCTGCTAAAAGTCGCTTATGTTTTACATCATAGATCAAGCCAGCACCACAGAGTAGCTACTCACTAGGGACGCTACTTGCGGGACAGCAAAGATATGGATGGACAAGAGACCTTCGCCAAATCAGGGTAGATTCTCACCGTTTCTTTCCACCCTCGCAAACTGTCTTCACTCGTTCCACTGACTCTCTTTTCCTTGTGATACCCTTCAATATCTTTCCTTGCATTCTTCCTTACTGTATGTAACTCTTCCGCTTCATCATGACTACTGAGGCAAGAATAGAGGTCATTGCTTCCAAGGGTGTTGGTTGTTGTGTTAATTGTTCGTATTTTGTCTCCGTTTTCTGGTTGGTTCGTCGTCTTCATTTCCCTTGGTGCTCAGCTGAGTCAGCTCTTCACAAAGTTTGGCAACTGATGATTTTACTTGATCAGTGATGTGAGAAGAGGAAAAGAATCTACTTTAATATCTTGGATCAAGATATATTGCAACTCTGTACAAATCTTCACTTTCAAGCCAGGTAAATACTTTTTCAACATCAGCTCGCATTGTTTCATGACGTTTGCTACCTGTATTGCTTTTTTTTTTTTTCTATCTTGGGGTGACTCAGTCATTGATTCGATATCTGGTTCAGAGCCTAAAACTGAAGTATCAGTCACTTCAGAAAATTCTGACGTGCTTGGCTGAAGAAAGGTTGTCAAGGAAACTACAGGAGATATTACATCAACTATTGTATATGTTGAGTCACTCTTTTTTTTTGTGATATCTTTATAAGGTCATAAAGCTTCTGCACATTTGGACAATATCAACCAGTCAGTGGTCCTGAGTTGCTTTACGTCAAGTGTTCTTTTCAGCATGTGCTACGTGCTGCTCTTGGGTTCTTGTAGCCTGTCTTGAATCTTTTTTTTGTTCATCGTGTACCTTCTTTGAGGGATGAAAATGAGCAGCAATGTTGCGACATCTGAATTGTCTTTTCCATTTCATCCTGTGACAATATTCCAGTTTGAACAGCTTGTTGTATTCTATGCACAGCACAACCCAAAATATTCACACCAAACAGGAATAGAGCTCTTTTCATATTTGCTCCAGCATCACACAAAACACAGTACTCACACTGGAAATGTCCCACTTCATCAACAAATCAAACTTTCTAGAAATATTCTCTCCTGTGTGCCCTCTTGTAGTTATTCAGCATCTCACAAAAAGTTAATTCTTTCAAAGTCCTTATTGAAAGCATGTGCAGTTAGATTCAGCAATGAAACACCTCCTGAGTTTTCTGACCATACATCAGTTGCGAAGGGAATCTTGCTGTCCTGCATCACTTCATCAATCAATCTTTTTATTTCGTTGACAGGAGACTCATGTATGTTATTGCATATCAGTGAGGAACATAAGTTTCGCTGCTTCAGCCATCAGTTTCATAAATCCTATGTCCTCAGCACTACAAATTTATCCAGTTTCTTTGATTTAAAGTTAGAAGGACCACACAGTTTTCCACTTTGAAAACATTCTTCAACATTGCTTAATGTCTGACTTCACTTTTTTGCAAAGGAGTTTTTTCTGTCTTTACTTTCTCCTCCAACTTCTTTCTTTTTTCTGTTTCTAATTCTTCAAACTGTTCTTTGTGCATTGATTCACGTCCCTTTCGTGAATGACCTTTTTTTGCACAAAAGACACTGCGTTAAGTTATTTGACTGTTCCACGAAGTATTTCCACACACACACACACACACACACACACACACACACACACATATATATAACGCGGGAAAAGGCTATCAAGTATAATGGATAAATATCATGTATATATATATATACATATATATATATATATATATATATATATATATATATATATATATATATATATATATATATATATATTTATATCTATATATATATTACTTACCTCAATATTCTGAAACACTCTGTTCACGATGGGATCCGAACTCTTGTTGAAAAACGTGAAGCTTGTTCCCGATGCTGGCTGCCTTCCCCACCTCCAGTCGTCCGCATCCAGCAGGTCTTGAAAGGAGTTAATGGGTGGGAAGAGCTTGGGGAAGGTGAGGTGAGCCACCAGGGAGGAGCGGTAGGCCGTGCAGATGACCAAGCAGGACACCAGCCACCAACCCACCACCACCTGACACACACAAGTACACGTACGTCAATGACATTAGCAGGTAAATAGATCATGAATATAAATTCAGATGTCAGTTTTAACTCCAAATGTTCCTATCTTTGGTGAACTAGAATATTATACGTTTGTTCAGTGAAAAGATGGATTACAAGCACAATCTATACAATAATGCGTCTTTTTCTGCACATGATCTCTCCTTCTCCGAACTGAATTCGTTATGACACATTCATAAAATACCTGACAACTAAACGGTCTGTCGGGTGTTTGGGTTTGAGGCCCATCAACTGCCGTCAACAACAGACGAGTAATCTTGAACACCTTCCTCAGGTTTTAGGAATGAGTCTAAGACGACATCCACTTTCCACGTGCATATGACCCATAAAGAATTGTACCAAACATCGTTCTGGAAACGTTTTATCTGACATGATCCGGCTGTTTGCGGAATAACTAAAGTACTGGAAGGCTAGCCGAAGATACCGGGCTTAATTCACATATTCTTCATCACTAACATCATATTTTCATTACTGTATTATCATAGACACATGTCTTTTTATGTTGTACATGTGATAGTCGTTTTTTGTTGTTCTGAATGTCTATTTTCTTCCCTCAGTTGACGGTGCCCACTTTCTTCCCAAAAGCTTCGTTCGCCGTTACACGTCCTGTTGGACTTCGTAGAACTCATCTTCTCATTTCATTGATATGTGCTTAACATATGATAATCAAATAGGAAGGTTACGTATGATGCTACGATGATATGGAGTGTTATATTCTGCTGGATCCCCAGAAGTATGAAATTCAAGGAGGTTTTGTCGTATTGTTCCTAAAAATCTGTATGAATCGCTCAATACCTAACATTTGTCTTATCGAACACCTTTACTCGACATTTATGCAATACAGATATATACATACGTTTGTCTCATCATGAATCACTTACTCTGCTGGAGCTGGTGAGTGGGGGGAGGAAGGGAGGGTTCTCCAGCAGGGCACCCCAGCTGTAGAAGAGGGACGAGCCGAGCCTGACGCCACGTTCGCCTGACACCCAGGACCAGATGGTCTGCAGTAACCACAAGACGAGGCCGGAGGAGAACCCGCACGCTACCACGGCTGTCCACAGCCATCCTGAGAACAGTAGAAATCAAAGGGGTCACAACCGTATGAGCTCTCGTGGTATGAGCGTCAGCATTTCTGAACGTGGTGTTGTTTATAAAGTCCCATGTAAAGATTGTAACCAGTTATATACTGGACAGTTGGGGAAATATTTGGAAACAGGATCTCACAACATAAGTATAGTGTTAGGATAGCCCAACAGAGCAACGGCTTATTCCAACATAAAGCTGCATTTCACCACCATATCGACTGGGACGGAGCTAAGACCATAGGAAAATCAAACTAAATGTCTCAGTGAAAGAAACGTTAGTGAATCATGTTTGATCCTTGGCACATTTGATCATCATGTAAATATGTCCTTTGTCCATACTGAATGTGACAAACTGTTAATTTACATAATCATTGAGAAGTGTACCCCAGAATAACCCCGACCCTGTGCACACACCATGTAAGGAGAGGATGGTCAGACACTTCAGGTCATATCATTAGACCTTAACACACATTAGATCTCCACGGGAATTGTGAGGTGCCTGAGGACTGGGGGAATGCTTGCATACTGCTATTGTAGAAAGGCAAAGGGGATAAGAGTGAGTGCTCAAATTACACAGGTATAAGTTTGTTGAGTATTTCTGGGAAATTATATGGGAGGGTATTGATTGAGAGGGTGAAGGCATGTGCAGAGCATCAGATTGGGGAAGAACAGTGTGGTTTCAAAAGTGGTAGAGGATGTGTGGATCAGGTGTTTGCTTTGAAAAATGTATGTGAGAAATACTTAGAAAAGCAAATGGATTTGTGTGTAGCATTTATGGATCTGGAGAAGGCATATGATAGAGTTGATAGAGATGCTCTGTGGAAGGTATTAAGAATATATGGTGTGGGAGGTAAGTTGTTAGAACAGTGAAAAGTTTTTATCGAGGATGTAAGGCATGTGTACGTGTAGGAAGAGAGGAAAGCGATTGGTTCTCAGTAAATGTTGGTTTGCGGCAGGGATGCGTGATGTTTCCATGGTTGTTTAATTTGTTTATGGATGGGGTTGTTAGGGAGGTGAATGCAAGAGTTTTGGAAAGAGGGGCAAATATGCAGTCTGTTGTGGATGAGAGAGCTTGGGAAGTGAGTCAGTTGTTGTTCGCTGATGATACAGCGCTGGTGGCTGATTCGGGTGAGAAACTGTAGAAGTTTATGACTGAGTTTGGTAAAGTGTGTGAAAGAAGAAAGCTGGGAGTAAATGTGAATAAGAGCAAGGTTATTAGGTACAGTAGGGTTGAGGGACAAATCAATTGGGAGGTAAGTTTGAATGGAGAAAAACTGGAGGAAATGAAGTTTTTTAGATATCTGGGAGTGGATTTGGCAGCGGATGGAACCATGGAAGCGGAAGTGAATCATGGGTTGGGGGAGGGGGCAAAAGGTCTGGGAGCGTTGAAGAATGCGTGGAAGTCGAGAACTTTACCTTGGAAAGCAAAAATGGGTATGTTTGAAGGAATAGTGGCTCCAAGAATCTTATATGGTTGCGAGGCGTGGGCTTTAGATAGAGTTGTGCGGAGGAGGGTGGATGTACTGGAAATGAGATGTTTGAGGACAATATGTGGTGTGAGGTGGTTTGATCGAGTACGTAATGAAAGGGTGAGAGAGATGTGTGGTAATGATAAGAGTGTGGTTGAGAGAGCAGAAGAGGGTGTTTTGAAATGGTTTGGTCACACGGAGAGAATGAGTGAGGAAAGATTGACCAAGAGGATATATGTGTCAGAGGAGGAGGGAACGAGGAGAAGTGGGAGACCAAATTGGAGGTGGAAAGATGGAGTGAAAAAGATTTTGAGTGATCGGGGCCTGAACATGCAGGAGGGTGAAAGGCGTGCAAGGAATAGAGTGAACTGGAACGATGTAGTATACCGGGGTCGACGTGCTGTCAATGGATTGAATCAGGGCATGTGAAGCGTCTGGGGTAAACCATGGAAAGTTGTGTGGGGCCTGGATGTGGAAAGGGAGCTGTGGTTTCGGTGCTTTATACAAAAGACAAACGTAGTTGACCAATGATTTCTATGACCTCATTCTCTAAAATGCTGAAGAGTGAGTGTTGTACTATTACCTGTGAACGGCCTGACGAGCGAGAGGGACTGCGGCAGTGGCTGTGGCTTTAAGGAGATGATGACGAAGGACTCGGGGCTGAAGATCCTGGAGTAATCGACCACTTCCATCCTCGATGCGGTAGGGGACAGAGTGAGGGAGAAGTCAGCCCGTTGCTTCTGAAGGGTACCAACAGTGCCACTCCAGTTACCTTCAGCATCAGCAGCACCCCACTGTCGGTCCAACGGCTCCCGCAACACAAACCTAAACATTAAGTCACTTTTTGTTTTCTTTTAAGAAAAACAAACATTTCTTTAAAGAAAAAAAATCACATGGACTTTTGTATCATAACATCATCATTCCTATGTCAATAAGGTATTCCATTATATAAAACAAGAAAGGTCAGAGGGGCAAGCCAAAAATATCTTTAATCATACAATATAATCCTTAAGTATCACCAGGTTTTCCAATCGGCCGACCTCGAACATTCTGGGGGCTTTAGAGACCGGATACTTTGTACACAAACACTTCCCCCATTGAATGAGCCCCTCCCACAGTACGGCCCTTCCGTATCCAAACCCCTATCATCAGCACTGCCCTCCTCACTCCCGACACTCACCTCCAGCACGGCTCCTCCACTTCCCTGACACTCAACGTCTGGAGGGTAACACTGCTGGCTACAGGTTAATGTGAGCCTGACGGGAAATGACCCACTGAGACCCCGTTGTCCAAGGACGTGAGACGAAGGGTGTTCGATCACGAGCAATCGAATAGTCATTTCTCTATACAGTGCTTTTTAGCCTAGCCTTATACGTCATAAGCTACCGCACAAATGTTAACGGTTCGAGTCCTGTTGCCACGAAGGGATCATGCAATTATGGTGCAGTGCCTGTGGAATGGCGAAATTCATGTATAATGCTACTGTATAGAAGCAAGAGGTATAAGTTTGTTGAGTGTACCTAGTAAGTTGTATAAGAGTGTGGTAATTAGAAGACTAAAGACATGTAGAAAACATCATATACGGAAGGAACAACGTAGTTTCCAAAGTGGAAGAGGATTAGTGGGTAAGGAGTTTGCTTTAAAGAATGTGTGTGAGAAATACCTAGGTAAACAGAAGGATTTGTATGTGGCAATTATGGATCTAGAAAATGCATATTATGGGGTTGACAGGGATGCCTTGTGGAAAGTTTTAAGGATATATGGTGTACGAAAAAAGCTGCTAGAAGCAGTGAGGTTTTTTTTTTTTTTTCCCGTCTGAAGTCATGTGTACGAGTAGGACGAGAGGAGAGTGAGAGGTTCTGTGGTAGGTGTGTGTGATGTTTCCATGGTTTGTAATGTGTTTATGGAAGGGGTGGTGAGGGAGGTAAATCCAATGGTCTTGGAAAGAGGTGGGTAGTATGCAGCCTTTGGGGATAAGAGGGCCTGGAAAGTGAGTCAGTTGTTATTTGCCGATGACAGTAATGGTGTCAGATTCAAATGAGAAACTGCAGAAGTTGGTGACTGAGTCTGGAAGAATGTGTGAAAGGTGGAGGTCGATCGTAAACGTAAATAAAAGCAAAGTTATTAGGTTTAACAGGGTAGAGGGACAGGTTCGTTGGGGTGTGAGTTTGAATGTAGAGAATGTAGAATCAGTTAAGAGTTTAAAACACCTGGAAGTGCATATGCCAGTAAATGGAACCGTGGAATCGTGAGTCATAAGTTGATCTAGGGGTCACTGAAGAATGTGTAGAAAGATAGGCTGTTATCTAGGTGGGCGAAAATTGGGTAAGTTTGAAGGTATAGTAGTTCCAAAAATGTTGTAAAGCTGCGAGGCATGAGCTATAGATCAGGATGTGCGGAGGAAGGTGGAAGTATTATAAATAAAATGTTTGAGGGCAATATGAGGTGTGAGGTGGTTTGGTTGGGTAAGTAATGAAAGGGTAAGAGAGATGTGTGGTAATAGAAACAGTGTGGTGGAGGGATCCAAAGAGAGTGTGCTAAAATGGTTTGGGTACATGAAGAGAGTGGATGCAGAGAGGTTAACAAAGAGGACATATTTGTCAGAAGTGGAGAAAACAAGGAAAACGGGGAGACCAAAATGGAGATTGAAGGATAGGGAGAAAAAGGTTTTGAATGATCGGGGCCTGGGCATGCAGGAGGGTGAAGGCGTGCACGGGACAGAGTGAATTGGAACAATGTGGTATATAGGGGTCGACGTACTGTCAGTGGACTGAACCAGGGAATGTAATGCGGCCAGGAACACTATGGAAGTTCTGTGGGGTCTGGTTGTGGATAGGGAGCTGTATTATTGGTGCATCACACACGACAAAGGATGGATCTGAGCGAGTGCGGCCTTTCTTCGTCTGTTCTTCGCTAATTCGGGCAACGGCGATAAAATTTAGATACGTGGCAAAATAGGTCAACTGTTCACATTTCCACACACACACACACACACACACACACAGAAAAGATCTCCGTTAGTCCAGTGTGGCGCCTTTTCAGTTGCACGTGTGGCGGGCGGAGGACACGAGGCTATAAACCACTGAGGTCATGATGACGGGAAATTGTCAGGAAATGTCACTGAACTGTAGAAATACAGCCATCATAAAGTAGTTTAAAACAACTCGAGTATGAAGGAAACATACGTAAAGTTAAGCTGAGCAGCGATGGCGTTAATCATACGGATGTCGAGGGAGTCTGAGGGTGTGACTACACTGCCCAGCTGCTGTGTGTTCCTCTTGTAGTCTACGTAGGGGAAGTAGTCCATAGAGACGATGTTGAACGTATGACCCTGCCAGTCATTCCCAAGGCCTGGAAGATTACAATATGGAGGTGAGAAGAAGGATTTTAAAGACCTATATAGCTTACCAAGTAATCAGTTGCTTTTAGAAATTCGTTCAGATATAGGACACTTAGATGTCATATTAGATTTCTGGTCAGCCAATCTTTAAAGTATTCGAAAGTTAGTATCGTGCCTGTGAAGAGTGAGGCGCCCTCCGGCACGCCTTGGTCGAGGTTCCACTGGTGCAGCAGCTGTACTCCCGCCTCACTGTTGTTGCAGAAGAGACAACGTCGGTACACCCATACGCTCGCACGACCTTCTGGAAAGAGCAAAACTCTGTGGTAACTCGGCTCGTCTCTTTGTGCCTGACTATGAGTCTGTCTGTTATGAAATGTAACAATAGTTGTACCGATATATTAGAATCAAGGACAAAAGCATTGTTTCTTTAAACTTTTGGATGTTCTATTTCCTGAATCACTATCAAGGTGAATATTGTATATACATGTACCTTACTTTCATAACTTCAGTGACTTAACAGGAATTACCTGTTGACTTTCTAGATCTTTCTATGACTGGTTGTGAAAACACTTAAACTTTCCAAGCAAAGATCCCAAAAATTAAGAATGCCTTCAGTGCAAATAACTTCTAATTGTAACATCAATTATATTATCAAAACACAAACATAAGTTGGGTTCTTTTCATAATGAAATAATCTATCTTGCCCCAAAAAACACACTCTTCGTTCTCCCTCTCTGGTAGGATGAAGCATATCTTTAATACATAATCCTCCTTTACTTTCCTAGGTACTGAAATATACAAATATATCTTATCCACACTATTGCTTATATTGTTCTAACCTCTTAAATATATAGATTTACATAAGCTACGATTCTTGTATGTCACTGTAAATCACTTCCTTACACGTCTGTCCCTAACATGAAATATTACCAGGTACGTGTTGGACTCGTTTCTTAAGAATAGTGGCAAGGGTCAGGTTGCTGCGGCTGGTGTGGTGATGCTGGGCTGTGAGCTCCTGGTGAAGGGAGAGGTAGAGGGCGTGGAGGGTGTTGCGGAGACTCGGGTGGAGGAGGACGACCTCTGCTACTGCTGCTGGCCCACCCACCACCACCATCCGCATCTCTCGCTGCTGCCACACTCCTGACCACTCCAGAAATCTGGCCATGTTGAAAGCAATTTTAGTGCTGACTTCTGCGTAACTGAAATACACTACAGTTTATGTTGAGTCGTGAATCAATGTTTTGTATCTACTGATTCCGCTTGTTGCCTCTGTCTACCTAGTGGTCTATGCACCACTGTATACCACTTCCCTTATCTCAAGAAGGATGGCGGGAGGAGAACATACCAGTCAAGCACTCACTCATACGTGACGATTCATTCTGGAGTTGGAAATCCATCAAGGAATACGTGGAAGAATTTAAGGTTACTGTACTCTACACGAAAATTGATTTCAAAAACAAGTTAAGTAGTTATCTTTTCTGTTACACAATGAAATTAGACAATCCATACTAAGAGAAATGAGGGTATCTAAACCTGTTAACGCAACCCAAGAAGGTACGCCGGATTAATAGATAAGGAGCGATATACATACAGAGAATGGTGAATGGCAGTATCTGGAGCCTTACAATTACTCTACGGTACGGAAAGGTGACGTTGCAACATAACTCGGATGTACTCAAGGAAAATGAATCATATGAGCTTGTCCTTTTTACGTCGATACTCATGGACCAGTGCACCTCCATAGCTGAACCACGGTATCTCATACCAGTAATAGATTTGCGATTTGCAGGTATGTTATAAACTGTAAATATTGAACGTACACTAAGCGAGGTGTATATTCTAGTTGATATGCTTACGGCTTACAAGTAGTTGGTAACCAATCACGACATTTAGCTGAAAATTCTCTGACTCGTAACGGACAATCTCACTTGATTCCAATGAAAATGAATATTTTGCAGGGACACTGACTTACCATAGATGTAAAAGAAGTAGAATTCGATAAATGTCCTAACTACATTATCAACAGACTGTGCTACATGTGGAACATATGAATGTAAGTGAGACGTTCAAAATCACCATAGGAAACAGCTAGGCTAGAGGATCTCAGCAGCAAGTTTGGTGGGCTGATCTAACACCTAGATCTCAGTGTTTCCACTGTGAAAAAAATCACGTATGATTTTACTGGATGGACGAGGCATCAATCACTTTCATGACTGAAGTGAATCATGGAAAAAAAAAATCATCAGTATACTTCTTCTTCCTCCAGTTACACCATCATAGCAGAAAGTAGTATCATCTAGGCGAACAATGGTAGTAGTGAGGGATCTTTGCTGAAGATTAAGCTTAAGATTAGGAGTGAAGTAATATACACAGTTACAGTCTCTGATGCGAGAGCTCACACTAAAACCCTTACTGATTCTTGAAGTTAAATTCATATCGAGTTAATCCATCTTCCCCACTTTCATGATCTAGTGCTATACGGGTTTCCTTTCAGAGACTTGGCTACGTTAACATATTCCTAATTCTTCCTCTGTTACCTGAAGGCAAGACTGTAGTCGTTAGTGAGGAGGTAGAGGAGGAGGGCGCGGCAGGTGTGGGAGGCCTTCCCCCACAACCCCTGACGCAGGTGGTCCCGCAGCGGTTGCTCCTGCGAGAAGAGGGACTCACCATCCACGTCGATAGCTGGCTGCTCCGTCGCTGCCAGCCGACTCAATCATAGACAAAGATATTGATAATTATGACATTATCTGTTCACTTACATAGCCTCTTTATCTTATATGAAAAGTTTCCAATGACAAGGCAAGTATGCATTTACATATATACACATATGATCGACATAATTTGAAAGAACATCAGGAAGATATGATATTCTGTGGTGTTCGTGGAAGACTTGTAAATATCATTGAAATCTTTATAGTGATACTGGTGCTTGAGAGAAAGAAAACCGTGAAAGGAGTGATTTAGACTGAATGTGGGAGTACGTCAAGGATGTGTATATCTCACATATGTTGAGTATCTTTATCGTTCAAGCATTACGCGAAATACTAGTCAGGTAGGGTGACTGCTGAGTACTGTAGTAAATGGAATATAATGGACCATAATGATAGTGACCTCAGTTATCATGTAATCAAGATACTTTTATATTTGCCACTTCAGTTATGGAGTTGGGTTGAATGGAGGGTTGCTTTGATGATGTGTGTTAGGAGGCGGATACTGTGAGTTATTAAAGGTAAGGACAAACTTCTTGTGCCTGAAAGATAGAGTCCTCAGACACAGACATTAAATGCAGTAGGGACATAGCGTTTCATGAAGTTCGGAAGATAGATTAGAATACCACATAGATATGTACTGTAAGGAAATTGTCAGAAAGACACATGGACTGAAACCTATGAAGGTGTGGCTATGTGAGACGCGAGGCAGACAGCTGCAGCTGGTGACGCATGGGAAAGAGGTAGACCGACGAAGGCGAAGGAGAGACACATACAGTGACAGGAGTCAAGTGTTTACGGTGTGAGGTACTGCAGATGAGGATTCCTGAGAGACGATTTTTGATTTGGTACAACGGAAATTTGAATGAGGCACTGTACTTTGACTCGTGTGACCAATCAACTTAGAATGAAGAGAGAGAGAGAGAGAGAGAGAGAGAGAGAGAGAGAGAGAGAGAGAGAGAGAGAGAGAGAGAGAGAGAGAGAGAGAGAGAGTAAGCAGTAGAAGAAAAGAACAGCAACGCAAAGGCTCTCTCCCCACCCTCCACTCCCTCCGGCACACACCGGCAGGAAATCAGGTGGAAAATATTCTCTGCAGGATTACTAAGCCTAAAGAAAATTGTTATAAGAAAGCCATAAGGTAGAATGAACATGAATATGTTATACATTCCCTCACCAGCGACACTATTCCTTCACATTTTGTTATAAAGACAACACTAAGGATAAACTTGAGCTCCAGCCTCTCGACTTACCATGCCTATGTTATTCTTGATGCTAGAGAATGATACAATAATTCTTACGCTCACAAAGCAGTTGACATGGGTTAACCAATGATGGTACGTTACCGTAGCATGGCCAGGGAGAGATCGATGGTTGAGAAGCTAGCGTGATTTACCACTTCGTTATGATGACCACGGTGATGATTCACCGTTCATTGCGACTCTGTGTCTTATCACGTAACCAGACGTCTATTCAATTCCTGTGCAACCAGTAATCTCACAGGCCCGGACTTTATGCATTAGTCTAACGTAGGGATATTATCGAATGTTCTCTGGAAGTCCAGAAATATTATATCTATTGCTTTTGTCTTGTCGTAGGTATTAGATAATGCATGATAGGATTCAGGGAGGTTTGTAAGGCATGATTTGCGGCTTCTAAGACCATACTGTGTATTATTGATCGGGCCGTATTGCTCCAGATAGGCTACGATTACATCTCTTACAATCGACTCCAGAAGTTTACATTTAATTGATGCGAGGCTGATAGGACGGCAATTACCATGTAATTCACGGCTTCCCTTATTGTAAATAAGAATGACGCCCGCCAATCCCCAGTCCAGTGGGACTATTCTATCCTGAGCAGACTATCGTGTGAGTGTTATTTATCACTGTCTCAAAATTCGTGTCGTCGCTTACTAGCGTAAAAACAGAACTGACAAACTTGTTCAGGGTTGTGGCTACGCTTTTATCGTCCACAATGGGTTCCTCATCCTCGTTTACTAAGTGTCCTATTACACTCCATATATGTTTCTTATCACTGATATATTCATAAAATCTTTTAGGATCACTACCATTATCTCTTGCAATATTCGCTTGGCTAGTTAGATCAGGCCTTTCACTAGCCTTCTGATTGTGTTATATTATGTTGCAATATTTGGGTTATTGTCTAATTTCTTAAGCTTAAAATGTTTATTTCTGCGCTGTATAGCTCTTGCAATATTTTGGGAGTACCATTTTAGCTTGTTGGTTTTAATGTTTCTGTCGTGCATGGGAATAAATATGTCTTGGTGGTGCATAAACTGACGCTTAAAACTGGTCCATAATTCCTCTGGGTATAGACCAACAAGGATGAGACTCTTTAATGCGTCGCGCAGCCCATTCAATTCGCCCTTTTAAAGTTAAGGGTAGCAATACTGGTTTTAGGGGAATCGGTTTGGATATTTACGTCGAACCTAACCATGTTATGGTCACAAGTGCCAAGATGTTCTTCAGCATTGGCCTCATATAAGTTCTACTGCTTTTAAGGGGACCTTTTTCCAGTGTTGTTAAGGCTAGACCACCTCGCTTGGACCTTGGACCTCCGGCAACACCCAATACGGAAAACAGGTAGAAAAAATACCTTGCAGGACTAATATGCCTGAAGGAAATTCTTATAAGAAAGTCGAAAATTCGAATGAATGTAAATATGTCATGCATATCAAATCTCTGCTTATTTCCGATAACGTCGTGTTATCTTTGGATAACAATGTTTGGTTCATATGTGACGCATCGGGGCCAGTGGAGCCGATGGTCATGCTGGTTTAGTCTAACTTTAGTTTGCGTCTTGCTGGTGGAGAGCTGGTACGAGATGGGGAATGAATTCAGGCAAACGATTAGGCAAACTACAACACACAGTCTTCCTTCGAACGAGGTGTAACAAACACAGAAGGAAATTCAGTTGGAGGTCACATGGAAAGATTAATGCATATATCTTCGATCTGCAATGTGTAGTGAAGGTCGGCAAAGGTGTGGTGAAGTTCGGCAAAAGAAAATAGTTCAGTCTCTTCTAAAGCGCAGGAGTTAAAAATCTGTTATTCTACAACAGAAGAGAGGGAAGGAAGCAAACTATCCTTCAACTGCTGATTACGTGCATATCCTCCCTCAGACTGAATCATCGTACACCTAGTAAGCAAACACAATACTGGAAATCTTACTGAAAAATTATTATCTGGGTTAAGCAACACTTTTGAGGCGAGTTTGATGAAAAGTTACACGAGAGTGTTTACTAACATCAGTCAAAATGACAGTGATTATACTAAGGAAGATGTGATCATGGGACGGGATATAGCCTTTCTGATGAGTGCGGTATTTGAGATGTCACACTTAGAATTATTTTTTTTTTTTTTCGTTGTGACTGCTTGGGTCAGAAGAGAGATCAAAATAGTTAAGAGACAAATCATCACAACCAACCAAGCTTACAGTGAATTGGAGAATTAGCAGGTGATAGAAGTGCAAGTATGTCAACTGATTCAGCTACATAATCTCAACTTGGGCTTTTGAAAAAGCTGCAATAAGGAAAAAAAAAAAAAATTCTAGAACAAGAGAAGGACAAAAAAGTATCTTTGTCTTAGTGAGACTCACCTAAGACCTTGGAATACTGTGGGGGAATGTCTTCGGCTGGTGAACCTTACGAGGTGACATTCACTTAGGTGACTCTTCACTATGGTGTTGATGGCATCAACAGCCACACTATCCACAATCTGGTTTTCTCCTGATGCACGGCTGTGCAGATGGCCGTCTAGGTTATTTGTAAGATCGGAAGATATTTTGGTATCTTGATGAGCCAGTGATCCATCCGTTGATGTGGGCTCCTCATCTCTGAGGTCGACCAGATTACTGAAGATATCATCTGTTGAACTGACTAGTTGATCTTTCATTTGGCTCAACACTTCCGTTACTTCGTGTTCTGAGGGAGCCACGACATGGCTGCTCTCCTTCTCCAGGGCGCGTGCCGACATTTTATCCAAGCTTTCCAACGGTTGAATTCCGTCGTCTTTCACCGGGTTTACCTGCTCTGTATCCTCGTACTCCACTGGGGAGACCCGCTGTACATCCTCTTCCTCCACGGAGTC
>NC_092243.1:14924965-15082465 GCF_036320965.1 Panulirus ornatus | reverse complement strand
GGATGAGAGAGTATCATCAAATTTCTGAGAAAATAAGATGTTTTGGAAGGAGGTAAATAAAGTGCGTAAGACAAAAACAATGGGGAACATCGGTGATGGGGGCAAGTGAGGAGGTAATAACAAGCAGTAGTGAAGTGAAAGGGAGATGGAGTGAGTATTTTGAAGGTCTGTTGAATGTGTTTGACGATAGAGTGGCAGATATAGGGGGCTTTGGTCGAGGTGGTGTGCGAAGTAAGAAGGTCAGGGAGGATGATTTGGTAAAGAGAGAAGAGGTAGTGAAAGGTTTGCGGAAGATGAAAGCCGGCAACGCGGCGGATTTGAATGGTATTGCAGTGGAATTTACTAAAAAAAGGGGATGACTGCTGTTGATTGGTTGGTGAGGATATTCAATGTATGTATGATTCATGGCGAAGTGCCTGAGGATTGGCGGAATGCATGTATAGTGCCACTGTACGAAGGAAAAGGGGATAAAGGTGAGTGTTCGAATTACAGAGGTATAAGTTTGTTGGTATTCCTGGGAAATTAAATGGGAGGGAATTGATCCAGAGGGTCAAGGAATGTACAGAGCACGAGACTTGGGAAGAGCAGTGTGGTTTCAGAAGTGGTAAAGGATGTGTGGATCAAGTGTTTGCTTTGAAGAATGTATGTGAGAAATACTCAGAATAATAGATGGATTTGTATGTAGCATCTATGAATCTGAAGAAGACATATGATAGAGTTGATAGAGATGCTCTGTCGAAGGTATAAAGAGTATATGGTGTTGGAGGTAAGTTGCTAGAAGCAGTGAAAAGTTTTTTTTTTTTTATCAAGGATGTAAGGCATGTGTACGAGTAGGAAGAGAGGAAAGTGATAAGTTCCCAGTGAACGTAGGTTTGCGGCAGGGGTGTGTTATGTCTCCATGGCTGGTTAATTTGTTTGTGGATGGAGTTGTTAGGGAGATGAATGCAAGAGTTTTGTAGAGAGGGGCAAGTATGCAGTCTGTCGTGGATGAGAGTGCTTGGGAAGTGAGTCAGTTGTTGTTCGCTGATAATACAGCGCTGGAGGCTGATTCGGGTGAGAAACGGCAGTTGGTGACTGAGTTTGGTAAAGTGTGTGAAAGAGGAGAGCTGAGAGTAAATGTGAATAAGAGCAAGGTTATTAGGTTCAGTAGGGTTGAGGGACAAGTAAATTGGGAAGTAAGTTTGAACGGAGAAAAACTGGAAGAAATGAAGTGATTTAGATATGTGGGAGTGGATTTGGCAGCGGCTGGAACCATGGAAGCGGAAGTGAGTCACAGGGTGAGGGAGGGGGCAAAGGTTCTGGGAGAATTGAAGAATGTGTGGAAGGCGAGAACGTTATCTCGGAGAGCGAAAATGGGTATGTTTGAATAATGCTATATGGTTGTAAGGCATGGGCGATAGATAGGGTTGTGCTGAGGAGGGTGGATGTATTGGAAATGAGATGTTTGAGGACAATATGTGGTGTGAGGTGGTTTGATCGAGTAAGTAATGAAAGGGTAAGAGAGATGTGTAGTAATAGAAAGAGTGTGATGGAGAGAGCAGAAGAGGGTGTTTTGAAATGGTTTGGTCAGATGGAGAGAATGAGTGAGGAAAGATTGACAAAGAGGATATATGTGTCAGACGTGAAGGGAAGGAGAAGTGGGAGACCAAATTGGAGGTGGAAGGATGGAGTGAAAAAGATTTTGAGCCATTGGGGCCTGAACATACAGGAGGGTGAAAGCTGTCCAAGGAAGAGAGTGAGTTGGAACGATGTGGTATACCGGGGTTGACGTGCTGTCAATGGATTGAACCAGGGCATGTGAAGCGTCTGGGGTAAACCATGGAAAGTTTTGTGGGGCCTGGATGTGGAGAGGGAACTGTGGTTTCGGTGCATTACACATGACAGCTAGAGACTGAGTGTGAACGAATGTGGCCTTTGTTGTCTTTTCCTAGCGCTACCTCGCGCGGGGCGGGGGTGGGGTGGGGGTGGGTGGTGGTTGGGGAGGGGAGGGGATAGGGGGTAGCGAGGGGTGCCATTTCATGTGTGGCGGGGCGGCGACGAGAATGGACGAAGGCAGTAAGTATGAATATGTACGTGTGTATATGTGTATATGTCTATGTATGTATATGTATGTATACGTTGAAATTTATAGGTATGTGTATGTGCGTGTGTGGGCGTTTATGTATACACATTTGTATGTGGGTGGACTGGGCCATTCGTCTGTCTCCTTGTGCTACCTAGCTAACGCGGGAGACAGCGACTAAGTATAATGAATAATATAAATAAACAAATAGATATATATTTCCATTTCCATCCATACTATTCTCCATTTCCCGCATTAGCGAGGTAGCGTTAAGAACAGAGGACTGGGCCTTTGAGGGAATATCCTCACCTGGCCCCCTTCTCTGTTCCTTCTTTTGGAAAATTAAAAAAAAATGAGAGGGGAGGATTTCCAGCCCCCCGCTCCCTTCCCTTGTAGTCGCCTTGTACGACACGCAGGGAATACGTGGGAAGTATTCTTTTCTCCCCTATCCCTAGGGATAATATATATATATATATATATATATATATATATATATATATATATATATATATATATATATATATATATATATATATATTTATACATATATATACATATATATATCAAGGTGCATCATATGCCCCACTGCCGAGAAATGTATTTGTGCCTACGTTGAAGATTTTACATTTAGTGTGGTTAATGATGTTCTTTAAGATTTTCTTGTAATTCTGAAATCAATAAGGTGTCCCACCTCGAGGTCAACGCAATGTGGAGCTACCTTCACTAAGTCGCACCCCATCTAGGGTCACTCTGGGTCAGCTAGAAATATCCAACGTCGATGGATTCACCAGGACATAGCCAGTACGTACATCCACGAGATTTAGGAGCATCACTTACGATGCAGGTATGTGTGTGTGAGGAAGCCTCCACGAGTGACAGTGCGGGAGCGTCATCTGCAGCGTGTTCTTCAACCAGGAGGCACCATCGTATCGTCCATACTGGAACAACAGCCTTCATTCCACGAGACATAATGAAGAAACCCAAACTGCTTGGATTAGCAACTCGTATGAAAATCATATAGCAGCCCAGCAGACTGCCTTTACAGAGGCCCTAATAACAGAGGCAATAGGAGACCCCTCTAAAGTTTCAACATCAACGGTAGATAGATGGAGGCGCCAGGTGGGACACATAATAGCCAAGGCTTGTTAGTCTACACTGGAACGCAAAACGTATGTCGTCATCGTCCAATTTGAAATATATCAGAGGAAGAATATTTTTCGTCATACCATGATTGGTAATAGTCATACTATGAATATGCCTTGGTAATAGTCAACGGCTGACCAGGACAGAAAACATTAAATCAGACTCAATCTTTACTAGATCTTACAAGTTTATATTAGTCTCAGACGGCACATTATGTCTCTCCATCATTTGAAGTGTGGCATTAGTATTGATACACCATAACCCGACCCATATTAAGATAATGTTCGACGTTCTCAACCGTGATAAATTACGGATGCATCGAACTCACTAGC
Source organism: Panulirus ornatus (assembly GCF_036320965.1). Lineage (NCBI taxonomy): Eukaryota > Metazoa > Arthropoda > Malacostraca > Decapoda > Palinuridae > Panulirus > Panulirus ornatus. Next base: position 15,078,928 of record NC_092243.1, on the reverse strand, counting down.
AATCCTTGCAGACCACTCGTATGATACGTACAGACTAGACGAACGACCTATATAATGTTATCAAGAATTCATAACATTCCTGAGCGTAAACTGAAGCTTGTAATGGATGCAGTTGGATCCCTTAAAAGTTCTTTGTCGGTGTTACAAGCCACTGCCTCACTTACTGCTCATATTCACACGAATAGATCGAAAATATCGAACTAACCAAGATCCCCTCCCTCAAAACCAGAGGGATCTTCCTGTACGAACGCCGTATTTCTTGTAACTCAAGTCTTTCAAGAACGATGGAAGTTTCCTTTCTTTTCTCCTTCCTCGAAGGAGGAAGGAAGAGCAACAAAGGCTACAGAGTACATTCTAGTTCTGAATATAACCTCAGGATTCCTGCGGCTGTAAGGCTGCGCTGCAATCAGAGGCAGGGTTACATGTCCTACGAAGCGAGAAGTTCCTCAACGAGACTACTCCCATTCATCAAATGAAGATGATGCAGCCTTAACGAATGTGTGTGTGTGTGTGTGTGTGTGTGTGTGTGTGTTGCGTCAAATGATTATTGTGTGGCCATCGGCATCTCAAAGGTGGGCCGGTCTGATACATGCTTCTTTCCCTACACGTCGAAGCTTTGGAACTCTGTACCTTCTCATGTCCTTCCCAATAACTATAACCTGGCACATTTCAAAAGACAGGTCTTTCGCTTTCTCAAAAAAGATGTAAATACTTTCCACCGTCTTTTCTTTTTCCGTTTCATAGTTCTCTCCATATTTCAATTAAGGCCCGGCCTTGACGTGGATTTCCGTCCGTGACTGGAGCCTTCAACACACACAGAACACACACACACACACACACACACACACAACATATATATATATATATATATATATATATATATATATATATATATATATATATATATATATTGGAAAGGATCACAATTTTGCGCGTGATCAAGATATTCCTATGAGTCCACGGGGACAATGAAACACGATAAGTTCCCAAGTGCACTTTCGTGTAATAATCACATCATCAGGGGAGACACAAGAGAGAGATGTAGGTCGGTTGATGTACATCGAAGAGACGAAGCTTCGTCTCTTCGATGTATATCAACTGACTTATGCTTCTCTCTTGCGTCTCCCGTGCATAGGAAATATATATATATATATATATATATATATATATATATATATATATATATATATATATATATATATATATATATATATCCCTAGGGATAGGGGAGAAAGAATACTTCTCACGTATTCCCTGCGTGTCGTAGAAAGCGACTAAAAGGGAAGGGAGCGGGGGGCTGGAAATCCTCCCCTCTCGTTTTTAATTTAATTTTTTAATTGCCGTCTCCCCCGTTAGCGAGGCAGCGCATGGAAATAGACGAGGAATGGCCCAACCCACCCACTTACACATGTATATGCAAAAACGGCCACACACGCACATGTAAATACATATACAATTCAGCGTATGCATGCATATACGGACGCAGACATATACAAATATACACATGTACATATTCATACTTGCTGCCTTCATCCATTCCCGTCGCCTCCCCGCCACATATGAAATAGCATCCTTCCCTCCCCTCCAGCGAGGTAGCACCAGCAAAAAGGACAAAAAAGGCCACATTCGTTCAAACTCAGTCTCTAGCTGTCAAGTGTAATGCACCGAAACCACAGCTCCCTTTCCACATCCAGGCCCCACAAAACTTTCCATGGTTTACCCCAAACGCTTCAAATGCCCTGACTCAGTCCATTGACAGCACGTCGGCCCCGGTATACCATATCGTTCTAATTTACTCTATTCCTTGCACGCCTTTCACCCTCCTGTATGTTCAGGCTCCGATCGCTCATAATCTTTTTCACTCCATCTTTCCACCTCCAATTTGGTCTCGCGCTTCTCGTTCCCTCCACCTCTGACCCATACATCCTCTTTGTCAATCTTCCCTCACTCGTTCTCTACATGTGTCCAAACCATTTCAGCACACCCGCTTCTGCTCTCTCAACAACACTCTTTTTATTGCCACACATCTTTCTTACCCTTTCATTATTTACTCGATCAAACCACCTCATACCACATATTGTCCTCAAACATCTCATTTCCAACACATCAACCATCCTCCGCACAACCCTATCTATAGTCCATACCTCGCAACCATATAAAATTGTTGGAACTACTATTCCTTCAAACATGCCCAGTTTTGCTCTCCAAGATAACGTTCTCGCCTTCCACACATTCTTCAACGCTCCCAGAACCTTCGCCCCCTCCCCCACCCGTGTGACTCACCTCCGCTTCCATGGTTCCATCCGCTGCTAAGTGCACTCCCAGATATCTAAAACACTTCACTTCCCCCAGTTTTTCTCCAATCAAACTTACCTCCCAGTCTACTTGTCCCTCAACCCTAGTGAACCTAATAACCTTGCTCTTATTCACATTTACTCTCAACTTTCTTCTTTCACACTCTTTACCAAACTCAGTCAGCAACTTCTGCAGCTTCTCACCCGAATTAGCCACCAGCGTTGTATCATCAGCGAACAATATCTGACTCACTTACCAAACCCTCTATTCCAGAACAGACTGCATACCCCTCTCTCCAAAACTCTTGCATTCACCTTCCTAACCACTCCATCTATAAACAAATTAAACAACCACGGAGACATCACGAGCCCCTGCCGCAAACCGACATTCACTGGGAACCTATAACTTTCCTCTCTTCCTACTCGTACACATGCCGTACATCCTCGATGAAAAATTTTCACTGCTTCTAGCAACTTACCTCCCACACTATATACTCTTAAAACCTTCCTCAAAGCATATCTATCAACTCTATCATTTGCCTTCTCCAGATCCATGAATGCCACACACAAATCCATCTGTTTTTCTATGTATGTCTCACATACATTCTTCAAAGCAAACATCTGATCCACACATTCTCTACCACTTCCAAAACCACACAGCTCTTCCCCAGTCTGATGCTCTGTACATGCCTTTACCCTCTCAGTCAATACACTTGCATATGATTACCAGGAATACTCAACAAACTTATGCCTCTGTAATGTGAACGCTCACCTTTATCCCCTTTGCCTTTGTTCAATAGCACTATGCACGCATTACGCCAATCCTCAGGCACTTCATCATGATCCATACATACATTGAATATCCTTACCAACAAATCAACAACACAGTCACCCCCCCCTTTTTTTTTTTTTTTTATAAATTCCACTGCAATACCATCCAAACCCTGCCACATTACCGGCTTTCATCTTCCGCAAAGCTTTCACTACCTCTTCTCTGTTTACTAAATCATTCTCCCTGACCCTCTCACTTCGCACACCACCTCGACCAAAACACGCTATATCTGCTACTCTGTCATCAAACACATTCAACAAACCTTCAAAATACTCACTCTATCTCCGTCTCATTTCACCACTACTTGTAATTACCTCCCCATTTGCCCCCTTCACCGATGTTCCCATTTGTTCTCTTGTCTTACGCACTTTATTTACCTCCTTTCAAAACATCTTTTTATTCTCTCTAAAGTTTAATGATACTCTCTCCCCCTCACTCTCATTTGCTCTCTTTTTCACCTCCTGCACCTTTCTCTTGACCTCCATCCGCTTTTTTTTTTTACGCATCTCCCAGTCATTTGCAATATTTCCCCGCAAAAATCACCCAAACGCCTCTCTCTTCTCTTTCACTAACAATCTTACTTCTTCATCCCACCACTCACTACCCTTTCTAATCTGCCCATCCCCCACCTTTCTCATACCACATGCACCTTTTGTGCAAGCCATTACTGCTACCCTTAATACATCCCATTCCTCTACACTCCCCTTATCTCACTTGCTCTCACCTTTTGCCATTCTGCACTCAATCTCTCTCAGTACTTCCTCATACAATTTTCCTTTCAAAGCTGAATTACTCTTACCACTCTCTTCACCCCAACATTCTCTCTTCTTTTCTGAGAATCTTTACAAATCTTCACCTTCGCCTCCATCAGATAGAGATCAGACATCCCTCCACCTGCCCCTCTCAGTACATTAACGTCCAAAAGTCTCTCTTTCACACGCCTATCAATTAACACGTAATCCAGTAACGCCCTGTGGCCATCTCTCCTACACGAATACGTACACTTATGTATATCTCTCTTTTTAAACCAGGTATTCCCAATCACCAGTCTTTTTTTCAGCACACAAATCCACAAGCTCTTCACCATTTCCATTTACAACACTGAACACCCCATGTACACCAGTTATACCCTCAACTGCCACATTACTCAACTTTGCATTCAAATCACCCATCACTATAACTCAGTTTCGTGCATCAAAGCTGCTAACACACTCACTAAGCTGCTCCCAAAACACCTTGCCTCTCATGATCTTTCTTCTCATGACCAGGTGCATAGGCACCAATATTTACTCATTTCTCTCCATCCACTTTCAGTTTTACCCATATCAATCTAAAGTTTACTTTCTTAGACTCTATCACGTGTTCTCACAACTACTCGAGGAGGAGTGCTACTCCTTTCTTTGCTCTTGTCCTCTCACCAACCCCTGACTTTACTCTCAAGACATTCCCAAACCACTCTTCCCCTTTACCCTTGAGCTTCGTTTCACTCAGAGCCAAAAGATCCAGGTTCCTTTCCACAGACATACTACCTTTCTCTCCTTTTTTCTCATCTTGGTTACATCCACACACATTTAGACACCCCAATCTGAGCCTTCGAGGAGGATGAGCACTCCCCGCATGACTCCCTCTTCTGTTTCCCCTTTAAGAAATTTAAATATGAGGCCTGCAAGAGGCTATACCGCTAGTTTAAACTCGCTTTTGACGAAGATGTGTCATTAGTAATGCAGTCTTGTCCAAAAACTTTTCACTTCAAGGGAGTTCACATTTTTTTACCAATGTATGTAGCGTAATCTTAGGCTCCAGGAGCATTAATATCCTGGATAACATCAGGATTCTTTCTTAGAAAGAGGTCCTGGGGTGACAGTAAATAGCTAAACCTCTTTGTCTGCTCTACTTTTTATATAACAATACCATCCCGAGAGACTCTTACCTACGCGCAATTCCTATGATCTCTCCACACCACATAGCATTCGTATATCTTTATCTTGCCCTCCAGTTATCCTCCCAGTTTTAATTATACTATGCAAGTTATTCGTCTTCTTTGGTCTTAGATGTAACTTGACCCATAAACGCTCGGGTTTTAAATCCACACATCAACGTTGGAACTCGATGATGCAAGCTTCTCGTCTGTAAATGACTTCTTGCGTTTCACCAGAGGATGCAAGGCACCTCCAATTTTCTTTCCTTGCATGACTCTCTTTCACAGACTCCGGCAAAACGCGGGCAAATGAATCCCCAATCAAAAGCCATCTCAGCGGTAAAAATAACTGAAAAAGAAGGTAGAAATTAATCAAAGGCTTCGGTGGTGTTTCTGGGCCTCACTCTTAAAGGCAGAAAGGTCATATGAAGTCGGAAAGACGTAAGAAGGAAGGGAACTCCACAACTTCCCAACTATCGACTTGAGCTTTCTCGCTGGCATCCTCACTAAACCATGATCCCAGGTATCTAAACCTATCCATGGCCTCCAGTTCTACACACTGGCAATTGATCTTACTCTCTTATCTCCCATCCCGTCCAAAAATTTACTTCTATATTTTTTTTCGCATTTACTTTCCGCATCCTTCTCTTGCATACGAATACCAGAACCGTTCCATCCAACTCTACCTCTGATTCAGTTAACAAAACAGCACTACCTACATACAACAAACGCAACAAGTTCGAAATTTTGTTTCTCCATGGTTATCACGCCACAACCATCCCAACTCGCTCTTATCTTCAGCAATCTTCCGTCCACAGAAATATCAAACGATCACTGTGACATCACACAACATTGAGGCATTCCTCTGTTCATTTCAAGCCACTCTCTCACACCGCCCCTTACTCTCACCCATGCATAGCATCCATCAAGTAAGCTCTAAACAGCATGCAGAGGTCACTCCATGTATATCATAGAGAGTCAGGCTTCCCCAAGTGCTCCCCAATTCAGATCATCTTATGCCTTTTCTAAGATCCGTAAGTGATGCAGACACCTTATATATGCTCTGTAACATTCTGATCCACAGGCCCCTCTTCCCTCCCTTGATCTTCACCAACAGGTGGTTCACTACAGCTTTCCACACGATCACTCACAATCCCACCACTCACCAGGCCAACCAAGGAGACTTATTTTTCTATGATTCTCACACTCACTGATACTCCTCTTTCCTTTACGTAATAGAAGAGCAATAGGCCTTTGTCCAATCATCTGGCACCTGCTCACTTTTCCATGTGTCCACTCAAACCTTTCAGATCCACTCGACAGTCACCCATCTTCCACTCTTCATTACCTCTTTCGTCATCTTTATGCACCCCTCAGCTTTTCCATAACTCAAGAGCTTTATTATTCTCTTTACTTCCTCCATTCTAGTATCTTCCTCTCCCATATACCTATTTCTCTATCTCTGGCTCTTATTACCCTTAATTCGACCGTAACATCAGACACGTCTCTTTCACCATCATCATTAGTGAGGTCTTTCAAATATGTACTTTCTCCATCTGGTACATACTTCCCGTCTCCGTCATTGGTCTTCATCTCTCAGGCTTGTTTAAGTCACTTTAACTCCTAACACAGGTTTATTGTCTGCCTTTGTTTGCCTTCTTGCTGGATAGTTTGTTATCATCTTTCAAATTCTCATGAAATTTTCTCTCGACATCATCTTTTTTATTTTTATAGATGTACATCATTCTTGTAACTCCTCTATTCACGGCCTTATGTTCTGCATGAATTATCCTCGTTACATCACTGTATCCTGGTTGAGTTATATAAATGGAATTACCTATCAAAAATTGCATAGGAATATATCTTATTAACTCTCCTCTCAGAAGAGCCCGCTGAATAACATATCGTAAATTCTCTGTAATTATGTTCTTGGTATTTTCTGATGCTGAATTATTCATCTGGTCATGAGGAAGAAAAAAAGTAATGCAAATAGTACAAACACGTACGTTCGCATAAGCATGAATAATAAAAAGATGACAAAACAACGATTGTTTTCTTATCTTTACAGTATTTCTTCTTCAAAAAAATCCACGTTTTAATCTTATTTTCTTGTTCTTTTTTTTACAGATAAACACTCCCATGTAACTCCTTTGTTCAGGGTTTGAAGTTCTACAGAATTTGCCCTCATTCCATTACTGCTTTTGGTTGATATTTAGTGCAGTCAATATAAAAAAGGAATTACTCATCACATATTGCAACGGAATATATTCTATTACCTTTCCTATCAAAAAGAAGAAGAAGAAAAAAAAAACCCTGCTCAATAACTCATCGTAAATATTCCAAAATATATTCATGGTATTGTAAGGTGCTGAATTATGCATTTAGGCATGAGGATACAATCAGGAATAAAAATAGTATAAACTGCTACGCTCTTATCAGCATGGGTAATAAAAAGCTGACAAAACATCTCCTGTTTGCGTATTTTGCGTATTTCTTAACTGATTGGTTATACATATATATATATATATATATATATATATATATATATATATATATATATATATATATATATATATATATATATATATATATTATACTTTCTCGCTGTCTCCAGTGTTAGCGAGGTAGCGCAAGGAAACAGACGAAAGAAGGGCCCAACCCACCCACATACACATTTATATACATACACGCCCACACACGCAATATACATACACGCCCGTACACGCACATATACATACCTATGAATTTCAACGTATACATTCATATACATACAAAGACATATACATATATACACATGTACATATTCATACTTGCTGCCTTCATCCATTTCCGTCGCCACCCGGACACATATGAAATGGCACGCCCCTCCCCCAAATCGAGTTAGCGATAGGAAAAGACAAAAAAGCAACATTCGTTCACAACCAGTCTCTAGCTGTCATGTATAAAGCATCGAAACCACAGCTCCCTTTCCACATCTAAGCCCCACAGAACTTTCCATGGTTTACCCCAGACGCTTCACATGCCCTGGTTTAATCCAATGACAGCACGTCCACCGCGGTATACCACATCGTTCCAATTCGCTCTATTCTTTGCACGCCTTTCACCATCCTGCATGTTTAGGCCCCGATCGCTCAAAGTCTTTTTCGATCCATCCTTCCACCTCCAATTTGGTCTCCCACTTCTCCTCGTTCCCTCCACCTCTGATACATATATCCTGTTTGTCAATCTTTCCTCACTCATTCTCTCCATGTGACCAAACCATTTCACTACACCCTTTTCTGCTCTCTCCAACACACTTTATATTACCACACATCTCTATTACCCTTTCATTACTTACTCGATCAAACCACCTCACACCACATATTGTCCTTAAACATCTCATTTCCAACACATCTACCCTCCTCCGCACAATGCTATTATAGCCCACGCCTCACAACCATATAACATTGGTGGAACCACTATTCCTTCAAACATACCCAATTTTGCTCTCTAAGATAACGCTCTCACCCTCCACACATTCTTCAACGCTCCCAGAACCTTCACCTCCTTCCCCACCTTGTGACTCACTTCAGCTTCCATGGTTCCATCTGCAGCTAGATCCACTCCCAGATATCTAAAACACTTCACTTCCTCCATTTTTTCTTCATTCAAATTTACCTCCCGATTGACTTGTTCCTCAATCCTACTGAATTTAATAACCTTGCTCTTATTCACATTTACTCTCAGCTTTCTTCTTTCACACACTTTACCAAACTCAGTCACCAGCTTCTGCAGTTTCTCACCCGAATCAGCCACCAGCGGTGTATCATCAGCGAACAACTGAATCACTTCCCAAGCCCTCTCATCCACAACTCTTGGTTACACCCACACACATTTAGACACCCCAATCTGAGCCTTCGAGGAGATTGAGCACTCCCCGCATGACCCCTTCTTCTATTTCCCTAAGAAAGTTAAAATACAAGGAGGGGAGGGTTTCCAGCCCCTTGCCCCTGTCCCCTTTAGTCGCCTTCTACGACCCGCAGGGAATGTGTGGGAAGTATTCTTTCACGCCTAACCCCAGGGATATATATATATGAGGGTGAAATTGCACTTCAGTTGGAGTTCATACATTTAACATGTAATTTTTTCTATACATGTGGCACGACATGTTTCGTGGAGACAATCCACCTCATCAGGTTCATCGTCTTCACAAAACATGTTGTGCCACATGTATAAGAACATTACATGTTAGATAGAATTTTGTGAACTCCTACCGAAGTGTGATCTCACCTTCATACTATCATAACGGACTAGTGTGATTATCATATCTACACACACGTGTGACACAGCACAAACACATACACACACACACACACACACACACACACACACACATACACACACACACACACCCACACTTACGCCTGGTCATGGTTAGAAAAAGCATGAGAGGCAAGTGTTTTCGGAGCAGCTGAGTGAGTGTGTTAGCAGCTTTCGTGCGTGAGACCGGGTTATGGTGATGGGTGATTTGAATGCAAAAGTGAGTAATGTGGCAGTTGAGGGTATAATTGGTGAACATGGTGTGTTCAATGTTGTAAATGGAAATGGTGAAGAGCTTGTAGACTTGTGTGCTGAAAAAGGACTGGTGATTTGGAATACCCGTTTGAGAAGAGAGATATACATAAGTATACGTAAGTAAGTAGGAGAGATGGCCAGAGAGCATTATCGGATTACGTGTTAATTGATGGGCGCGTGAAAGAGAGACTTTTGGATGTTAATGTGGTGAGAGGGGCAACTTGTTTGATCATATCTTGTGGAGCCGAAGGTGAAGATTTGTAGAGTTTTCGGAAAAGAAGAAAGAATGGTGGGGTGAAGAGAGTGGTGAGAGTAAGTGCGCTTGGAAAGGAGACTTGTGTGAGGAAGTACCAGGAGAGATTGAGTGCCGAACAGAAAAAGTTGTGAGCAAATGACGTATGGGGAGTGGGGGAGGAATGAGATGTATTTAGGGAAGCAGTAATGGCTTGCACAAAAGATGCTTGTGGTATGAGAAAGGTGGGAGGTGGGCAGATTAGAAAGGGTTGTGAGTAGTGGGATGAAGAAGTGAAAATGTCAGTGAAAGAGAAGAAATAGACTTTTCGATAATATCTGCGGGGAAATAGTGCAAATGACTAGATGTATAAAAGAAAGAGGCAGGAGTTCAGGAGAAAGGTGCAAGAGGTGAAAAAGAGGGCAAATGAGAGTTGAGGTGAGAGAATATCATTGAATTTTAGGAAGAATAAAAAGATGTTTTGGAAGGAGGTAAATAAAGTGAGTAAGACAACAGAACGGCTGGTTTAGAAGGTATTGTAGTGGAATTCATTAAAAAGGGGGATGATTGTGTTGTTGACTGGTTGGTAAGGATGTTTAATGTATGTATGTTTCATGGTGAAGTGCCTGAGGATTGGCGGAATGCATGCATAGTGCCACTGTATAAAGGCTAAGGGGATAAAGGTGAGTGTTCAAATTACAGAGGTATAAGTTTGTTGAGCATTCATGGGAAATTATATGGGAGGGTACTGATTGAGTGGGTAAAAGCATGTACAGAGCATCAGATTAAGGAAGAGCAGTGTTGTTTCAGAAGTGGTAGAGGATGTGTGGATCAGGTGTTTGCTTTGAAGAATGTTTGTGAGAATTCCTTAGAAAAAACAGATGGATTTGTCAGTAGCTTTATGGATCTGGAGAAGGCATATGATAGAGTTGATAGAGATGCTTTGTGGAAGGTATTAAGAGTATATGGTGTGGGAAATAAGTTGCTAGAAGCAATGAAAAGTTTTTATCGAGGATGTAAGGCATGTGTATGAGTAGGAAGAGAGGAAAGTGATAGGTTCCCAGTGAATGTCGGCTTGCTAGAGGGATGCGTGATGTATCCATGGCTGTTTAATTTGTTTATGGGGGTTGTTAGGGAGGTCAATGCAAGAGTTTTGGAGATGGGGCAAGTATGCAGTCTGTCGTGGATGAGAGGGGCTAGGGAAGTGAGAAGAAAGTTGTGAGGAAATGTGAATAAGAGCAAGGTTATTAGGTTCAGCAGGGTTGAGGGAGAAGGTAATTGGGAGGAAAATGTGAATGGAGAAAAACTGGAGGAAGTAGAGTGTTTTAGATATCTGGGAGTGGATTTGGCAGCGGATCGAACCATGGTAGCGGAAGTGAGTCACAGGGTGGGGGAGGGGGCGAAGGTTCTGGAAGCGTTGAAGAATTTGTGGAAGGCGAGAACGTTATCTCGGTAAGCAAAAATGGGTATTCTTTAATGAATAGTGGTTCCAACAATGTTGTATGGTTGCGAGGCGTGGGGTATAGATAGGGTTGTGCAGAGGATGGTGGATGTGTTGGAAATGAGATTTTTGAGGACAATATGTGGTGTGAAGTGGTTTGATCGAGTAAATAATAAAAGGATAAGAGAGATGTGTGGTAATAAAAAGAGTGTGGTAGAGAGAGCAGAAGAAGGTGTATTGTAATGGTTTGGTGATACGGAGAGAATGAGTGAGGAAAGATTGACCAAGAGGATATATGTGTCGGAGGTGGAGGGAACGAGGAGAAGAGGGAGACCAAATTGGAGGTGGAAAGATGGAGTGAAAAAGATTTTGTGTGATCGGGGCCTGAACATGCAGGAGGGTGAAAGGAGGGCAAGGAATAGAGTGAATTGGAGCGATGTGGTATACCGGGGTTGACGTGCTGTCAGTGGATTGAATCAAGGCATGTGAAGCGTCTGGGGTAAACCATGGAAAGCTGTGTAGGTATGTATATTTGCGTGTGTGGACGTATGTATATACATGTGTATGGGGGGGGTTGGGCCATTTCTTTCGTCTGTTTCCTTGCGCTACCTCGCAAACGCGGGAGACAGCGACAAAGTATAATATAATAAAATATATATATATATATATATATATATATATATATATATATATATATATATATATATATATATATATATATATATATTTTTTTTTTTTAAACTATTCGCCATTTCCCGCGTTAGCGAGGTAGCGTTAAGAACAGAGGACTGGGCCTTTGTGGAATATCCTCACCTGGCCCCACTCTGTTCCTTCTTTTGGAAAAAAAAAAAAAACGAGAGGGGAGAATTTTCAGCCCCCCGCTCCCTCCCCTTTTAGTCGCCTTCTACGACACGCAGGGAATAAGTGGGAAGTATTCTTAATCCCCTATCCACTTCTCGTTCCCTCCACCTTTGACATATACAGCCTCTTTGTCAATCTTTCCTCATTCATACTCTCCATGTGACTAAACCATTTCAGTACACCCTCTTCTGCTCTCTCCACCTTTTTTTTTTTATTACCACACATCTCTCTTACCCTTTTATTACTTACTCGATCAATCCACCTCACACCACATATTGTTGTCAAACATCTCATTTCCAACACATATACCCTACTCCAAGCAAAACTATCTATAGCCCGTGCCTCAGAACCATACAAAATTGTTGGAACCACTATTCCTTCAAACATCCCCATTTTTGCTCTCCCAGATAATGTTCTCCCCTTGAACACATTCTTCATCGCTCCCAGAACCTTCGTCCCCTCCCCCACCTTGTGACTCACTTTCGCTTCCGTGGTTCCATCCACTGCCAAATCCACTCCCAGATATCTAAAACACTTCACTTCCTCCAATTTTTCTCCATTTGAATTTCACTTGTCCCTCAACCCTACTGAACCTAATAACTTTACTCTTATTCACATTTACTCTCAGCTTTCTTCTTTCACACACTTTACCAGACTCAGTCACCAACTTAGCAATGCAACTAAAATGAGAAGATAACCAAAATAACGGAATGTTCATAATGACAATACTGCCAATATGAAAATATATTCCCCATAGCACTATAGCTACAAAGTCAATAAAGCAATCTTCACAAAAGAGTAACACTGAAAATACAGCAAACGATAATATAGCCACTATGACAGTACAGCCACCATGACAATAATGTCACGACATAAATCTATCACGGTGATATTAGAGTCACTTTGATAATAAACTTGTAATGACTATATGAATATCTTGAAAATATAGGTTCCACGTCAACATATTTACCATGACAATTTAGCCATCATGGTAATATACTCAAGACGACAATGTATTCACTGTAACAATAAGGCCATGATCATATAACTGATATGACAATATAGCCAACGCAACAATAAACATTCAAATCATATTCAGTATGGCAATGTAAGCACCTGACAATATAGATACTGTGACAAAATAGTCTCTTTCGGATCATAGCAAACATATAGCCTCCAGGATAATATAGTTTCCATGACAAAATAGCGACCAAGACAGGATTTCTCATTGAAATATAGTCTCCTTGACAGTATAGCCAACGAAACAATGTAACAACATTGAAAATGTACCTACCATAACAATATAGCTACCAAGAAAATGTAGTCAGTATGACAAAATAACCCCCAGTGAAATATAATCGCCATTACAATTTAGTTACCATAATCGTACACCAATAATGAGCATAATGAGCAGGTTGACATAACCACCAACACAGTATGAAAATTACGACAATATAGTGACATGATGATATGATATCCAGAAACTTACACTTACATTACTAAATAAGCCGCCATGAAAATATTGTTATCATGATCATATGATTACAACAAAATTGTAGCTAATAACAAAATATATCCCCAACGACAAAATGAGCCATAGCAATGTAGCCATCAAGTTGATATAGCGACCAAGATGGTGTAGTCGGGATGGCATTATATTGAAATTAACAATATAGCCACCATGCCAATATCATCACCATGACAATTAGCTACCATGAAAATATAGTAACGTTGACAATGTAGCTACTATGATGATACAATCTCATGGACAATATCCACAACAGTAGTTTAGCTACTATGGCACTATATCACTATGCCAATATCGCCAAAATATTAGTATAGGCATCATGGCAAAATACCACCCAAAAAAGATACCTACCACAACGATATAGCTAATTTGACACTAGAGCTACCCTGATAATACTGGCTACATGAACAGACAGTCACCTCCTTGTAATAAAGCCAGCTTCACAAAAGAGCAACATTGAAATTACAGCAAACGGCAATATAGCCACCATCACAGCACAGCCATCATGACAATAATGTCACACTGCAAATCAATCACCATGACATTAGAGTCTCTCACCTTGATAACAAAATTACAATGACTATAAGTATCCTGAAAATACAGCCTCCATGTCAACATATTTGCCATTATGATAATTCAATCATGAAGACAATATATTCACTATAACAATAAAGCCACCATGATCATATAACTGATATAACAATATAGTCAACGCAACAATAAAGATACATTCAAATTATATTCACTGCAGCAATGTGACCACCTGACAATATAGATACTGTAACAAAATAGTCGCTTTTGGATCATAATAAACATATAGCCTCCAGGATAATATAGTCTCTATAACAAAATAGCGACCAAGACAGGATTCATCATTACAATATAGTAGTCATCTTGAGAGTATAGCCAATAAAACAAAGTAACAACCATGAAAATGTACCTGTCATAATATTGTAGCTGTCATGAAACTATAGTCAACATGACAAAATTATCACAGTGAAATATAATAGCCATTACAATATAGTTACCATAATCATACACCAATCATGATAGTATAATCCATCATGATGATATAATTCGTGACAATATAAGTTACATGATGATATGATATCCATACACTTACGCTCACAGTACCAAATAAGCCGTCATGAAAATATTGTTATCATGATCATATAATCACAACAAAATTGAAGCTAATGACAAAATATATTCCCAAAGACAAAATTAACCAAAGCAATATAGCCATCAAATTGATATAGCGACCAATATAATGTAACCAGGATGGCATTATATTGAAAATAACAATACAGCCACCATGCCAATGTCATTACCATGACAACGTAGCCACCATGATAATATATTCAAATGAAAAAATATCCACAACGGCAGTTTAGCTGCTAAGACACTATATCACCATGCCAATATCGCAATATCATCAGTATAGCCATCATGGCAATATACCACCAGAAAAAAAAATAGATACCTACCACAACGATATAGCTAACTTGACCATATAGCTACTCTGACAATACAGCCAACATCAAAAGAGTCACTATAGCAAAAATGAGAAATAGCCATCATGGCAATATAGTCACCCAACAATATAGCCACCATGGTAATACGGTCACCTAGCAATATAGCTATCATGACAATATAGTTATCATGATAATATACTCTTTATGGCAATATAGCCACCATGGTAATACGGTCACCTAGCAATATAGCTATCATGGCAATATAGTTATCATGATAATATACTCTTTATGGCAATATAGCCACCATGGTAATACGGTCACCTAGCAATATAGCTATCATGACAATATAGTTATCATAATAATATACTCTTTATGGCAATACAGCCAACATGACCATATAGCCACGATGACAACGCAATCACCATGACAATACAGAAAACATGACAGTACAGTTTCTATGACAATATTGCCATCAATTCAACAAATCAAATGACAATATAGATATTATGGCAACAGAGTCACCAAGAAAATATACTCAGAAAAGCAATATAATCGCCATTACAAAATGATCCTACTATGAAAATATAGCCACCCTGCCACCATGGTTTCCATTGTAATTTAAACACAATGATAATACATTCACAATGACCATAACAATTTAACATATCATGACAATGTAATCATCTGATATTTCAATCAAAAAGACAATTTCATTTATATAATAGAATAGCCTCAAGGGCAAAATCAACACCATTAGAAAACTACCATGAAAATACAGTCACTCTGACATGAATATCATGGTAGTCACCATGACAATATAGTTATCTTGGCAATATAGCCACTATGAGATTATATTCTTAATGACAATATAGTCGCTATGACAATATTGTCACCTTAACGATACATTTATCATGATAACATATCGCTTATGAAAAAATATACATGATTAAAAAAAAAAAAATGACAATATAGCACCTACAAAAAAGATCACCTTGCCAATATAGCCAAGGTGAGGGTATATACATCATAGAAACTTAACCAAAATGAGAAGATAGCCAAAATGACGATAAGTTCATAATGACAATACTGCCACTATGAAAACCTGTTCCCTATGATACTATAGCTACACTGACAATAAAGCCATATTCACAAAAGAGTAACATTGAAAATAGAGCAAACGAGAATATAGCCACTATGACAGTGCAGCCACCATGACAATGATGTCACGATATAAATAAATCACCATGACATTAGTCACCTTGATAATAAACTTACAATGACTATGTGAATATCATGAAAATATAGCCTCCATGTCAACATATTTGCCATGACAATTTGGCCATTATGATAATATAGTCACGACTACAATTCATTCACTATAACGTTACAGCCACAGTGATCATATAACTAATGTGACAATACAAAGAAACAATAAAGAAATATACAAATTATATTCACAATGGCAATATAACCATATGACAGTATAGATACTGTGACAAATAGTCGCTTTTGAATCATAGCAAACATATAGCCTCCAGGATAATATTGTCTCTATGACAAAATAGCGACCAAGACAGGATATATCATTATAATATAGACACCTTGACAGTATAGCCCATAGAACGAAGTAACAATCATGAAACTGTACCTCCCAAAACATTATAGATGTCATGAAATTTTAGTCAACATGACAAAATTATCACCATGAAATATCATCGGCATTACAATATAGTTACCATAATCCTACACCAATCATGATCATATAATCAGCAGGTTGACATAAACAATATCACAGTATAAAAACCATGACAGTATAAGTGACATGATGATATGATATCCATACACTTACACTTACAATACCAAAGGAGCTGCCATGAAAATATTGTTATCATGATCATATAACCACAACAATATTGTAGGTAATGACAAAATATATCCCCAACGACAAAATTAACCATAGCAATATGGCCATCAAGTTGTTATAGCGACCAAGATAATGTAGCGAGCATTGTATTGAGAATCACAATACAGCCACTGCGCCAACCATGACAATATAGTAACGTTGACAATGTAAGCTGCCATGGTAAAATATTCAAAATAAAAAAATATCCAAAAAAATATCCACAACAAGAGTTTAGCTGCTAAGACGATATATCACCATGCCAACATTTCAAAATGTTAGTATAGCCATCATGGCAATACATCAACAGAAGAAAAGAAATATACCCATCACAACGATATAGCTAACTTGACAATATACTACTCTGACAATATAGGTAACATTAAAAGACAGTCACCTCCTTGAAATAGAACAAAAAAGACAAATAGCCATCATGGCAATATGGTAATCGAACAATATAGCCATCATGGCCATATAATTGCCATAACAACGTAGTCTTAATGGCAATATAGCCACCATGACCATATAGTCACGATGGCAATACAACCACCATGACAATACAGGAAACATGAAAATACAGTCTCTGTGACAGTATTGCCATCAATTCAACACGTTAAATGACAATATAGATATTATGGCAACACAATCACGTTGACAATATACACAGAAATGTTATATAATCGTCATAATGAAATGATCCTACCATGAAAATATAGTCACCCGGCCACTATGGCCTCCATTACAATATAGCTACAATGGCAAAACATTCACCATGACAGTACTGAAACCATAACAATATAGCATATCATGACAATGTAGTCACCTGATAATTTAGTAGAAAATGAAAATTCCGCTTCTATTATGGTATATCCTCAGGGAAAAAATTAAAACACCATTAAAAAGCTACCATGAAAATGCAGTCACTATGACATTATAAATATCATGATAAAATAGTCACCATGACAATATAGTTATCTTGGCAATATAGTCACTCTGAGATTATATTCTTAATGACAATATAGTCGCTATGAAAATACTGTCACCTTGATAATATAGTTATCAAAATAACATATCGCTTGTGACAAAATATGCATGATAAAAAAAATGACAATATAGCACCTACAAATAAGATCACCTTGCCAATATAGCCAAGGTGAAGATATATACATCATAGCAACGTAGCTAAAATGAAGAAGATAGTCAAAATGACAGTATGATTATAATGACAAAACTGCCACTATGAAAATATGTCCCCTATGACACTATAGTTACACTGACAATAAAGCCATATCTACAAAAGAGTACCATTGAAATTACAGCACACGACAATATAGCCACCATGACAGTACAGCCACCATGACAATAATGTCACGATATAAAGCAATCACCGCGACATTACAGTCACCTTGATAATAAAATTACAATTACTACATAAGTATCATGAAAATGCAGCTTCCATATCACCATATTTCCCAGAATTTAGCCATTATTACAGTATAGTCACAACGACAATATATTCATTATAACAATAAAGCTACCATGAACGTATAACTGATATGATAATATAGTCAACGCAAGAATAAAGAAACAGGGTGAGGTAGGGGGCAAAAGTTCTGGGAGCGTTGAAAAATGAGTGGAAGGCGAGAACATTATCTCGGAAAGCAAAAATGGGTATGTTTGAAGGAATAGTGGTTCCAACAATGTTATATGGTTGAGAGGCGTCTGCTATAGATAGATATGTTGGAAATGAGATGTTTGAGGAAAATATGTGGTGTGAGGTGGTTTGATCAAGTAAGTAATGAAAGCGTTAGAGAGATGTGTGGAAATAGTACAGTGGGGTTGAGAGAGCAGAAGAGGGTGTTTTGAAATGGTTTGGCCACATGGAGAGAATGAGTGAGGAAAGATTGTCATAGAGGATATATGTGTCAGAGGTGGAGGGAACGAGAAGTGGGAGACCAAATTGGATGGGGAAAGATGGAGTGAAAAGGATTTTGAGTGATCGGGGCCTGAACATGCAGGAAGGTGAAAGGCTTGCAAGGAAAAGAGTGAATTGGAACGAGGTGGTATACCGGGGTCGATGTGCTGTCAATGGATTGAACCAGGGATGTGAAGCTTTTGGGGTAAACCATAGAAAGTTTTGTGGGGGCTGGATGTGAAAAGGGAGCTGTGGTTTCGGTGGAACATACATGACAGCTAGAGACTGAGTGTGATCGAATGTGGTATTTGTTGTCTTTTCCTAGCGTGCACATGCGAGACGAGGGGGTTGTCATTTCATGCGTGGCGGGGTGGCAACGAGAAATGACTAAGGGCAGCAAGTATGAATTATGTACATGTGTATATATGTATATGTCAGTGTATATATATATATATATATATATATATATATATATATATATATATATATATATATATATATATATATATACGTTGAAATATATAGGTATGTATATGTGTGTGTGTGGACGTGTATGTATATACATGTGTATGTGGGTGGGTTGGGCCATTCTTTCCTCTGTTTCCTTGCGATACCTCGCTAACGCGGGAGACAGCGACAAAGTATAATGAAAAAAGATATATGTATATATATATATATATATATATATATATATATATATATATATATATATATATATATATATATATACGTTGAAATATATAGGTATGTATATGTGCGTGTGTGGACGTGTATGTATATACATGTGTATGTGGGTGGGTTGGGCCATTCTTTCCTCTGTTTCCTTGCGATACCTCGCTAACGCGGGAGACAGCGACAAAGTATAATGAAAAAAAGATATATGTATATATATATATATATATATATATATATATATATATATATATATATATATATATATATATATATACATATATATTGACAGGCGTGCGAAAGAGAGACTTTTGGATGTTAATGTGCTGAGAGGTGCAACTGGAGGGATGTCTGATCATTATCTTGTGGAGGTTAAGGTGAAGATTTGTATGGGTTTTCGGAAAAGAAGAGTGAATGTTGGGGTGAAGAGGGTGGTGAGAGTAAGTGAGCTTGGGAAGGAGACCTGTGTGAGGAAGTACCAGGAGAGACTGAGTACAGAATGGAAAAAGGTGAGAGCAATGGAAGTAAGGGGAGTGGGGGAGGAATGGGATGTATTTAGGGAATCAGTGATGGATTGCGCAAAAGATGCTTGTGGCATGAGAAGAGTGGGAGGTGGGTTGATTAGAAAGGGTAGTGAGTGGTGGGATGAAGAAGTAAGAGTATTAGTGAAAGAGAAGAGAGAGGCATTTGGACGATTTTTGCAGGGAAAAAATGCAATTGAGTGGGAGATGTATAAAAGAAAGAGACAGGAGGTCAAGAGAAAGGTGCAAGAGGTGAAAAAAAGGGCAAATGAGAGTTGGGGTGAGAGAGTATCATTAAATTTTAGGGAGAATAAAAAGATGTTCTGGAAGGAGGTAAATAAAGTGCGTAAGACAAGGGAGCAAATGGGAACTTCAGTGAAGGGCGCAAATGGGGAGGTGATAACAAGTAGTGGTGATGTGAGAAGGAGATGGAGTGAGTATTTTGAAGGTTTGTTGAATGTGTTTGATGATAGAGTGGCAGATATAGGGTGTTTTGGTCGAGGTGGTGTGCAAAGTGAGAGGGTTAGGGAAAATGATTTGTTAAACAGAGAAGAGGTAGTGAAAGCTTTGCGGAAGATGAAAGCCGGCAAGGCAGCAGGTTTGGATGGTATTGCAGTGGAATTTATTAAAAAAGGGGGTGACTGTATTGT
The DNA here is from genome assembly GCF_036320965.1 of Panulirus ornatus. Lineage (NCBI taxonomy): Eukaryota > Metazoa > Arthropoda > Malacostraca > Decapoda > Palinuridae > Panulirus > Panulirus ornatus. The sequence goes on along the minus strand of NC_092243.1, from coordinate 15,058,135 downwards.
TGACTGGTTGGTAAGGTTATTTAATGTATGTATGACTCATGGTGAGGTGCCTGAGGATTGGCGGAATGCGTGCATAGTGCCATTGTACAAAGGCAAAGGGGATAAGAGTGAGTGCTCAAATTACAGAGGTATAAGTTTGTTGAGTATTCCTGGTAAATTATATGGGAGGGTATTGATTGAGAGGGTGAAGGCATGTACAGAGCATCAGATTGGGGAAGAGCAGTGTGGTTTCAGAAGTGGTAGAGGATGTGTGGATCAGGTGTTTGCTTTGAAGAATGTATGTGAGAAATACTTAGAAAAGCAAATGGATTTGTATGTAGCATTTATGGATCTGGAGAAGGCATATGATAGAGTTGATAGAGATGCTCTGTGGAAGGTATTAAGAATATAAGGTGTGGGAGGCAAGTTGTTAGAAGCAGTGAAAAGTTTTTATCGAGGATGTAAGGCATGTGTACGTGTAGGAAGAGAGGAAAGTGATTGGTTCTCAGTGAATGTAGGTTTGCGGCAGGGGTGTGTGATGTCTCCATGGTTGTTTAATTTGTTTATGGATGGGGTTGTTAGGGAGGTAAATGCAAGAGTTTTGGAAAGAGGGGCAAGTATGAAGTCTGTTGGGGATGAGAGAGCTTGGGAAGTGAGTCAGTTGTTGTTCGCTGATGATACAGCGCTGGTGGCTGATTCATGTGAGAAACTGCAGAAGCTGGTGACTGAGTTTGGTAAAGTGTGTGGAAGAAGAAAGTTAAGAGTAAATGTGAATAAGAGCAAGGTTATTAGGTACAGTAGGGTTGAGGGTCAAGTCAATTGGGAGGTGAGTTTGAATGAAGAAAAACTGGAGGAAGTGAAGTGTTTTAGATATCTGGGAGTGGATCTGGCAGCGGATGGAACCATGGAAGCGGAAGTGGATCATAGGGTGGGGGAGGGGGCGAAAATTCTGGGGGCCTTGAAGAATGTGTGGAAGTCGAGAACATTATCTCGGAAGGCAAAAATGGGTATGTTTGAAGGAATAGTGGTTCCAACAATGTTGTATGGTTGCGAGGCGTGGGCTATGGATAGAGTTGTGCGCAGGAGGATGGATGTGCTGGAAATGAGATGTTTGAGGACAATGTGTGGTGTGAGGTGGTTTGATCGAGTGAGTAACGTAAGGGTAAGAGAGATGTGTGGAAATAAAAAGAGCGTGGTTGAGAGAGCAGAAGAGGGTGTTTTGAAGTGGTTTGGGCACATGGAGAGAATGAGTGAGGAAAGATTGACCAAGAGGATATATGTGTCGGAGGTGGAGGGAACGAGGAGAAGAGGGAGACCAAATTGGAGGTGGAAAGATGGAGTGAAAAAGATTTTGTGTGATCGGGGCCTGAACATGCAGGAGGGTGAAAGGAGGGCAAGGAATAGAGTGAATTGGAGCGATGTGGTATACCGGGGTTGACGTGCTGTCAGTGGATTGAATCAAGGCATGTGAAGTGTCTGGGGTAAACCATGGAAAGCTGTGTAGGTATGTATATTTGCGTGTGTGGACGTATGTATATACATGTGTATGGGGGGGGTTGGGCCATTTCTTTCGTCTGTTTCCTTGCGCTACCTCGCAAACGCGGGAGACAGCGACAAAGTATAATAATAAAATATAATATATATATATATATATATATATATATATATATATATATATATATATATATATATATATATATATATATATGATTTAGAGAAATGCAGTAATTTAAGTAATGATGAAATCAATATCTGTAAGGGTTTAGTGTGTGCCAGTTTGTCAAAACCAGTGGAACTTAATTGCCCTAAAAGATTTATAAGAGCTATTAACGCCTTAAAAAAGACAAGGATATGCATATTATTGAAGAAGATAAGGCTAACACTGTTGTGATTCTAGACAAAAGTAACTATTTATCTAAAATGAATGATGTTCTAAATGATGACACAACATATTCTAAATTTGGTTGAAATCCCTTAGAAGCAGTTAATTCTCACTTCAATAAAGTAATGAAGTTGTTGTTGAAAGGTAGTAATTCTCTTATCAAAAGTTTGTCATCTTTGTCCCCTTCATTGCCATATATGTATGGACTTATCAAAACACATAAACAGATTTTTCCAGCAAGACCTATAGTGAGTTCAGTAGGCTCCATCACATATAAATTGTCAAAAAGGTTAGTTTCTTTATTAAGCCCTTTAGTGGGTAAGGTAGCAAATTCTAGTATCATGAACAATGTAGATTTAGTCAACAAGCTAAACAATATCAATGTTAATTTTGATTTTAAACTAGTTAGCTTTGATGTTTTCTCACTTTTTTCTAAAGTTCAAGTTGATGACCTTTTAGAATATTTATTTGATGTCTTGGATGATAACCATTTACCTGTTTCAAAGTATGTTTTCATTTGATAAAATTGTGCATAAAAGACTGTGTATTTCAATTCAGTGGAGATTATTATGCTAAAAAATCTGGTATGGCAATGGGTAACCCTCTTTCACTTGTACTAAGTAATCTTTATATGGAATGTTTTGAAAGAAAATTTCTAAAGGACATCTTACCTTCTAATGCAATTTGGTTTAGGTATGTAGATGATGTTCTTTGTGTTTGGCCAAGAAAAGAAAATTTACAAATAATTCTCCCCTTACTTAACAATTTAGTACCTTCCATCAAATTTACTGTAGAAAATGAAAATAATGGTGTGTTACCAATTTTTGATTGCATGATCCATAGGCAAGGAAACAAGTTTAAGTTTAACATATAAAGAAAGCCCACCAATGTATGCTCATATACCCTTTATTACTCATCTCAACATGACAGAGTTAAATCATCATCATTTCAATCTATGTTCCTTAGGGCATTACATATTTGCAGTCCAGAGTTTATTGATGATGAGTTTGAGAAGATATATTATACTGGATCTAAGTTAAAGTACCTTAGATATTTCATTGATAAATCTTTTAAGTTAGCAACGAAATCATTTTACAGAGTTGAGCCCAACCTCTCAATGACACCAAGAATCTTTTAGTTTTCCCTTTTAATAATAATTTCTCTTTACTTCCCATGTTGCTTAAATCCTTTAATGTAAATGTTGCTTTAAGCAACGATAATACTATAAAGAATATCTTAATCGGGAATTCACCAGAAAATTCTCTTGGATGCATCTATAAAGTCCCTTGTGGAAATTGTGATAAATTTTATGTTGGTCAGACTGGTAAGGATCTTTCTGTTAGACTTAAGCAACATAAATATAGTAGAAGAACGGGACAAGAATCAAATGCCTTGTTTAATCACGTTAAAAACTATGATCATTGTATTGACTGGAGTAATTAACTCTAACTGTATTACCATGAGAAGTATCATTGAATCTTCTATTATCAAATACACGAAGATTTATAATTTTAACAAATGATTATAATCTTAATATAAGTGATGGTCTATACATATCAGATAACTTTATGGTTGATGAAATTTGTAAAATGATAAGTTTATGAACGCTCGTTGTATGTTTTGGACAATCACATGTTTACCATATGGCGTCCTAGCTTCGTCTCTTCGATGTATATCAACTGACTTTTATTTCTATCTTGTGTCTCCCCTGATGATGTGATTATTACACGAAAGTGCACTTGGGAACTTATCGTGCTTCATTTTCCCCGTGGACTCATAGGAATATCTTGATCACGCGCAAAATCGTTATCCTTTCCAATATATATATATATATATATATATATATATATATATATATATATATATATATATATATATATATATATATGCTCCGAAAGTAAAAATGGGTATGTTTGAAGGAATAGTGGTTCCAACAATGTTGTATGGTTGCGAGGCGTGGGCTATGGATAGAGTTGTGGGCAGGAGGGTGGATGTGCTGGAAATGAGATGTTTGAGGACAGTATGTGGTGTGAGGTGGTTTGATCGAGTAAGTAATGTAAGGGTATATTCTTAATACCTTCCACAGAGCATCTCAATCAACTCTATCAAATGCCTTCTCCAGATCCATAAATGCTACATACAAATCTATTTGCTTTTCTAAGTATTTCTCGCATACATTCTTCAAAGCAAACACCTGATCCACACATCCTCTACCACTTCTGAAACCACACTGCTCTTCCCCAATCTGATGCTTTGTACATGCCTTCACCCTCTCAATCAATACCCTCCCATATAATTTACTAGGAATACTCAACAAACTTATACCTCTGTAATTTGAGCACTCACCCTTATCCCCTTTGCCTTTGTACAATGGCACTATGCAAGCATTTCGCCAATCCTCAGGCACCTCACCATGAATCATACATACATTAAATAACCTTGCCAACCAGTCAACAATACAGTCACCCCCTTTTTTAATAAATTCCACTGCAATACCATCCAAACCTGCTGCCTTGCCGGCTTTCATCTTCAGCAAAGCATTTACTACCTCTTCTCTGTTTACCAAATTATTTTCCCTATCCCTCTCACTTTGCACACCACCTCATCCAAAACACCCTATATCTGCCACTCTATCATCAAACACATTCAACAAACCTTCAAAATACTCACTCCATCTCCTTCTCACTTCACCACTACTTGTTATCACCTCCCCATTAGCCCCCTTCACTGAAGTTCCCATTTGCTCCCTTGTCTTACGCACTTTATTTACCTCCTTCCAAAACATCTTTTTATTCTCCCTAAAATTTAATGATACTCTCTCACCCCAACTCTCATTTGCCCTCTTTTTCACCTCTTGCACCTTTCTCTTGACCTCTTGCCTCTTTCTTTTATATATCTCCCACTCATTTGCATTATTTCCCTGCAAAAATCGTCCAAATTCCTCTCTCTTCTCTTTCACTAATGATCTTACTTCTTCATCCCACCACTCACTACCCTTTCTAATCAACCCACCTCCCACTCTTCTCATGCACAAGCATCTTTTGCGCAAGCCATCACTGCTTCCCTTAATACATCCCATTCCCCCCCCCACTCCCCTTACCTCCTTTGTTCTCACCTTTTTCCATTCTGTACTCAGTCTCTCTTGGTACTTCCTCACACAAGTCTCCTTCCCAAGCTCACTTACTCTCCCCGCTCTCTTCACCCCAACATTCTCTCTTCTTTTCTGAAAACCCCTACAGATCTTCACCTTCGCCTCCACAAGATAATGATCATACATCCCTCCAGTTGCACCTCTCAGCGCATTAACATCCAAAAGTCTCTCTTTCGCGCGCCTATCAATTAACACGTAATCCAATAACGCTCTCTGGCCATCTCTCCTACTTACATACGTATACTTATGTATATCTCGCTTTTTAAACCAGGTATTCCCAATCACCAGTCCTTTTTCAGCACATAAATCTACAAGCTTTTCACCATTTCCATTTACAACACTGAACACCCCATGTATACCAATTATTCCCTCAACTTCCACATTACTCACCTTTGCATTCAAATCACCCATCACTATAACCCGGTCTTGTGCATCAAAACCACTAACACACTCATTCAGCTGCTCCCAAAACACTTGCATCTCATGATCTTTCTTCTCATGCCCAGGTGCATATGCACCAATAATCACCCATCTCTCTCCATCAACTTTCAGTTTTACCCATATCAATCTAGAATTTGCTTTCTTACACTCTATCACATACTCCTACAACTCCTGTTTCAGGAGTAGGGCTACTCCTTCCCTTGCTCTTGTCCTCTCACTAACCCCAGACTTTACTCCCAAGACATTCCCAAACCACTCTTCCCCTTTACCCTTGAGCTTCGTTTCACTCAAAGCCAAAAAGATCCAGGTTCCTTTCCTCAAACATACTACCTATCTCTCCTTTTTTCTCAACTTTGTTACATCCACACACATTTAGACACCCCAATCTGAGCCTTCGAGGAGGATGAGCACTCCCCGCGTGACTCCTTCTGTTTCCCCTTTCGGAAAGTTAAAATACTAGGAGGGGAGGGTTTCTGGCCTCCGCTCCCGTCCCCTTTAGTCGCCTTCTACGACACGTGAGGAATGCGTGGGAAGTATTCTTTCTCCCCTATCCCCTATATATATATATATATATATATATATATATATATATATATATATATATATATATATATATATATATATATATATTGTTACGAACACGTGTGTGTTGTTATCTATTTCTTATCAGGGCGAGGAGTGATGCTTGAGGCTGGCTCGGAGTTTCTGTCCACCCAGCATTTTACGAGAGTGTAACTACGCCGAGACTCTGGGACCCTCCAACCAATAAGAATTGCTCCAATATTTCTATAGCCAATCGAAATGTAAGGTTTATAGCAGCAAGGGTGAACGCTTGTCTTCTTGTACCCACTACACCCGCTGAGATCTGATTCTTCTCTTTCCAGCCCAGCGAGGTGTGTGGTGTCCCCTGCTGTAAGCCTGTAAGCCTGTAAGCCCGTTACCCGAGTGTTGTGCTATCAGTGTTTACTGTGTTACATCAGGTTTAGATAAGTGTAACGATGAAGTTCATTGTGTCACGTCAAGCGTAACTAAGTGTCACAAGAAAGAGATCTCCTGGCTTGTAATCTTATCTGGAATGTTATCTCATGTTCAGTGTTAAACTCACTTTCAGTGTTAATGTTATGATTTATGCTTGATTTATGTGCCTATCTTTGTACACTTGAATTCTTTCATTATAAGTAGATTTAATGTAATGCTGGTCTTTAATTCAATCCCATAACTTTATTATTGTGTTATCCTGAGTTGTGCAACTTGACAAATCTATAACGTCCTTGCAAAACAAGGACCAGTAGTATTTGTAACATATGAATTGGCGACCTTGCCAGGATAATTCTTGCCTTAACGGAATCTCTTTCCTTTTCGTTAATCATACCGTTGACCAGCAACGCTGACGTTGACCAGTTCTGTCGATCTGAGCCCTCTTACGAGGACATCAAATCTTTAACAAAGCATGAGTTGAAGCTTATTGCAAATAGGTTAAAATTGAATTATGACCGGAAAGCTAGTAAAGTACAGTTGGAGACCTTAGTCATAAATCATTTTGCTAGTGAGCAGATAGAAGATGCTGCGCCTGATGTTGAAATTAGTGTCGACAATGCCGCTCCATCAGTGACGTCGGCCGAAGCCTCGATCCCTCCCCATATCCCTAGTGATGTTAATGTTGATCCCGAATACTGGTGAATTCAACTAGAGATAGCTAAGATCAATGCACAAGCACAACAAGCACAAGTGCAAGTTCAGAAGGAGCAGACTGAACAAGCTAGGTTCCAGGCTGAACAAGCTCGGTTAGCTCTCGAATGTGAAAAACTTAGACTTAACGCTTCACCATCAGGACCAGTGTCGTCTCGGTTGGGAGACTTACATCTCGTACCTAAGTTCGATGAAGATAATGTGGCTTCCTTTTTCCTTAAATTTGAACAGACTGCCCGTGACTGCTCTTGGCCGAAGTCAGCCTGGGTGACAGTTTTGCGGCCCCTCCTTTTTGGCAAAGCTGAATCCACATACACCGCGTTGAACGATGACCAGTGTGGTGATTATGAGGTCGTTAAGCAGGCAGTGATAAATTCTTATCATTTAAGTCCGGAAGCACACCGACTCAGATTTCGAGCTAAGCATAAGCGCCCTGATCAAACCTACCGAGATCACTTTTGTGAGAAGTACAAGTTAGGCGCGCAGTGGGTTCGCTCCGCAGGAGCTTACATCGATGCTGAATCGGTCCTGAAACTATTTGTGTTCGAGGAATGTAAGGACGGTCTACCCTGTGATGTACGGCAGTACGTAATAACTAAATCAGCGAAGGATTTTGAGGAGGCTGGGAAACTAGCAGATGAGTACATGTTAGATGTCAGACTTGACGCGGGCAGGCATTCAAAGGGCTACGACGGCAGAGGGATGATCAATGGTCATGTAATCCCACATGAATCTGCTACCTTGCCGGTAACTCATAAAAGTCAGGGGAAATACTCCCAGAAAGTAAAGTTTTGCTCTTACTGTGGCAAGGCTGGGCACCAGGTGAGGGATTGCTGGGCTCGAGTGAAGGAATCCAGAGATTCTACCAAGAGTAGATCGATGAGTCTCGTCTCAACTTTAGGGCCACTTAGTAAAGTAGGTGAGGCTGTCCCTGCTCTTAGGAAAAAGAGGGGTTGCGAGAGTGTTAATTACTTTGTAATTAAGGATCCGTTCTGTGGGAACTACAATGCGTTCCTGTCTGAGGGCTTTGTTAGTAGATGTGGTGTATGACGAAAAGTGACCGTATTACGGGATTCTGATGCGCTGCAGTCCCTAATGTTGGATTGCTTGGTGCCGCGAGGAGAGTTTGGAGACCGAGTCTTGCTAGATGGACTGTCGGGTCCCAAGGGAGCTCCACTAGTCGATGTGAGGGTAGAAACAGATCTCTTCACGGGCCATGCTCTCATAGGGGTTGTAGATAGGTTACCTGTCTCAGGTGTGGACTTTGTGTTAGGCAATGACCTAGCGGGTGGGAAGATGATCCCAATGCCGGTGTTGCCTACGGGCCCGGTGGAGTCCACGGAGGCAATGCAGCTTGAGGAAGAGGTACCGGACCTATTCCCCGTATGCGCAGTTACCCGGTCCATGTCCGCTAAGAAAGCAAGTTGCAAGCCCCAGGAGACAGAGCGTAAGGCGTGAAAACTACAGTCACTGCCCGAGAATGAGCCGAGTGAGGTGGAGCTCGCTGATACCTTCTTTGCTGAGTTAGGCACTGACCCCGCGTCGACGGATGAGACTGATGATTTGTCTCGTCAGAATCTGAAGAGATTACAGAGAGCCGAACCCGAGTTCAAGGAATGGTTTGAGTCGGCTGAGGCTTCGGCTGACGGTTATTACCTCCGGGATGGGTTGTTAATGAGGAGGTGGTGTCCAGTGTCATGCAATGGGGAAGACGAGGAGTGGCAGGCAGTTCACCAGGTGTTAGTGCCGCGTCCCTACAGGAGGGAGATTTTGAAGCTGGCGCATGACTCAAATTTCGCCGGTCATTTAGGGGGAAGGAAGACCCTGGACCGAGTGTGGCGGAATGTATATTGGCCTGGTGTCCGCCGGGATGTCGCTCAGTACGTAAAGACGTGTCGTACATGTCAAGTGATGGGAAAGCCTAATCAGAAGCTTAAGGCTGCCCCCTTAGTTCCTATTCCCCCATCTGAAGCTCCGTTTGATCGAGTCATAGTTGACATTGTGGGCCCATTGCCAAGAACCTCCTCTGGCCACTGTTACATTTTAAGTATTACTGATATGGCCACGAGATATCCCGAAGCAATACCGTTGAGAAGTATGAATGCCAAGACTGTTGTCCGGGAGCTGCTTAGCTTCTTCACAAAATTTGGACTTCCCAAAGAGGTGCAATCTGATCGGGGATCCAATTTCATGTCCAGGACTTTTCGACAAACCCTGAGGGAGCTGGGTATCGGTAAGATTACCTCCACTGCTTACCACCCTCAGAGCCAGGGAGCACTGGAACGTTACCATTCCACCCTGAAGTCCATGACAAAGAAGTATTGTGCTGACAACACTAAGGACTGGGATAAGGGACTCCCATTTCTTCTCTTTGCCACGAGAGAAGTGCCTAATGAATCTCTAGGTTTCTCCCCCTTTGAGCTGATGTTTGCCCACGAGGTCCGAGGGCTTCTTAAGTTACTGAAAGACGTGTGGCTCAACTCGAATGAGAGTGTCGGCCTGTTGGACTCTGTCAGCGAGTTCAAGGAGAAACTACAAAGGTGCTGGGAAACCGCTCGGCAGAATTTAACAGAGACCCAAGCACGAATGAAGAGATGGTTATGACAAACGATCTCGTTCAAGAAGGTTTGAGGCGGGCGACGAGGTGTTGCTTCTACTACCGCAGCCAGGTCAACCTTTGGCTGCCCTGTTTCAGGGCCCCTACACCATTATCCGGGGTGTAGGAGACTCAAAAATTACCTTCTCTAACCCCCGATAGGCGCAAGGTCGGAGATTATGCCACGTCAACAAAGCTTAAGCCATATTTCAGTCGTGAATCCTCCCCCCTTGGAACCGAAGGTGCCAGTCTGGGATCATCCAACGTCCAGCGGTAGCCGTGTGTGACGAAGTCGACGACGTACTGCGAGTGCCTCGGAAGCCTGGGAACCGGGCGGAGGCGCGAACGGAAGTGGGAGACCAAACTTTCGCATCTATCGGAAGATCAACGTGTGCAAATGTCCGCCCTTTTTCAAAACACCCCGGGGGTTTTCCGAAACACCTGGACAGACCTCGCTCGAACCCATGATGTGGACGTGGAAGCAGCCCGACTGGTTAAATTGGCTCCGTACAGGTGAGCCCACAACGAGAGGCCATCCTTCGCACTGAGGTGAACTATATCTTGAGCACCCACCTGATTGAGCCAAAGCCAGTCAGAGTGGAACCCCCCTTTTACTCTCGTATCCAAGTCCGAGGACCCCGCGTATTACACCGCCGGGGTTAATGAGGAAACAAAACGACATTTACCCCTGCCGCGAGTGGAAGACGCTAACGCGTCGGCAAGCCGCTTCCTGTCAAACTAGACCTAGAAAAGGGTACTGGCAGATAAGATTAGGGAAAGACACAAGTTTTACACCTTTTGTTGTGCTAGGACAAATTAAATGTAAATGAGTTTTTTGGGCAGAAAAATGCCCCTGCACATTAACATTTTAGGGACATCCCTCAAGACCTCCGGGGTTTTGTCGTCTCCCCTGATAAATTTTTAATACATAAATTTGGGGCAACTCACAGAGACTTGACACGTTCTGACGGCCTGAAAAAGCAAACCTTTCTCAATTGGAACAAAGCAGTTTGGAAGGCCAAGGTGAAAATTTTTGGGTTTATGGATCGGTCAAGGGTGAGCAAGCCCCCCCGACTGCAAAGGTCCCCCTTTATCCCAGATAGTCCCCCCCCGACCGAAGAGAAAGAACTTTTAGGGGTATTTTTGGTACTTAGGAAATGTTTTTTTGTAAATTTAACATCGAAACCCCCTCTGAAAATTTTTTTTTAAGAAAGATTTTAAAATTGTTTTGGAAGACAGTGGACATACCTTTTATCAGTTTTAAAACCTACTTTGTAATAGTCCTATTTTTCAGGGCCCCCATTTTGATCAACCCTTTCAAATTAGCTGTTACGCCAGCAATGTGGGAGCCGGGGCGTCCTCTGCAGGAGGACGAGACCATGTTTTAACCCCAAATTTTTTAGAAGAAAAAACAATCAACCCAAAAGGGAATTATTCTACCATTGATAAGAAATTTTTTTCTTTTAAAATTCCATTGCATATTTTTATGTTTACTTGTTCCCTTCAGGGAATGCACAAGGTGTATACTGATCACCACCCCTTGAAATATTTAATAAATTCCGAGATAAAATCAAAGGTTAACTATTTTGGGCCTTTTTCCCTTTAGAGTATAATTTAATATCACCATATTGCTGGGGGCACATAATGGTTTCTATTGTTTTTCCCGCCTTTTAAAGTGAAAAACCCTTTCCCGGAAAAAAACTCCCCTTTTAAGGGGGGGGGTGTTCGAACACGTGTGTTATCTATTTCTTATCAGGGCAGGGGTGATGCTTTAGGGTAGCTCGGATTTCTGCCACCCAGCATTTTTCGAGGAAAAATACCCGAGACTCTGGACCCCCAACCAAAAGAATTGCTCCAAAAAAATTTCTATAGCCAATCAAATGTAAGGTTTTTAGCACAAGTGAACGTTTTTTTCTTGTACCCCCTCACCCGCGAGATCTATTCCCTCTTTCCAGCCCAGGGTGGGGTTCCCCCCGCGTAAGCCTTAAGCCCTTACCCGAGTGTTGTGCTAAAGTCTTACGTGTTTCATCAAGTTTAGATAAGGTAACGAGAAGTTCATTGTGTCACCAAGCGAAAAAAGTGTCACAAAAAGAATCTCCTGGGTGAAATCTTACTGGGAAAGTTTTTTCTCATTTCAATGTTTTAACCCCCTTTCAGGTTAAAAGAATGATTCATGCTTGATTTTTTTCCCATCTTTAAAAACTTTAATCTTCATTATAAAAAGATTAAAAATTTAAAGCGGCTTTAATTCAATCCCATAACTTTATTTTTGTGTTGTCCTGAGGGGGTGCAAATTTACAAAATTTTAACGCCTTTCAAAACAAGGACCAGTTCTGTCGATCTGAGCCCTCTTACGAGGACATCAAATCTTTAACAAAGCATGAGTTGAAGCTTATTGCAAATAGGTTAAAATTGAATTATGACCGGAAAGCTAGTAAAGTACAGTTGGAGACCTTAGTCATAAATCATTTTGCTAGTGAACAGATAGAAGATGCTGCGCCTGATGTTGAAATTAGTGTCGACAATACCGCTCCATCAGTGACGTCGGCCGAAGCCTCGATCCCTCCCCATATCCCTAGTGATGTTAATGTTGATCCCGAATACTGGCGAATTCAACTAGAGATAGCTAAGATCAATGCACAAGCACAACAAGCACAAGTGCAAGTACAGAAGGAGCAGACTGAACAAGCTAGGTTCCAGGCTGAACAAGCTCGGTTAGCTCTCGAATGTGAAAAACTTAGACTTAACGCTTCACCATCAGGACCAGTGTCGTCTCGGTTGGGAGACTTACATCTCGTACCTAAGTTCGATGAAGATAATGTGGCTTCCTTTTTCCTTAAATTTGAACAGACTGCCCGTGACTGCTCTTAGCCGAAGTCAGCCTGGGTGACAGTTTTGCGGCCCCTCCTTTTTGGCAAAGCTGAATCCACATACACCGCGTTGAACGATGACCAGTGTGGTGATTATGAGGTCTTTAAGCAGGCAGTGATAAATTCTTATCATTTAAGTCCGGAAGCACACCGACTCAGATTTCGAGCTAAGCATAAGCGCCCTGATCAAACCTACCTAGATCACTTTTGTGAGAAGTACAAGTTAGGCGCGCAGTGGGTTCGCTCCGCAGGAGCTTACATCGATGCTGAATCGGTCCTGAAACTATTTGTGTTCGAGGAATGTTAGGACGGTCTACCCCATGATGTACGGCAGTACGTAATAACTAAATCAGCCAAGGATTTTGAGGAGGCTGGGAAACTAGCAGATGAGTACATGTTAGATGTCAGACTTGACGCGGGCAGGCATTCAAAGGGCTACGACGGCAGAGGGATGATCAATGGTCATGTAATCCCACATGAATCTGCTACCTTGCCGGTAACTCATAAAAGTCAGGGGAAATACTCCCAGAAAGTAAAGTTTTGCTCTTACTGTGGCAAGGCTGGGCACCAGGTGAGGGATTGCTGGGCTCGAGTGAAGGAATCCAGAGATTCTACCAAGAGTAGATCGATGAGTCTCGTCTCAACTTTAGGGCCACTTAGTAAAGTAGGTGAGGCTGTCCCTGCTCTTAGGAAAAAGAGGGGTTGCGAGAGTGTTAATTACTTTGTAATTAAGGATCCGTTCTGTGGGAACTACAATGCGTTCCTGTCTGAGGGCTTTGTTAGTAGATGTGGTGTATGACGAAAAGTGACCGTATTACGGGATTCTGGTGCGCTGCAGTCCCTAATGTTGGATTGCTTGGTGCCGCGAGGAGAGTTTGGAGACCGAGTCTTGCTAGATGGACTGTCGGGTCCCAAGGGAGCTCCACTAGTCGATGTGAGGGTAGAAACAGATCTCTTCACGGGCCATGCTCTCATAGGGGTTGTAGATAGGTTACCTGTCTCAGGTGTGGACTTTGTGTTAGGCAATGACCTAGCGGGTGGGAAGATGATCCCAATGCCGGTGTTGCCTACGGGGCCGGTGGAGTCCACGGAGGCAGTGCAGCTTGAGGAAGAGGTACCGGACCTATTCCCCGTATGCGCAGTTACCCGGTCCATGTCCGCTAAGAAAGCAAGTTGCAAGCCCCAGGAGACAGAGCGTAAGGCGGGAAAACTACAGTCACTGCCCGAGAGTGAGCCGAGTGAGGTGGAGCTCGCTGATACCTTCTTTGCTGAGTTAGGCACTGACCCCGCGTCGACGGATGAGACTGATGATTTGTCTCGTCAGAATCTGAAGAGATTACAGAGAGCCGAACCCGAGTTCAAGGAATGGTTTGAGTCGGCTGAGGCATCGGCTGACGGTTATTACCTCCGGGATGGGTTGTTAATGAGGAGGTGGTGTCCAGTGTCATGCAATGGGGAAGACGAGGAGTGGCAGGCAGTTCACCAGGTGTTAGTGCCGCGTCCCTACAGGAGGGAGATTTTGAAGCTGGCGCATGACTCAAATTTCGCCGGTCATTTAGGGGGAAGGAAGACCCTGGACCGAGTGTGGCGGAATGTATATTGGCCTGGTGTCCGCCGGGATGTCGCTCAGTACGTAAAGACGTGTCATACATGTCAAGTGATGGGAAAGCCTAATCAGAAGCTTAAGGCTGCCCCCTTAGTTCCTATTCCCCCATTTGAAGCTCCGTTTGATCGAGTCATAGTTGACATTGTGGGCCCATTGCCAAGAACCTCCTCTGGCCACTGTTACATTTTAAGTATTACTGATATGGCCACGAGATATCCCGAAGCAATACCGTTGAGAAGTATGAATGCCAAGACTGTTGTCCGGGAGCTGCTTAGCTTCTTCACAAAATTTGGACTTCCCAAAGAGGTGCAATCTGATCGGGGATCCAATTTCATGTCCAGGACTTTTCGACAAACCCTGAGGGAGCTGGGTATCGGTAAGATTACCTCCACTGCTTACCACCCTCAGAGCCAGGGAGCACTGGAACGTTACCATTCCACCCTGAAGTCCATGACAAAGAAGTATTGTGCCGACAACACTAAGGACTGGGATAAGGGATTCCCATTTCTTCTCTTTGCCACGAGAGAAGTGCCTAATGAATCTCTAGGTTTCTCCCCCTTTGAGCTGATGTTTGCCCACGAGGTCCGAGGGCCTCTTAAGTTACTGAAAGACGTGTGGCTCAACTCGAATGAGAGTGTCGGCCTGTTGGACTCTGTCAGCGAGTTCAAGGAGAAACTACAAAGGTGCTGGGAAACCGCTCGGCAGAATTTAACAGAGACCCAAGCACGAATGAAGAGATGGTATGACAAACGATCTCGTTCAAGAAGGTTTGAGGCGGGCGACGAGGTGTTGCTTCTACTACCGCAGCCAGGTCAACCTTTGGCTGCCCTGTTTCAGGGCCCCTACACCATTATCCGGAGTGTAGGAGACTCAAATTACCTTGTCTCTACCCCCGATAGGCGCAGAGGTCGGAGATTATGCCACGTCAACATGCTTAAGCCATATTTCAGTCGTGATCCTCCCCCCTTGGAACCGAAGGTGCCAGTCTGCATCATCCAACGTCCAGCGGTAGCCGTGTGTGACGAAGTCGACGACGTAGCTGCGAGTGCCTCGGAAGCCTGGGAACCGGACGGAGGCGCGACGGGAAGTGGGAGACCAAACTTTCGCATCTATCGGAAGATCAACGTGTGCAAATGTCCGCCTTGTTGTCAAAACACCCGGAGGTTTTCCGAAACACACCTGGACAGACCTCGCTCGTAACCCATGATGTGGACGTGGAAGCAGCCCGACTGGTTAAATTGGCTCCGTACAGGGTGAGCCCACAACGAGAGGCCATCCTTCGCACTGAGGTGAACTATATGCTTGAGCACGACCTGATTGAGCCATGCCAGTCAGAGTGGAACTCCCCTGTTACTCTCGTATCCAAGTCCGATGGGACCCATCGGTTCTGTATTGACTACCGCCGGGTTAATGAGGTAACAAGAACTGACAGTTACCCACTGCCGCGAGTGGAAGACTGCATAGATCGCGTCGGCAATGCTCGCTTCCTGTCGAAACTAGACCTCAGAAAAGGGTACTGGCAGATTAGATTGACGGAAAGAGCACAAGATATTAGCACCTTTGTTGTGCTAGGACAAACTTATAAGTGTAAAGTGATGCCTTTTGGCATGAAGAATGCCCCTGCTACATTTCAACGACTTATGGACATCCTCATCAGAGACCTGCCTGGTTGTGTCGTCTACCTGGATGATATTGTGATATACAGTAAGAGTTGGGACGAACATCTACAGAGACTTGACGACGTTCTGACGGCCTTGAATAAAGCTAACCTTGTTCTCAATTGGAACAAATGCGAGTTTGTGAAGGCCAAGGTGTAATATTTGGGTTATGTGATCGGTCAAGGTGAGCTAGCCCCACCGACTGCAAAGGTCCAGTCTTTATCCCAGATGAGTGCCCCCCGATCTCGAAGAGAACTGAGACGTTTTATGGGTATGTTTGGGTACTATAGGATGTTTATTGTAAATTTTGCAACAGTCGCAACCCCTCTGACAGATCTATTGAAGAAAGATGTTAAATATGTTTGGAATGAGCAGTGTGACATAGCCTTTCATCAGTTAAAATCCATACTTTGTAATAGTCCTATTTTGCAGGCCCCTGATTTTGATCAACCTTTCAAGTTAGCTGTTGACGCCAGCAATGTGGGAGCCGGTGCTGTCCTCTTGCAGGAGGACGAGGACCATGTTGAGCACCCTGTAAGTTATTTTAGTAAGAAATTCAATCAAGCCCAAAGGAATTATTCTACCATTGAGAAGGAACTTTTGTCTTTAATATTCGCATTGCATCATTTTCATGTTTACTTGTGTCCTTCAGGCAATGTCATCAAGGTGTATACTGATCACCACCCCTTGAAATATGTTAATAAGTTCCGAGATAAGAATCAAAGGTTAACTAGGTGGGCCTTGTTCCTTCAAGAGTATAATTTAGATATTCACCATATTGCTGGCGCACATAATGTGTTAGCTGATTGTTTATCCCGCTCTTAACGTGAGAAAATTCCTCTTCCAGGAATTTTCTCCTTTAAGGAGGGGGGTGTTACGAACACGTGTGTTATCTATTTCTTATCAGGGCGAGGAGTGATGCTTGAGGCTAGCTCGGAGTTTCTGTCCACCCAGCATTTTACGAGTGTAACTACGCCGAGACTCTGGGACCCTCCAACCAATAAGAATTGCTCCTATATTTCTATAGCCAATCGAAATGTAAGGTTTATAGCAGCAAGGGTGAACGCTTGTCTTCTTGTACCCACTACACCCGCTGAGATCTGATTCCTCTCTCTCTAGCCCAGCGAGGTGTGTGGTGTCCCCTGCTGTAAGCCTGTAAGCCCGTTACCCGAGTGTTGTGCTATAAGTGCTTACTGTGTTACATCAAGTTTAGATAAGTGTAACGATGAAGTTCATTGTGTCACGTCAAGCGTAACTAAGTGTCACAAGAAAGAGATCTCCTGGCTTGAAATCTTATCTGGAATGTTATCTCATGTTCAATGTTAAACTCACTTTCAGTGTTAACGTAATGATTCATGCTTGATTTATTTGCCTATCTTTGTACACTTGAATTCTTTCATTATAAGTAGATTTAATGTAATGCTGGTCTTTAATTCAATCCCATAACTTTATTATTGTGTTATCCTGAGTTGTGCAACTTGACAAATCTATAACGTCCTTGCAAGACAAGGACCAGTTGTATTTGTAACAATATATATATATATATATATATATATATATATATATATATATATATATATATATATGTCCTTATCTTCACTACATATAGTGCTACCGGGCTCCGACAGTACACCATAGTCTTCACAGTATCCATATCTTCACTACATATAGTGTTACCGGGCTCCGACAGTACACCATAGTCTTCACAGTATCCATATCTTCACTACATATAGTGTTACCGGGCTCCGACACTACACCATAATTTTCACAATATCGTTATCTTCACTACATATTGTGTTACCGGGTTCTGACACTACACTTTAATCTTCAAGATGTCCTTATCTTCACTACATATAGTGCTACCGGGCTCCGACACTACACCGTATTCTTTACATCCTTATTTTCACTACATATAATGTTACCAGGCACCGACACTACACAATAATCTTCACAATATCATTATCTTCACTACATATAGTGTTACCGGGCACCGACACTACACCCTTATCTTCACAATATCCATATCTTCACTACATATATTGTTACCGGGCTCCGACACTACACCATATTCCTTACATCCTTATCTTCACTACATATAGTGTTACCAGGCACCGACACTACACCATAGTCTTCATAGTATCCCTATCTCCACTACATACAGTGTTACCGGGCACCGACACTACACCATAATCTTCACAATATCCTTATCTTCACTACATATAGTGTTACCGGGCTCCGACACCACCATAATGTTCACAGTTTCCTTATCTTCACTACATATATTGTTACTGGGCTCCGATACACCATAATCTTCACATTATCCTTATCTTCACTACATATAATGTTACCGGGCTCCGACACCACCATAATGTTCACAATTTCCTTATCTTCACTACTTGTAATGTAACTATATTATTCTGAAGGTGCCTTTATTTCTCCTCTGGTCTGGGATGTAAGGTGATGTCAGGCCGGGATGGGCAGGTGGAGCTCATTCTTTGATAAGAATTTCAACATGACACACGGACCAGTCTGCAGCTCTCCCATGGGAGTTCAGCCATTCTACTTCAAAACTCCCATGTTTCCAGACACTCGATGGTCCTTCCCCACACTGATGTCATACCGTACTACTCCTGTACCCTTGGGCGACTATTTCTTCGACAACCTCTTCAATCATACCAACAAACGGTGTGCAGTGGTTGACATAAACTTCAAGGAAGACGCCACTTCATCAAACACACACGAGATGCGCTGCACTGAGGCTGCCATATATGACCTCAGGAGGGGCTGTGTCATCGAAGGACCCTCAGAATTCACCGACCTCAACGAGTTCCTGAGGACGGTGAGCCAGTATGACGTCCTTTTCTTCAAGGGCGGCTACGTTGAGGTCGCATTTGCCACAGTGTTTCAATGCGGCGCAGAGTTAGTCAACCTTGAAGATTTAGGCTGCCCACAGTATGACGCACTCGTGTACAACCAAGATTTTCTGCAAGAGGTGGACCTCCATCCCGAAGATGTTGTCTGCGTGAAGCACGCTGGCCGCCCAAACCACTGTGCTCTGGCTGAAGTGGTTGTATTTGGCAAGTGGCTTCAGCTCCCCTCCATTAAGAAAGAATGGCTTCAACTTTATCGTTCTTATCTGTTCTATAACCAGACGGAGGTCCGAGAGGTTTCTTTTTTCCCATTGAAAAAATATTGAAAACAAAAAAAGAAAAAATGAATTATTTCTCCCTCGGATCCTGCCCATCTGTCCTCATCATTCCAAGAAAAAGGAAAAAATGCTGGTGACCCCAGCAACCCCCCCGACGCTTGGTTACCTTTACGTGGTGGGGGGGATTTGGTGGACTGTGCACTGCAGACATGTTTGTCTGCAGTGTGCAGTCCATCAACGAAAAACCAAGCATTTTTTTTTTTTTTGATATAGATGACAGTTTCTCACTCACTCAGATTTATACTGTGATATAGAATAATGAAAAAGATGGAGACCAAACAAAAGAGTACGGTTGTCAAGCCAAACACCTACGTACATAACGAAGCTAAATTTCTCCTAGTACAATTCCAACTCGGTATGCGGAACACAAGACCGAAATTTCCATCCAAACTAATGCAAAACTAAAAATGTACTCTGGAGAAATACAGCTGAAAAACTCATGTAGTCATTTTCTATTAGTATAGAATTATATGTAGGTCTAGAGCAAGGTAATGAAAAGTCAATGAATCATAATCATAGCATCGCTGATATACAAAACACCTGCTGTAAGACTACATATTTGCTGAAATACAACTCAACAAGGAAAATTAAATGCGTAAATATGTTGACAACAAAACAAACTCTGATATGACACGAAGCCTCAAAATATACCATTGATCACAAAAAGTTGAGCTTTGAATAAAACTATAACTATTCATCAACATACCTATATATATAAATACGCCCTCTCCAATAGTTTATTGATGAATGATATAGTCTTATGTTAGCAGTTAGCTTGGCTTATGGTATTCTTCGCAGCACACATTACTGTATGTGCCAATGACTAGAATAAGACAAATACTTGACTAAACATACGTATCATAACCGTGATATCCACCGTCACAAACTAAGCGCGTGCAAGGAAGCATTCCTTGCACTTGTAAAAGCCTGACCCTGACGAGATGATGATGATCCTCTGCCATATCAAGTAGAACATATGATCATCATAACAACAAACAAAAATCAGAGCGATGCGCACTGCCTCACATCCCATCTTTATCTTACAAACGATCACATACAAATAGTATATTAAACAATGTTAAATCTACATTAATCACATTTACTGTAAATAGATCGAATGAAATAGACAATAACATAAATTGGATTGGATTATGAAATTTAGGTCTATAAGCCAAGCACTCGAACTTCAAAGGCTATTTAGCGGCATTTTATATATATATATATATATATATATATATATATATATATATATATATATATATATATATATATATATATATATATATATATATGAAAATATTCTATCTTAGAAATTAATTTTCATGAAAAAATATAATATATGCATATGTGCAAATACATACATATACTACAATAATGCAGAGCCAAATTTCATGTAACTTTGTTGATCTCCATGCTAGAAAATCTTACAAGATCAGTCAGTGTTGGAGGTGTGAATGGCTTCCTTGTTCTACAGACGAGAGCACAAGTAATTACAAACAGCCAGTCCGCCTCCACTATATAGCGATGGCACATTATAATTACTATTTCTAAAACCCACCAGTTTGGATGTAGAAATGATGTTCTTCCAGCGGTGGTTTTGGATGTGTTATGCGTGACGGTTCCAGAGCTTCATTTTTACTTGATATTATTATCTTTTGCAAGAAATCATACAACTAGTGACTGGCCATACGACTGCAGGTTCCTTACCATCCTTCAAAGAACAATAACAACAAGAACAACAATAACAACCATCTGAATTAATCCGAAATAAACCTAACCTAATAAAACTAACCTAACTTAATAAACCCTACCTAACATAATAAACCCTACTTAACCTAATAAACCTTACCTAACCTAATAAACCCTAACTAACCTAACAAACCTCACCTAACCCAATAAACCTAACCTAACAAACTTAATTTACTAAAGCTAAGTTAACAAACCCTACCTGAAATAATTAACCTAACCTACGAAACCTTTCCTGTTCTATCAAACCTAACCTAACAAATCTAATCTAACAAACCTAACCTAATAAACCTTACCTAACAATAAATCTAACCTAACCTAACCCCACCTAACTTAATAAACCTAAACTAATAAACTTGACCTAACGTAACCTAGCCTACCAAACCTAACCTAACAAAACTTTCCTAACAAACCTAACCCAACAAAACCTATCCAAACAAGTTTAACCTATCAAACCATACCTGAGAAGCCTTTCCTATCAACCCTAGCGTAACAAACCTTACCTAGCCTAATAAACCTCTCCTGAAAACCCTTACCCAGCAAACCTAACCTAACCTAACTTGACCTAACCTAATGTGACAAACGTTACCTAGCAAACCTAACCTAACCTAACCTAACCTTGTCTAATAAACCTATCCTGACAAACCTAACCGTTCAAACCTTACCTGACAAACCTTTTCTATCAGACGTATCCCAAAAAAAACCTTTCCAAACAAACCTAGCCTAACAAACCTAGCCTACCCTAACCTTACCTAACCTAACAAACCTATCCTAATAAACTTAAGTTTATGTTCAGAGAACACTCTGTAAACACGGGTACAAAATACCCCATCTCTCTACCTGGGATATTAATACCATGGGTACAGGCGTCCAGGTACATGACAAATGATGGAACAAAATCACAGTTGAACTAAGGTCATTACACTTAACCTGATTACCCATCACCCATCAAACTCATATCTATTATTCCTTCATAAAGCACATCCTCCTCACTGCATCCTAGGCATTACAGCCTTTCTCCTGAGCCTCTCGGTAAAGATGTGTTCAAGTAGACCATTTGGGTTCAGCTGAAACCAATCTACAGTCAACCAAGGTTTGTCTCGTGATTGTGGTAATGACATGAACACAAGAAAGATTCCAGATGATCAGACCAGATCAAAATAGACCAAACTGTCTTATAGTTGTCTTCAATCTGGTAATATGAATATATTAAATGATGTGTTGATATCTTCTTACAGTAGCACTTTTCGTTTTTGTACCAAAACATTTTCCGTAACTTCAGTATCACAAACTTCCCACCTGATCAAGCGCTATTTTCAATTTTGCCAGCATTAGTAAATACTTGTTAATATTCACAATTATAAAAGGTGGAATGTTTATCCTTGATTTAAAACTACTTGACTATAATGTTTTCTACCTCCAGAAAGTATCACTTACGAAAAATCGTAAGAAGGAAATATTTTGCCAAGACTGTGTATGGAACAGAGAAGGGGGCCAGGTGAGGATATTCCCTCTAAGGCCCAGTCCTCTGTTCTTAACGCTACCACGCTAACGCGGGAAATGGCGAATAGTTTGAAAAGAAAAAGGAATATATATACGAATAAAGTGCATATGAACCCGCCCATTCATAGAACATACAAACCTCCAACAGCCAGGATCGAACCCAGGACCCCTGTACAAGATGCAGGAATGTTAACCGCTAGGCTATGGGCCTGGTTAATAGCCTATCAAAACTAAGATAATTTTAAGATCTTTATATTGATTGGTACCTAGTGTTACGGTGGTTTGTGGGATGTGGGTATTCTGTACCAAACGAAAGCATCTTTTGAATACTCTTTTGAGACTAGAATTTGTAATGTTAGGGGTATTTTTTGTCTTAACTTGTGGGTTATCTTGTCATGGTTATGAATCTTTTTTTTTTTCTTTTTTAGGAATAGTAGCATGTGAGGGGCTCTAGGACTATCTATTTTGGTCTCTGTAGTCCGGACTCAAGGAAATGACTATTTCAATAGATTTGATTCTTTACAATGTTAAAGATTTTAATTGCTACAGCTGTCTTTCATTAGCTATTTGACGACTGACAAAAATGGAGTGAATTAATGAAATTTATTGATTTGATTAAGTACTTACGAAAGTTTACAAAAAAAGATTGTTATCGGAAGTAGATGTATTAATTACCTGATCATAACGTGATCAATTGTAATAACCATTTCAGTAAAATGATTAGAGAAAAAACGGAGGTAGGATAAATGCATGGTCATCAATATGAGTTTCATATTCCGGATTTACTCCTTAAGCAATTGAATATCCCTGTCATGAATCACCAAAATCTGTTTACACCGCAGCCAAACTAAGTAACAGGCGTGTCAGTTTCTTATATTTGGCTGTATCTTAGCTCTTCAAGATGTCATCCAAGAGACCAAGAGGTACACAAGATATGCTAGTGCTACAGTTGTCTCTCGGCCCCAACTCCTTCACTTCATTCTCGAGAAACGCATCATCTCTACACCCTCATCTTCACTACACCCTTGATACTACTGAACTGAACGTTAGCTTGAGCCTCATGGGTCAAATAAAACATGATTTCCAATGAGCCTCGCCTTCCAAAAGACTAATGAATCAGGTCAAATTCATCTTCACGATAGCATAACCTTTCGTGCGACCGGTAAAACTGGGTTCAGAGTATAGGTTTTTTGTTCTAATTCCCGGAAAAAGTATAAGACCATGAAAAGAGAAATTGAGAAAATGAATTGTGAATATGAAAGAAGACCTGATCTAAAACCGTACTGACTACTCTCAGTGATACGAGAAATCTACATCGCACACAACTAGTTGTCTCTCAGCCAACTCCTTCACTTCATTCTCGAGAAACGCATCCTCTACACCCTCATTTTCACTACACCCCTGATACTACTGAAGTGAACGTTAGCTTGAGCCTCATGGGTCAAATAAAACGTTTTCAAGTGAACCTCGCCTTTGAAAAGACTAATGAATTAGGTCAAATTCATCTTCACTACATCATAATCATTCGTGTGACCTGTAAAACTGGTTCAAAGTATAGGTTTTTTTGTTCTAATTCCCGGAAAAAGTATAAGGACATGAAAACAGATATCGATAATGAGTTGGGAATATGAAAGAAAACCTGATCTAAAACAGTACTGACTACTCTCACTGATACGAGAAATCTACATCGCACACAACTAGTTGTCTCTCAGACACCTCCTTCACTTCATTCTCGAGAAACGCATCATCTCTACACCCTCATCTTCACTACACCCCTGATACTACTGAAGTGAACGTTAGCTTGAGCCTCATGGGTCAAATAAAACGTTTTCAAATGAACCTCGTCTTCCAAAAGACTAATGAATCAGGTCAAATTCATCTTCATTACAGCATAACCTTTCGTGTGACCGGTAAAACTGTGTTCAAAGTATAGGTTTTTTGTCCTAATTCTCGGAAAAAGTATAAGAACATGAAAACAGATATTGATAATGTAGGTAAAGCTTGCCAGCACATTATGTAAAACGCTAAAGCAAGGATTGCACAGATGATAAATCCAAGATATACATCTATCCGTGCATACAGTAATGTTAAGGTTTAAACTCAACGTTATCAAAGGGACAATCAGCAGAACAGGACCAGAACCCTAGATGATCCCAGCCAAAACTATCCTTCACAAACGAAGGAGCCAAAATTACGCAGATAACGGGGACGTGGAAAGTAGTGATATGTAGTGCGAAAATTCTCCGTCACCAGTGAGTGAAAACAAATGAACGGTTCACTTGCCTTTGGTGCTGTTTGAGATTAATCGTAAATACTAAGTACGTCGCCTTTTATATGAATATTTCTCTATTAATCATTCACATAATCAACAACGACAAAGTATACTGAAATGTAAACCTGACAGAAATAATGTGATATGCCAGATAATTTTTTATCTCCTTTTGAAAACTGATTCTTATATAAACCTTATTTTCCAGCTTTGCCTGTTTGAAGAAATTTTCGTTTGGGACTATTGTCGCTTGCACAGAAAACATTATAGGAAAGGGGCTACCCAAGAACCATCCTGAGCTGACCTCTCTATTATGGGCTTATATCAATTTCCCAATCCTACCACCTACGATTCTTGGCCTCTCTCATAATCCATACCTAACTCGCTATACTTAGCAAAACTCACTACCTAGGACCCATCGCCCTATCTTTTCACAGCCATCCACACTATTGAAGAACTTCTTACCACATCATAAGTCACGGCTATTCAATTGGCGAAGAAAGGCCCAAAGCCGGCTATTGAGTGGTCTTTCATTAGCTACTTGACGACTGACAAAAATGGAGTGAATTAATGAAATTTATTGATTTGATTAAGTACTTACGAAAGTTTAAAAAAAAAGATTGTTATCGTACACATGCCTGATCATAACGTGATCAATTGTAATAATCATTTCAGTAAAATGATTAGAAAAAAAAACGGAGGTAGGATAAATGCATGGTCATCAATCTGAGTTTCATATTCCGGCTTTACTCCTAAAGCAATTGAATATCCCTGTCATAAATCACCAAAATCTGTTTACACCGCAGGCAAACTAAGTAACAGGCGTGTCAGTTTCTTATATTTGGCTGTATCTTAGCTCTTCAAGATGTCATCCAAGAGACCAAGAGGTACACAAGATATGCTAGTGCTACAGTTGTCTCTCGGCCCCAACTCCTTCACTTCATTCTCGAGAAACGCATCATCTCTACACCCTCATCTTCACTACACCCTTGATACTACTGAACTGAACGTTAGCTTGAGCCTCATGGGTCAAATAAAACATGATTTCAAATGAGCCTCGCCTTCCAAAAAACTAATGAATCAGGTCAAATTCATCTTCACTACAGCATAACCTTTAGTGCGACCGGTAAAACTGGGTTCAGAGTATAGGTTTTTTGTTCTAATTCCCGGAAAAAGTATAAGACCATGAAAAGAGAAATTGATAAAAAGTTGTGAATATGAAAGAAGACCTGATCTAAAACAGTACTGACTAATCTCACTGATACGAGAAATCTACATCGCACACAACTAGTTGTCTCTCAGCCAACTCCTTCACTTCATTCTCGAGAAACGCATAATCTCTCCACCCTCATCTTCACTACACCCCTGATACTACTGTTCTGAACGTTAGCTTCATCATCTTGGGTCAAGTAGAACGTTTTCAAATGAACCTCGCCTTCCAAAAGACTAGGGAATCAGGTCAAATTCATCTTCACTACAGCATAACCTTTCGTGTGACCGGTAAAACTGGCTTCAAAGTATAGGTTTTTTGT
This sequence comes from Panulirus ornatus, assembly GCF_036320965.1. Classification (NCBI taxonomy): domain Eukaryota; kingdom Metazoa; phylum Arthropoda; class Malacostraca; order Decapoda; family Palinuridae; genus Panulirus; species Panulirus ornatus. Next base: position 15,032,005 of record NC_092243.1, on the reverse strand, counting down.
TCTAATTCCCGGAAGAAATATAAGAACATGAAAAGAGAAATTGATAAAAAGTTAGGAATATGAAAGGAAACCTGATCTAAAACAGTACTGACTACTCTCACTAATACGAGAAATCTACATCGCACACAACTAGGCTTCAAAATCAATGACTCTCCGAAACGAGAATGAGCTCTTTTACAATGTGTTGCTGATTAAAGGCTGAAATGGCACCAAAATCCGATCACTTTCTTCTAGTGCATTTAAAGACGATCATTTATGGAGAAATATTTCACCCTCCGCTCCGAGAAAAAAATCATCTGCGTAAAAGATTAGCTTTCTTCAGACAATGCATCTAATCTCGCCGACTGTTGCAATCTGCTAACAACGCGTTTTGTGTGTAATCACCCATCACCTACTTGACTGTACAGGGAGGCGGGTTTACAACCGTGGGGTTCTATCTCATGAATCGTCTCTACTGTCATACAAACATTTGTTTCTTGTTTTTCTCATTCTGTAAACCTCCTCCAACTAGTGAACGCATCTTCACTGAACGGAAACGGGAAAACATATCATCAGTAAAAGAGAACTAGTAGTTTTATAATCTCATGACAAGAATGAAATACCATGTTACATTTCATTATCATCACTACGCCCTCTTAATCATCACCAGCTCCTTTAGTTGTCCCTAGAAATATAAGTTTTCGTTAAATAAACAAACATTATCACCAAGAGATCCGACTTTACTCTTTTAACCAACTGAGATATAAAATCTATACGGCATTTACACACTTTGATAGGATTAGAAAATGAAAACAATGGGAAAGAAAATCATTTGGCTCTTCCTCTCCGTCTCGGTTTCGTTGGTGATACTATCTGTAATCAACAGGTTTCTCTTGGAACACCAGAGGACACTGGCCACTTTCCTGCAAGAAGAAAATGATCGAACACAGTCCGTCTATATTCCTTTCATCGGGACATTGAAGCCAAAGCCTTTGGAGCTTCACACGGACATTCCACACGTGGAGAATCCTCTAGTGGACGTCGTGCTTACTTTCCCATACCTTATCCGGAATGTTCTGACCCTACGTAAGCTGGCACAAAAGCCTCGACAACCAGCATGTTACGTCACTCGCCTGAGAAGAATCATTCAAGGCTCATCATACATCAGTATTATAGTATTGGAAATGTTTGTGGGTGTAACACAAGCAATAATAATGAGGCTCTGCCTCACCTTTCTGCGGAAGTGTTGGCGGGCTAGAGCAATCCGTCGCCAGGAAACTATGGAAAGGACAAAGTCTCACGAAGATCCCCAGAGGGCACTGTCTTACGTGGAACCTCAGCAAAATTAGTCCTCAGACATAGTCAACAAATCTAAGCATTCACACTATGTCGCAAAACCCACTGAAAAAACACCAAATGTATCTCGACTGAATGAATCAAAGGTAGCGGACTCTGCAGGAGAAAAAGGCTTTGTACAGAATTCACACACCACCAAGAAAGTACGCGATATGCCTGTAACACCTCAAGATGAAAACGAGGAGCCCTAGTAGGTAGTTCGGAAGAAAAAGAAGCGTTCCACGAATGTGAATACCACCAATATCGAAGGAAATCATGATGGTCACAAGGTACATTAGGGTTTTTCTGACTAGCAAAACTAGTCCTCAGACATAGTCAACAAATCTAAGCATTCACACTATGTCGCAAAACCTACTGAAAAAACACCAAATGTATCTCGACGGAATAAATCAAAGGTAGCGGACTCTGCAGGAGAAAAAGGCGTTGTACAGAATTCACACACCATCAATAAAGTACGCCATATGCCTGTAACACCTCAAGATGAAAACGAGGAGCCCTAGTAGGTGGTTCGGAAGAAAAAGAAGCGTTCCACGAATGTGAATACCACCAATATCGAAAGAAATCATGATGGTCACAAGGTACATTAGGGTTTTCCTGACTAGCAAAACTAGTCCTCAGACATAGTCAACATATCTAAGCATTCACACCATGTCGCAAAACCCACTGAAAAAACACCAAATGTATCTCGACGGAATGAATCAAAGGCAGGGAAATCTACAGGAGAAAAAGGTTTTGTACAGAATTCACACACCACCAACAATATAGTGGCTCATATGCCTGTAACACCTCAAGATGAAAACGAGGAGCCCTGGCAGGTGGTTCAGAAGAAAAAGAAGCGTTCCACGAATGTGAATACCACCAAAATCGAGAGAAATCATGATGGTCACAAGGTACATTAGGGTTCTTCTGACGACAACCAAAAAAGTCGCCGCGATAACAGGGACATGAAAGCCACCACAATCAACCAAACCCAGCCCGCTCATAAAAAAGGGGGTTGGTTGGAGTGGCTGGAAGTACCTTTCGCGCAACAAATGGAAATAATTGGACCCCAACTCAAAGTGTGGCGAGAATTAGAGCAGAAATACAACGTAAAGATAACATTTGCAACTACCGTTAACCCCCAAAATTACGTTATCCTTCAGGGAAAACGGCAAAATGTAGGTAAAGCTTGCCAGCACATTATAGGTCTCGTCGATAAACAAGAGGTCACTCACGACCGAGCGGAACTCGCATCAGTAATGAAGAGCATGGATCACCGCAAAGACCGTCCCAACAGAATATGGCCGCTCGGTCACGTACAAGAAACAATTGATATTGATCCAGCTTTCTTCGGACGTCTCATCGGACGGAAAGGTACTACCCTGGCCAATTTAAGGACAGAATACCACGTTCACATCCATATTCCTCATCAACATGAACAGTATAAGGGAATTGATATAATTGGTAGAAAAACAGACGTGTAGAACGCTAAAGCAAGGATTGCACAGATGATAAATCCAAGATATACATCTACCCGTGCATACAGTAATGTTAAGGTTTAAACTCAACGTTATCAAAGGGACAATCAGCAGAACAGGACCAGAACCCTAGATGATCCCAGCCAAAACTATCCTTCACAAACGAAGGAGCCAAAATTACGCAGATAACGGGGACGTGGAAAGTAGTGATTCGTAGTGCGAAAATTCTCCGTCACCAGTGAGTGAAAACAAATGAACGGTTCACTTGCCTTTGGTGCTGTTTGAGGTTAATCGTACATACTAAGCACGTCGCCTTTTATATGAATATTTCTCTATTAATCATTCACATAATCAACAACGACAAAGCATACTGAAATGTAAACCTGACAGAAATAATGTTCTATGCCAAATAACTTTTTATCTCCTTTTGAAAACTGATTCTTATATAAACCTTATTTTCCAGCTTTGCCTGTTTGAAGAAATTTCCGTTTGGGACTATTGTTGCAGGCACAGAAAACATTATAGGAAAGGGGCTACCCAAGAACCATCCTGAGCTGACCTCTCTATTATGGGCTTATATCAATTTCCCAATCCTACCACCTACGATTCTTGTCCTCTCTCATAATCCAAACCTAACTCGCTATACTTAGCAAAACTTACTACCTAGGACACATCGCCCTATCTTTTCACAGCCATCCTCACTATTGAAGAACTTCTTCCACATAATAAGGCACGGCTATTCAATTGGCGAAGAAAGGCCCAAAGCCGGCTAGTGAGTGGTCTTTCATTAGCTATTTGACGACTGACAAAAATGGAGTGAATTAATGAAATTTATTGATTTGATTAAGTACTTACGAAAGTTTACAAAAAAAGATTGTTATCGAAAGGAGATGTATTAATTACCTGATCGTAACGTGATCAATTGTAATAACCATTTCAGTAAAATGATTAGAGAAAAAAACGGAGGTAGGATAAATGCATGGTCATCAATCTGAGTTTCATATTCCGGCTTTACTCCTAAAGCAATTAAATATCCGTCATAAATCACCAAAATTTGTTTACACCGCAGGCAAACTAAGTAACAGGCGTGTCAGTTTCTTATATTTGGCTGTATCTTAGCTCTTCAAGATGTCATCCAAGAGACCAAGAGGTACACAAGATATGCTAGTGCTACAGTTGTCTCTCGGCCCCAACTCCTTCACTTCATTCTCGTGAAACGCATCATCTCTACACCCTCATCTTCACTACACCCCTGATACTACTGAAGTGAACGTTAGCTTGAGCCTCATGGGTCAAATAAAACATGATTTCAAATGAACCTCGCCTTCCAAAAGACTAATGAATCAGGTCAAATTCATCTTCACTACAGCATAACCTTTCGTGCGACCGGTAAAACTGGGTTCAGAGTATAGGTTTTTTGCTCTAATTCCCGGAAAAAGTATGAGACCATGAAAAGAGAAATTGATAAAAATTTGTGAATATGAAAGAAGACCTGATCTAAAACAGTACTGACTACTCTCACTGATACGAGAAATCTACATCGCACACAACTAGTTGTCTCTCAGCCAACTCCTTCACTTCATTCTCGAGAAACGCATCATCTCTACACCCTCATTTTCACTACACCCCTGATACTACTGAAGTGAACATTAGCTTGAGCCTCATGGGTCAAATAAAACGTTTTCAAGTGAACCTCGCCTTAGAAAAGACTAATGAATTAGGTCAAATTCATCTTCACTACATCATAATCTTTCGTGTGACCGGTAAAACTGGTTCAAAGTATAGGTTTTTTTGTTCTAATTCCCGGAAAAAGTATAAGGACATGAAAACAGATATTGCTAAAAAGTTGGGAATATGAAAGAAAACCTGATCTAAAACAGTACTGACTACTCTCACTGATACGAGAAATCTACATCGCACACAACTAGTTGTCTCTCAGACACCTCCTTTACTTCATTCTCGAGAAACGCATCATCTCTACACCCTCATCTTCACTACACCCCTGATATACTGAAGTGAACGTTAGCTTGAGCCTCATGGGTCAAATAAAACGTTTTCAAATGAACCTCGCCTTCCAAAAGACTAATGAATCAGGTCAAATTCATCTTCACTACAGCATAACCTTTCGTGTGACCGGTAAAACTGGGTTCAAAGTATAGGTTTTTTGTCCTAATTCTCGGAAAAAGTATAAGAACATGAAAACAGATATTGATAAAAAGTTGTGAATATGAAAGAAAACCCGATCTAAAACAGTACTGACTATTCTTACTGATACGAGAAGTCTACATTGCACACAACTTGTTGTCTCTCAGCCAACTCCTTCACTTCATTCTCGAGAAACGCATAATCTCTCCACCCTCATCTTCACTACACCCCTGATACTACTGAACTGAACGTTAGCTTCATCCTCTTGGGTCAAATAGAACGTTTTCAAATGAACCTCGCCTTCCAAAAGACTAAGGAATCAGGTCAAATTCATCTTCACTACAGCATAACCTTTCGTGTGACCGGTAAAACTTTGTTCAAAGTATAGGTTTTTTGTTCTAATTCCCGGAAGAAATATAAGAACATGAAAACAGAAATTGATAAAAAGTTAGGAATATGAAAGGAAACCTGATCTAAAACAGTACTGACTACTCTCACTAATACGAGAAATCTACATCGCACACAACTAGGCTTCAAAATCAATGACTCTCCGAAACGAGAATGAGCTCTTTTACAATGTGTTGCTGATTAAAGGCTGAAATGGCATCAAAATCCGATCACTTTCTTCTAGTGCATTTAAAGACGATCATTTATGGAGAAATATTTCACCCTCCGCTCCGAGAAAAAAATCATCTGCGTAAAAGATTAGCATTCTTCAGACAAAGCATCTAATCTCGCCGACTGTTGCAATCTGCTAACAACGCGTTTTGTGTGTAATCACCCATTACCTACTTGACTGTACAGGGAGGCGGGTTTACAACCGTGGGGTTCCATCTCATGAATCGTCTCTACTGTCATAAAAACATTTGTTTCTTGTTTTTCTCATTTTGTAAACCTCCTCCAACTAGTGAACGCATCTTCACTGAACGGAAACGGGAAAACATATCATCAGTAAAAGAGAACTAGTAGTTTTATAATCTCATGACAACGAATGAAATACCGTGTTACATTTCATTATCATCACTACGCCCTCTTAATCATCACCAGCCCCTTTACTTGTCCCTAGAAATATAAGTTTTCGTAAAATAAACAAACATTATCACCAAGAGATCTGACTTTACTCTTTTAACCAACTAAGATATAAAATCTATACGGCATTTACACACTTTGATAGGATTAGAAAATGAAAACAATGGGAAAGAAAATCATTTGGCTCTTCCTCTCCGTCTCGGTTTCGTTGGTGATACTATCTGTAATCAACAGGCTTCTCTTGGAACACCAGAGGACACTGGCCACTTTCCTGCAAGAAGAAAATGATCGAACACAGTCCGTCTATATTCCTTTCATCGGGACATTGAAGCCAAAGCCTTTGGAGCTTCACACGGACATTCCACACGTGGAGAATCCTCTAGTGGACGTCGTGCTTACTTTCCCATACCTTATCCGGAATGTTCTGACCCTACGTAAGCTGGCACAAAAGCCTCGACAACCAGCATGTTACGTCACTCGCCTGAGAAGAATCATTCAAGGCTCATCATACATCAGTATTATAGTATTGGAAATGTTTGTGGGTGTAACACAAGCAATAATAATGAGGCTCTGCCTCACCTTTCTGCGGAAGTGTTGGCGGGCTAGAGCAATCCGTCGCCAGGAAACTATGGAAAGGACAAAGTCTCACGAAGATCCCCAGAGGGCACTGTCTTACGTGGAACCTCAGCAAAATTAGTCCTCAGACATAGTCAACAAATCTAAGCATTCACACCATGTCGCAAAACCCACTGAAAAAACACCAAATGTATCTCGACTGAATGAATCAATGGTAGCGGACTCTGCAGGAGAAAAAGGCTTTGTACAGAATTCACACACCACCAAGAAAGTACGCGATATGCCTGTAACACCTCAAGATGAAAACGAGGAGCCCTAGTAGGTAGTTCGGAAGAAAAAGAAGCGTTCCACGAATGTGAATACCACCAATATCGAAGGAAATCATGATGGTCACAAGGTACATTAGGGTTTTTCTGACTAGCAAAACTAGTCCTCAGACATAGTCAACAAATCTAAGCATTCACACCATGTCGCAAAACCCACTGAAAAAACACCAAATGTATCTCGACGGAATAAATCAAAGGTAGCGGACTCTGCAGGAGAAAAAGGCTTTGTACAGAATTCACACACCATCAATAAAGTACGCCATATGCCTGTAACACCTCAAGATGAAAACGAGGAGCCCTAGTAGGTGGTTCGGAAGAAAAAGAAGCGTTCCACGAATGTGAATACCACCAATATCGAAAGAAATCATGATGGTCACAAGGTACATTAGGGTTTTTCTGACTAGCAAAACTAGTCCTCAGACATAGTCAACATATCTAAGCATTCACACCATGTCGCAAAACCCACTGAAAAAACACCAAATGTATCTCGACGGAATGAATCAAAGGCAGGGAAATCTACAGGAGAAAAAGGTTTTGTACAGAATTCACACACCACCAACAATATAGTGGCTCATATGCCTGTAACACCTCAAGATGAAAACGAGGAGCCCTGGCAGGTGGTTCAGAAGAAAAAGAAGCGTTCCACGAATGTGAATACCACCAAAATCGAGAGAAATCATGATGGTCACAAGGTACATTAGGGTTTTTCTGACGACAACCAAAAAAGTCGCCGCGATAACAGGGACATGAAAGCCACCACAATCAACCAAACCCAGCCCGTTCATAAAAAAGGGGGTTGGTTGGAGTGGCTGGAAGTACCTTTCGCGCAACAAATGGAAATAATTGGACCCCAACTCAAAGTGTGGCGAGAATTAGAGCAGAAATACAACGTAAAGATAACATTTGCAACTACCGTTAACCCCCAAAATTACGTTATCCTTCAGGGAAAACGGCAAAATGTAGGTAAAGCTTGCCAGCACATTATAGGTCTCGTCGATAAACAAGAGGTCACTCACGACGGAGCGGAACTCGCATCAGTAATGAAGAGCATGGATCACCGCAAAGACCGTCCCAACAGAATATGGCCGCTCGGTCACGTACAAGAAACAATTGATATTGATCCAGCTTTCTTCGGACGTCTCATCGGACGGAAAGGTACTACCCTGGCCAATTTAAGGACAGAATACCACGTTCACATCCATATTCCTCATCAACATGAACAGTATAAGGGAATTGATATAATTGGTAGAAAAACAGACGTGTAAAACGCTAAAGCAAGGATTGCACAGATGATAAATCCAAGATATACATCTACCCGTGCATACAGTAATGTTAAGGTTTAAACTCAAGGTTATCAAAGGGACAATCAGCAGAACAGGACCAGAACACTAGATGATCCCATCCAAAACTATCCTTCACAAACGAAGGAGCCAAAATTACGCAGATAACGGGGACGTGGAAAGTAGTGATATGTAGTGCGAAAATTCTCCGTCACCAGTGAGTGAAAACAAATGAACGGTTCACTTGCCTTTGGTGCTGTTTGAGGTTAATCGTACATACTAAGCACGTCGCCTTTTATATGAATATTTCTCTATTAATCATTCACATAATCAACAACGACAAAGCATACTGAAATGTAAACCTGACAGAAATAATGTTCTATGCCAAATAACTTTTTATCTCCTTTTGAAAACTGATTCTTATATAAACCTTATTTTCCAGCTTTGCCTGTTTGAAGAAATTTCCGTTTGGGACTATTGTTGCAGGCACAGAAAACATTATAGGAAAGGGGCTACCCAAGAACCATCCTGAGCTGACCTCTCTATTATGGGCTTATATCAATTTCCCAATCCTACCACCTACGATTCTTGTCCTCTCTCATAATCCAAACCTAACTCGCTATACTTAGCAAAACTTACTACCTAGGACACATCGCTCTATCTTTTCACAGCCATCCTCACTATTGAAGAACTTCTTACCACATAATAAGGCACGGCTATTCAATTGGCGAAGAAAGGCCCAAAGCCGGCTATTGAGTGGTCTTTCATTAGCTATTTGACGACTGACAAAAATGGAGTGAATTAATGAAATTTATTGATTTGATTAAGTACTTACGAAAGTTTACAAAAAAAGATTGTTATCGGAAGGAGATGTATTAATTACCTGATCGTAACGTGATCAATTGTAATAACCATTTCAGTAAAATGATTAGAGAAAAAAACGGAGGTAGGATAAATGCATGGTCATCAATCTGAGTTTCATATTCCGGCTTTACTCCTAAAGCAATTGAATATCCCTGTCATAAATCACCAAAATCTGTTTACACCGCAGGCAAACTAAGTAACAGGCGTGTCAGTTTCTTATATTTGGCTGTATCTTAGCTCTTCAAGATGTCATCCAAGAGACCAAGAGGTACACAAGATATGCTAGTGCTACAGTTGTCTCTCGGCCCCAACTCCTTCACTTCATTCTCGTGAAACGCATCATCTCTACACCCTCATCTTCACTACACCCCTGATACTACTGAAGTGAACGTTAGCTTGAGCCTCATGGGTCAAATAAAACATGATTTCAAATGAACCTCGCCTTCCAAAAGACTAATGAATCAGGTCAAATTCATCTTCACTACAGCATAACCTTTCGTGCGACCGGTAAAACTGGGTTCAGAGTATAGGTTTTTTGCTCTAATTCCCGGAAAAAGTATGAGACCATGAAAAGAGAAATTGATAAAAATTTGTGAATATGAAAGAAGACCTGATCTAAAACAGTACTGACTACTCTCACTGATACGAGAAATCTACATCGCACACAACTAGTTGTCTCTCAGCCAACTCCTTCACTTCATTCTCGAGAAACGCATCATCTCTACACCCTCATTTTCACTACACCCCTGATACTACTGAAGTGAACGTTAGCTTGAGCCTCATGGGTCAAATAAAACGTTTTCAAGTGAACCTCGCCTTAGAAAAGACTAATGAATTAGGTCAAATTCATCTTCACTACATCATAATCTTTCGTGTGACCGGTAAAACTGGTTCAAAGTATAGGTTTTTTTGTTCTAATTCCCGGAAAAAGTATAAGGACATGAAAACAGATATTGCTAAAAAGTTGGGAATATGAAAGAAAACCTGATCTAAAACAGTACTGACTACTCTCACTGATACGAGAAATCTACATCGCACACAACTAGTTGTCTCTCAGACACCTCCTTTACTTCATTCTCGAGAAACGCATCATCTCTACACCCTCATCTTCACTACACCCCTGATATACTGAAGTGAACGTTAGCTTGAGCCTCATGGGTCAAATAAAACGTTTTCAAATGAACCTCGCCTTCCAAAAGACTAATGAATCAGGTCAAATTCATCTTCACTACAGCATAACCTTTCGTGTGACCGGTAAAACTGGGTTCAAAGTATAGGTTTTTTGTCCTAATTCTCGGAAAAAGTATAAGAACATGAAAACAGATATTGATAAAAAGTTGTGAATATGAAAGAAAACCCGATCTAAAACAGTACTGACTATTCTTACTGATACGAGAAGTCTACATTGCACACAACTTGTTGTCTCTCAGCCAACTCCTTCACTTCATTCTCGAGAAACGCATAATCTCTCCACCCTCATCTTCACTACACCCCTGATACTACTGAACTGAACGTTAGCTTCATCCTCTTGGGTCAAATAGAACGTTTTCAAATGAACCTCGCCTTCCAAAAGACTAAGGAATCAGGTCAAATTCATCTTCACTACAGCATAACCTTTCGTGTGACCGGTAAAACTGGGTTCAAAGTATAGGTTTTTTGTTCTAATTCCCGGAAGAAATATAAGAACATGAAAACAGAAATTGATAAAAAGTTAGGAATATGAAAGGAAACCTGATCTAAAACAGTACTGACTACTCTCACTAATACGAGAAATCTACATCGCACACAACTAGGCTTCAAAATCAATGACTCTCCGAAACGAGAATGAGCTCTTTTACAATGTGTTGCTGATTAAAGGCTGAAATGGCATCAAAATCCGATCACTTTCTTCTAGTGCATTTAAAGACGATCATTTATGGAGAAATATTTCACCCTCCGCTCCGAGAAAAAAATCATCTGCGTAAAAGATTAGCATTCTTCAGACAAAGCATCTAATCTCGCCGACTGTTGCAATCTGCTAACAACGCGTTTTGTGTGTAATCACCCATTACCTACTTGACTGTACAGGGAGGCGGGTTTACAACCGTGGGGTTCCATCTCATGAATCGTCTCTACTGTCATAAAAACATTTGTTTCTTGTTTTTCTCATTTTGTAAACCTCCTCCAACTAGTGAACGCATCTTCACTGAACGGAAACGGGAAAACATATCATCAGTAAAAGAGAACTAGTAGTTTTATAATCTCATGACAACGAATGAAATACCGTGTTACATTTCATTATCATCACTACGCCCTCTTAATCATCACCAGCCCCTTTACTTGTCCCTAGAAATATAAGTTTTCGTAAAATAAACAAACATTATCACCAAGAGATCTGACTTTACTCTTTTAACCAACTAAGATATAAAATCTATACGGCATTTACACACTTTGATAGGATTAGAAAATGAAAACAATGGGAAAGAAAATCATTTGGCTCTTCCTCTCCGTCTCGGTTTCGTTGGTGATACTATCTGTAATCAACAGGCTTCTCTTGGAACACCAGAGGACACTGGCCACTTTCCTGCAAGAAGAAAATGATCGAACACAGTCCGTCTATATTCCTTTCATCGGGACATTGAAGCCAAAGCCTTTGGAGCTTCACACGGACATTCCACACGTGGAGAATCCTCTAGTGGACGTCGTGCTTACTTTCCCATACCTTATCCGGAATGTTCTGACCCTACGTAAGCTGGCACAAAAGCCTCGACAACCAGCATGTTACGTCACTCGCCTGAGAAGAATCATTCAAGGCTCATCATACATCAGTATTATAGTATTGGAAATGTTTGTGGGTGTAACACAAGCAATAATAATGAGGCTCTGCCTCACCTTTCTGCGGAAGTGTTGGCGGGCTAGAGCAATCCGTCGCCAGGAAACTATGGAAAGGACAAAGTCTCACGAAGATCCCCAGAGGGCACTGTCTTACGTGGAACCTCAGCAAAATTAGTCCTCAGACATAGTCAACAAATCTAAGCATTCACACCATGTCGCAAAACCCACTGAAAAAACACCAAATGTATCTCGACTGAATGAATCAAAGGTAGCGGACTCTGCAGGAGAAAAAGGCTTTGTACAGAATTCACACACCACCAAGAAAGTACGCGATATGCCTGTAACACCTCAAGATGAAAACGAGGAGCCCTAGTAGGTAGTTCGGAAGAAAAAGAAGCGTTCCACGAATGTGAATACCACCAATATCGAAGGAAATCATGATGGTCACAAGGTACATTAGGGTTTTTCTGACTAGCAAAACTAGTCCTCAGACATAGTCAACAAATCTAAGCATTCACACCATGTCGCAAAACCCACTGAAAAAACACCAAATGTATCTCGACGGAATAAATCAAAGGTAGCGGACTCTGCAGGAGAAAAAGGCTTTGTACAGAATTCACACACCATCAATAAAGTACGCCATATGCCTGTAACACCTCAAGATGAAAACGAGGAGCCCTAGTAGGTGGTTCGGAAGAAAAAGAAGCGTTCCACGAATGTGAATACCACCAATATCGAAAGAAATCATGATGGTCACAAGGTACATTAGGGTTTTTCTGACTAGCAAAACTAGTCCTCAGACATAGTCAACATATCTAAGCATTCACACCATGTCGCAAAACCCACTGAAAAAACACCAAATGTATCTCGACGGAATGAATCAAAGGCAGGGAAATCTACAGGAGAAAAAGGTTTTGTACAGAATTCACACACCACCAACAATATAGTGGCTCATATGCCTGTAACACCTCAAGATGAAAACGAGGAGCCCTGGCAGGTGGTTCAGAAGAAAAAGAAGCGTTCCACGAATGTGAATACCACCAAAATCGAGAGAAATCATGATGGTCACAAGGTACATTAGGGTTTTTCTGACGACAACCAAAAAAGTCGCCGCGATAACAGGGACATGAAAGCCACCACAATCAACCAAACCCAGCCCGTTCATAAAAAAGGGGGTTGGTTGGAGTGGCTGGAAGTACCTTTCGCGCAACAAATGGAAATAATTGGACCCCAACTCAAAGTGTGGCGAGAATTAGAGCAGAAATACAACGTAAAGATAACATTTGCAACTACCGTTAACCCCCAAAATTACGTTATCCTTCAGGGAAAACGGCAAAATGTAGGTAAAGCTTGCCAGCACATTATAGGTCTCGTCGATAAACAAGAGGTCACTCACGACGGAGCGGAACTCGCATCAGTAATGAAGAGCATGGATCACCGCAAAGACCGTCCCAACAGAATATGGCCGCTCGGTCACGTACAAGAAACAATTGATATTGATCCAGCTTTCTTCGGACGTCTCATCGGACGGAAAGGTACTACCCTGGCCAATTTAAGGACAGAATACCACGTTCACATCCATATTCCTCATCAACATGAACAGTATAAGGGAATTGATATAATTGGTAGAAAAACAGACGTGTAGAACGCTAAAGCAAGGATTGCACAGATGATAAATCCAAGATATACATCTACCCGTGCATACAGTAATGTTAAGGTTTAAAATCAAGGTTATCAAAGGGACAATCAGCAGAACAGGACCAGAACCCTAGATGATCCCATCCAAAACTATCCTTCACAAACGAAGGAGCCAAAATTACGCAGATAACGGGGACGTGGAAAGTAGTGATATGTAGTGCGAAAATTCTCCGTCACCAGTGAGTGAAAACAAATGAACGGTTCACTTGCCTTTGGTGCTGTTTGAGGTTAATCGTACATACTAAGCACGTCGCCTTTTATATGAATATTTCTCTATTAATCATTCACATAATCAACAACGACAAAGCATACTGAAATGTAAACCTGACAGAAATAATGTTCTATGCCAAATAACTTTTTATCTCCTTTTGAAAACTGATTCTTATATAAACTTTATTTTCCAGCTTTGCCTGTTTGAAGAAATTTCCGTTTGGGACTATTGTTGCAGGCACAGAAAACATTATAGGAAAGGGGCTACCCAAGAACCATCCTGAGCTGACCTCTCTATTATGGGCTTATATCAATTTCCCAATCCTACCACCTACGATTCTTGTCCTCTCTCATAATCCAAACCTAACTCGCTATACTTAGCAAAACTTACTACCTAGGACACATCGCCCTATCTTTTCACAGCCATCCTCACTATTGAAGAACTTCTTACCACATAATAAGGCACGGCTATTCAATTGGCGAAGAAAGGCCCAAAGCCGGCTATTGAGTGGTCTTTCATTAGCTATTTGACGACTGACAAAAATGGAGTGAATTAATGAAATTTATTGATTTGATTAAGTACTTACGAAAGTTTACAAAAAAAGATTGTTATCGGAAGGAGATGTATTAATTACCTGATCGTAACGTGATCAATTGTAATAACCATTTCAGTAAAATGATTAGAGAAAAAAACGGAGGTAGGATAAATGCATGGTCATCAATCTGAGTTTCATATTCCGGCTTTACTCCTAAAGCAATTGAATATCCCTGTCATAAATCACCAAAATCTGTTTACACCGCAGGCAAACTAAGTAACAGGCGTGTCAGTTTCTTATATTTGGCTGTATCTCAGCTCTTCAAGATGTCATCCAAGAGACCAAGAGGTACACAAGATATGCTAGTGCTACAGTTGTCTCTCGGCCCCAACTCCTTCACTTCATTCTCGTGAAACGCATCATCTCTACACCCTCATCTTCACTACACCCCTGATACTACTGAAGTGAACGTTAGCTTGAGCCTCATGGGTCAAATAAAACATGATTTCAAATGAACCTCGCCTTCCAAAAGACTAATGAATCAGGTCAAATTCATCTTCACTATAGCATAACCTTTCGTGCGACCGGTAAAACTGGGTTCAGAGTATAGGTTTTTTGCTCTAATTCCCGGAAAAAGTATGAGACCATGAAAAGAGAAATTGATAAAAATTTGTGAACATGAAAGAAGACCTGATCTAAAACAGTACTGACTACTCTCACTGATACGAGAAATCTACATCGCACACAACTAGTTGTCTCTCAGCCAACTCCTTCACTTCATTCTCGAGAAACGCATCATCTCTACACCCTCATTTTCACTACACCCCTGATACTACTGAAGTGAACGTTAGCTTGAGCCTCATGGGTCAAATAAAACGTTTTCAAGTGAACCTCGCCTTAGAAAAGACTAATGAATTAGGTCAAATTCATCTTCACTACATCATAATCTTTCGTGTGACCGGTAAAACTGGTTCAAAGTATAGGTTTTTTTGTTCTAATTCCCGGAAAAAGTATAAGGACATGAAAACAGATATTGCTAAAAAGTTGGGAATATGAAAGAAAACCTGATCTAAAACAGTACTGACTACTCTCACTGATACGAGAAATCTACATCGCACACAACTAGTTGTCTCTCAGACACCTCCTTTACTTCATTCTCGAGAAACGCATCATCTCTACACCCTCATCTTCACTACACCCCTGATATACTGAAGTGAACGTTAGCTTGAGCCTCATGGGTCAAATAAAACGTTTTCAAATGAACCTCGCCTTCCAAAAGACTAATGAATCAGGTCAAATTCATCTTCACTACAGCATAACCTTTCGTGTGACCGGTAAAACTGGGTTCAAAGTATAGGTTTTTTGTCCTAATTCTCGGAAAAAGTATAAGAACATGAAAACAGATATTGATAAAAAGTTGTGAATATGAAAGAAAACCCGATCTAAAACAGTACTGACTATTCTTACTGATACGAGAAGTCTACATTGCACACAACTTGTTGTCTCTCAGCCAACTCCTTCACTTCATTCTCGAGAAACGCATAATCTCTCCACCCTCATCTTCACTACACCCCTGATACTACTGAACTGAACGTTAGCTTCATCCTCTTGGGTCAAATAGAACGTTTTCAAATGAACCTCGCCTTCCAAAAGACTAAGGAATCAGGTCAAATTCATCTTCACTACAGCATAACCTTTCGTGTGACCGGTAAAACTGGGTTCAAAGTATAGGTTTTTTGTTCTAATTCCCGGAAGAAATATAAGAACATGAAAACAGAAATTGATAAAAAGTTAGGAATATGAAAGGAAACCTGATCTAAAACAGTACTGACTACTCTCACTAATACGAGAAATCTACATCGCACACAACTAGGCTTCAAAATCAATGACTCTCCGAAACGAGAATGAGCTCTTTTACAATGTGTTGCTGATTAAAGGCTGAAATGGCATCAAAATCCGATCACTTTCTTCTAGTGCATTTAAAGACGATCATTTATGGAGAAATATTTCACCCTCCGCTCCGAGAAAAAAATCATCTGCGTAAAAGATTAGCATTCTTCAGACAAAGCATCTAATCTCGCCGACTGTTGCAATCTGCTAACAACGCGTTTTGTGTGTAATCACCCATTACCTACTTGACTGTACAGGGAGGCGGGTTTACAACCGTGGGGTTCCATCTCATGAATCGTCTCTACTGTCATAAAAACATTTGTTTCTTGTTTTTCTCATTTTGTAAACCTCCTCCAACTAGTGAACGCATCTTCACTGAACGGAAACGGGAAAACATATCATCAGTAAAAGAGAACTAGTAGTTTTATAATCTCATGACAACGAATGAAATACCGTGTTACATTTCATTATCATCACTACGCCCTCTTAATCATCACCAGCCCCTTTACTTGTCCCTAGAAATATAAGTTTTCGTAAAATAAACAAACATTATCACCAAGAGATCTGACTTTACTCTTTTAACCAACTAAGATATAAAATCTATACGGCATTTACACACTTTGATAGGATTAGAAAATGAAAACAATGGGAAAGAAAATCATTTGGCTCTTCCTCTCCGTCTCGGTTTCGTTGGTGATACTATCTGTAATCAACAGGCTTCTCTTGGAACACCAGAGGACACTGGCCACTTTCCTGCAAGAAGAAAATGATCGAACACAGTCCGTCTATATTCCTTTCATCGGGACATTGAAGCCAAAGCCTTTGGAGCTTCACACGGACATTCCACACGTGGAGAATCCTCTAGTGGACGTCGTGCTTACTTTCCCATACCTTATCCGGAATGTTCTGACCCTACGTAAGCTGGCACAAAAGCCTCGACAACCAGCATGTTACGTCACTCGCCTGAGAAGAATCATTCAAGGCTCATCATACATCAGTATTATAGTATTGGAAATGTTTGTGGGTGTAACACAAGCAATAATAATGAGGCTCTGCCTCACCTTTCTGCGGAAGTGTTGGCGGGCTAGAGCAATCCGTCGCCAGGAAACTATGGAAAGGACAAAGTCTCACGAAGATCCCCAGAGGGCACTGTCTTACGTGGAACCTCAGCAAAATTAGTCCTCAGACATAGTCAACAAATCTAAGCATTCACACCATGTCGCAAAACCCACTGAAAAAACACCAAATGTATCTCGACTGAATGAATCAAAGGTAGCGGACTCTGCAGGAGAAAAAGGCTTTGTACAGAATTCACACACCACCAAGAAAGTACGCGATATGCCTGTAACACCTCAAGATGAAAACGAGGAGCCCTAGTAGGTAGTTCGGAAGAAAAAGAAGCGTTCCACGAATGTGAATACCACCAATATCGAAGGAAATCATGATGGTCACAAGGTACATTAGGGTTTTTCTGACTAGCAAAACTAGTCCTCAGACATAGTCAACAAATCTAAGCATTCACACCATGTCGCAAAACCCACTGAAAAAACACCAAATGTATCTCGACGGAATAAATCAAAGGTAGCGGACTCTGCAGGAGAAAAAGGCTTTGTACAGAATTCACACACCATCAATAAAGTACGCCATATGCCTGTAACACCTCAAGATGAAAACGAGGAGCCCTAGTAGGTGGTTCGGAAGAAAAAGAAGCGTTCCACGAATGTGAATACCACCAATATCGAAAGAAATCATGATGGTCACAAGGTACATTAGGGTTTTTCTGACTAGCAAAACTAGTCCTCAGACATAGTCAACATATCTAAGCATTCACACCATGTCGCAAAACCCACTGAAAAAACACCAAATGTATCTCGACGGAATGAATCAAAGGCAGGGAAATCTACAGGAGAAAAAGGTTTTGTACAGAATTCACACACCACCAACAATATAGTGGCTCATATGCCTGTAACACCTCAAGATGAAAACGAGGAGCCCTGGCAGGTGGTTCAGAAGAAAAAGAAGCGTTCCACGAATGTGAATACCACCAAAATCGAGAGAAATCATGATGGTCACAAGGTACATTAGGGTCTTTCTGACGACAACCAAAAAAGTCGCCGCGATAACAGGGACATGAAAGCCACCACAATCAACCAAACCCAGCCCGTTCATAAAAAAGGGGGTTGGTTGGAGTGGCTGGAAGTACCTTTCGCGCAACAAATGGAAATAATTGGACCCCAACTCAAAGTGTGGCGAGAATTAGAGCAGAAATACAACGTAAAGATAACATTTGCAACTACCGTTAACCCCCAAAATTACGTTATCCTTCAGGGAAAACGGCAAAATGTAGGTAAAGCTTGCCAGCACATTATAGGTCTCGTCGATAAACAAGAGGTCACTCACGACGGAGCGGAACTCGCATCAGTAATGAAGAGCATGGATCACCGCAAAGACCGTCCCAACAGAATATGGCCGCTCGGTCACGTACAAGAAACAATTGATATTGATCCAGCTTTCTTCGGACGTCTCATCGGACGGAAAGGTACTACCCTGGCCAATTTAAGGACAGAATACCACGTTCACATCCATATTCCTCATCAACATGAACAGTATAAGGGAATTGATATAATTGGTAGAAAAACAGACGTGTAAAACGCTAAAGCAAGGATTGCACAGATGATAAATCCAAGATATACATCTACCCGTGCATACAGTAATGTTAAGGTTTAAACTCAAGGTTATCAAAGGGACAATCAGCAGAACAGGACCAGAACACTAGATGATCCCATCCAAAACTATCCTTCACAAACGAAGGAGCCAAAATTACGCAGATAACGGGGACGTGGAAAGTAGTGATATGTAGTGCGAAAATTCTCCGTCACCAGTGAGTGAAAACAAATGAACGGTTCACTTGCCTTTGGTGCTGTTTGAGGTTAATCGTACATACTAAGCACGTCGCCTTTTATATGAATATTTCTCTATTAATCATTCACATAATCAACAACGACAAAGCATACTGAAATGTAAACCTGACAGAAATAATGTTCTATGCCAAATAACTTTTTATCTCCTTTTGAAAACTGATTCTTATATAAACCTTATTTTCCAGCTTTGCCTGTTTGAAGAAATTTCCGTTTGGGACTATTGTTGCAGGCACAGAAAACATTATAGGAAAGGGGCTACCCAAGAACCATCCTGAGCTGACCTCTCTATTATGGGCTTATATCAATTTCCCAATCCTACCACCTACGATTCTTGTCCTCTCTCATAATCCAAACCTAACTCGCTATACTTAGCAAAACTTACTACCTAGGACACATCGCCCTATCTTTTCACAGCCATCCTCACTATTGAAGAACTTCTTACCACATAATAAGGCACGGCTATTCAATTGGCGAAGAAAGGCCCAAAGCCGGCTATTGAGTGGTCTTTCATTAGCTATTTGACGACTGACAAAAATGGAGTGAATTAATGAAATTTATTGATTTGATTAAGTACTTACGAAAGTTTACAAAAAAAGATTGTTATCGGAAGGAGATGTATTAATTACCTGATCGTAACGTGATCAATTGTAATAACCATTTCAGTAAAATGATTAGAGAAAAAAACGGAGGTAGGATAAATGCATGGTCATCAATCTGAGTTTCATATTCCGGCTTTACTCCTAAAGCAATTGAATATCCCTGTCATAAATCACCAAAATCTGTTTACACCGCAGGCAAACTAAGTAACAGGCGTGTCAGTTTCTTATATTTGGCTGTATCTTAGCTCTTCAAGATGTCATCCAAGAGACCAAGAGGTACACAAGATATGCTAGTGCTACAGTTGTCTCTCGGCCCCAACTCCTTCACTTCATTCTCGTGAAACGCATCATCTCTACACCCTCATCTTCACTACACCCCTGATACTACTGAACTGAACGTTAGCTTGAGCCTCATGGGTCAAATAAAACATGATTTCAAATGAACCTCGCCTTCCAAAAGACTAATGAATCAGGTC
This sequence comes from Panulirus ornatus, assembly GCF_036320965.1. Lineage (NCBI taxonomy): Eukaryota > Metazoa > Arthropoda > Malacostraca > Decapoda > Palinuridae > Panulirus > Panulirus ornatus. The sequence goes on along the minus strand of NC_092243.1, from coordinate 15,011,849 downwards.
AAATTCATCTTCACTATAGCATAACCTTTCGTGCGACCGGTAAAACTGGGTTCAGAGTATAGGTTTTTTGCTCTAATTCCCGGAAAAAGTATGAGACCATGAAAAGAGAAATTGATAAAAATTTGTGAATATGAAAGAAGACCTGATCTAAAACAGTACTGACTACTCTCACTGATACGAGAAATCTACATCGCACACAACTAGTTGTCTCTCAGCCAACTCCTTCACTTCATTCTCGAGAAACGCATCATCTCTACACCCTCATTTTCACTACACCCCTGATACTACTGAAGTGAACGTTAGCTTGAGCCTCATGGGTCAAATAAAACGTTTTCAAGTGAACCTCGCCTTAGAAAAGACTAATGAATTAGGTCAAATTCATCTTCACTACATCATAATCTTTCGTGTGACCGGTAAAACTGGTTCAAAGTATAGGTTTTTTTGTTCTAATTCCCGGAAAAAGTATAAGGACATGAAAACAGATATTGCTAAAAAGTTGGGAATATGAAAGAAAACCTGATCTAAAACAGTACTGACTACTCTCACTGATACGAGAAATCTACATCGCACACAACTAGTTGTCTCTCAGACACCTCCTTTACTTCATTCTCGAGAAACGCATCATCTCTACACCCTCATCTTCACTACACCCCTGATATACTGAAGTGAACGTTAGCTTGAGCCTCATGGGTCAAATAAAACGTTTTCAAATGAACCTCGCCTTCCAAAAGACTAATGAATCAGGTCAAATTCATCTTCACTACAGCATAACCTTTCGTGTGACCGGTAAAACTGGGTTCAAAGTATAGGTTTTTTGTCCTAATTCTCGGAAAAAGTATAAGAACATGAAAACAGATATTGATAAAAAGTTGTGAATATGAAAGAAAACCCGATCTAAAACAGTACTGACTATTCTTACTGATACGAGAAGTCTACATTGCACACAACTTGTTGTCTCTCAGCCAACTCCTTCACTTCATTCTCGAGAAACGCATAATCTCTCCACCCTCATCTTCACTACACCCCTGATACTACTGAACTGAACGTTAGCTTCATCCTCTTGGGTCAAATAGAACGTTTTCAAATGAACCTCGCCTTCCAAAAGACTAAGGAATCAGGTCAAATTCATCTTCACTACAGCATAACCTTTCGTGTGACCGGTAAAACTGGGTTCAAAGTATAGGTTTTTTGTTCTAATTCCCGGAAGAAATATAAGAACATGAAAACAGAAATTGATAAAAAGTTAGGAATATGAAAGGAAACCTGATCTAAAACAGTACTGACTACTCTCACTAATACGAGAAATCTACATCGCACACAACTAGGCTTCAAAATCAATGACTCTCCGAAACGAGAATGAGCTCTTTTACAATGTGTTGCTGATTAAAGGCTGAAATGGCATCAAAATCCGATCACTTTCTTCTAGTGCATTTAAAGACGATCATTTATGGAGAAATATTTCACCCTCCGCTCCGAGAAAAAAATCATCTGCGTAAAAGATTAGCATTCTTCAGACAAAGCATCTAATCTCGCCGACTGTTGCAATCTGCTAACAACGCGTTTTGTGTGTAATCACCCATTACCTACTTGACTGTACAGGGAGGCGGGTTTACAACCGTGGGGTTCCATCTCATGAATCGTCTCTACTGTCATAAAAACATTTGTTTCTTGTTTTTCTCATTTTGTAAACCTCCTCCAACTAGTGAACGCATCTTCACTGAACGGAAACGGGAAAACATATCATCAGTAAAAGAGAACTAGTAGTTTTATAATCTCATGACAACGAATGAAATACCGTGTTACATTTCATTATCATCACTACGCCCTCTTAATCATCACCAGCCCCTTTACTTGTCCCTAGAAATATAAGTTTTCGTAAAATAAACAAACATTATCACCAAGAGATCTGACTTTACTCTTTTAACCAACTAAGATATAAAATCTATACGGCATTTACACACTTTGATAGGATTAGAAAATGAAAACAATGGGAAAGAAAATCATTTGGCTCTTCCTCTCCGTCTCGGTTTCGTTGGTGATACTATCTGTAATCAACAGGCTTCTCTTGGAACACCAGAGGACACTGGCCACTTTCCTGCAAGAAGAAAATGATCGAACACAGTCCGTCTATATTCCTTTCATCGGGACATTGAAGCCAAAGCCTTTGGAGCTTCACACGGACATTCCACACGTGGAGAATCCTCTAGTGGACGTCGTGCTTACTTTCCCATACCTTATCCGGAATGTTCTGACCCTACGTAAGCTGGCACAAAAGCCTCGACAACCAGCATGTTACGTCACTCGCCTGAGAAGAATCATTCAAGGCTCATCATACATCAGTATTATAGTATTGGAAATGTTTGTGGGTGTAACACAAGCAATAATAATGAGGCTCTGCCTCACCTTTCTGCGGAAGTGTTGGCGGGCTAGAGCAATCCGTCGCCAGGAAACTATGGAAAGGACAAAGTCTCACGAAGATCCCCAGAGGGCACTGTCTTACGTGGAACCTCAGCAAAATTAGTCCTCAGACATAGTCAACAAATCTAAGCATTCACACCATGTCGCAAAACCCACTGAAAAAACACCAAATGTATCTCGACTGAATGAATCAAAGGTAGCGGACTCTGCAGGAGAAAAAGGCTTTGTACAGAATTCACACACCACCAAGAAAGTACGCGATATGCCTGTAACACCTCAAGATGAAAACGAGGAGCCCTAGTAGGTAGTTCGGAAGAAAAAGAAGCGTTCCACGAATGTGAATACCACCAATATCGAAGGAAATCATGATGGTCACAAGGTACATTAGGGTTTTTCTGACTAGCAAAACTAGTCCTCAGACATAGTCAACAAATCTAAGCATTCACACCATGTCGCAAAACCCACTGAAAAAACACCAAATGTATCTCGACGGAATAAATCAAAGGTAGCGGACTCTGCAGGAGAAAAAGGCTTTGTACAGAATTCACACACCATCAATAAAGTACGCCATATGCCTGTAACACCTCAAGATGAAAACGAGGAGCCCTAGTAGGTGGTTCGGAAGAAAAAGAAGCGTTCCACGAATGTGAATACCATCAATATCGAAAGAAATCATGATGGTCACAAGGTACATTAGGGTTTTTCTGACTAGCAAAACTAGTCCTCAGACATAGTCAACATATCTAAGCATTCACACCATGTCGCAAAACCCACTGAAAAAACACCAAATGTATCTCGACGGAATGAATCAAAGGCAGGGAAATCTACAGGAGAAAAAGGTTTTGTACAGAATTCACACACCACCAACAATATAGTGGCTCATATGCCTGTAACACCTCAAGATGAAAACGAGGAGCCCTGGCAGGTGGTTCAGAAGAAAAAGAAGCGTTCCACGAATGTGAATACCACCAAAATCGAGAGAAATCATGATGGTCACAAGGTACATTAGGGTCTTTCTGACGACAACCAAAAAAGTCGCCGCGATAACAGGGACATGAAAGCCACCACAATCAACCAAACCCAGCCCGTTCATAAAAAAGGGGGTTGGTTGGAGTGGCTGGAAGTACCTTTCGCGCAACAAATGGAAATAATTGGACCCCAACTCAAAGTGTGGCGAGAATTAGAGCAGAAATACAACGTAAAGATAACATTTGCAACTACCGTTAACCCCCAAAATTACGTTATCCTTCAGGGAAAACGGCAAAATGTAGGTAAAGCTTGCCAGCACATTATAGGTCTCGTCGATAAACAAGAGGTCACTCACGACGGAGCGGAACTCGCATCAGTAATGAAGAGCATGGATCACCGCAAAGACCGTCCCAACAGAATATGGCCGCTCGGTCACGTACAAGAAACAATTGATATTGATCCAGCTTTCTTCGGACGTCTCATCGGACGGAAAGGTACTACCCTGGCCAATTTAAGGACAGAATACCACGTTCACATCCATATTCCTCATCAACATGAACAGTATAAGGGAATTGATATAATTGGTAGAAAAACAGACGTGTAAAACGCTAAAGCAAGGATTGCACAGATGATAAATCCAAGATATACATCTACCCGTGCATACAGTAATGTTAAGGTTTAAACTCAAGGTTATCAAAGGGACAATCAGCAGAACAGGACCAGAACACTAGATGATCCCATCCAAAACTATCCTTCACAAACGAAGGAGCCAAAATTACGCAGATAACGGGGACGTGGAAAGTAGTGATATGTAGTGCGAAAATTCTCCGTCACCAGTGAGTGAAAACAAATGAGCGGTTCACTTGCCTTTGGTGCTGTTTGAGGTTAATCGTACATACTAAGCACGTCGCCTTTTATATGAATATTTCTCTATTAATCATTCACATAATCAACAACGACAAAGCATACTGAAATGTAAACCTGACAGAAATAATGTTCTATGCCAAATAACTTTTTATCTCCTTTTGAAAACTGATTCTTATATAAACCTTATTTTCCAGCTTTGCCTGTTTGAAGAAATTTCCGTTTGGGACTATTGTTGCAGGCACAGAAAACATTATAGGAAAGGGGCTACCCAAGAACCATCCTGAGCTGACCTCTCTATTATGGGCTTATATCAATTTCCCAATCCTACCACCTACGATTCTTGTCCTCTCTCATAATCCAAACCTAACTCGCTATACTTAGCAAAACTTACTACCTAGGACACATCGCCCTATCTTTTCACAGCCATCCTCACTATTGAAGAACTTCTTACCACATAATAAGGCACGGCTATTCAATTGGCGAAGAAAGGCCCAAAGCCGGCTATTGAGTGGTCTTTCATTAGCTATTTGACGACTGACAAAAATGGAGTGAATTAATGAAATTTATTGATTTGATTAAGTACTTACGAAAGTTTACAAAAAAAGATTGTTATCGGAAGGAGATGTATTAATTACCTGATCGTAACGTGATCAATTGTAATAACCATTTCAGTAAAATGATTAGAGAAAAAAACGGAGGTAGGATAAATGCATGGTCATCAATCTGAGTTTCATATTCCGGCTTTACTCCTAAAGCAATTGAATATCCCTGTCATAAATCACCAAAATCTGTTTACACCGCAGGCAAACTAAGTAACAGGCGTGTCAGTTTCTTATATTTGGCTGTATCTTAGCTCTTCAAGATGTCATCCAAGAGACCAAGAGGTACACAAGATATGCTAGTGCTACAGTTGTCTCTCGGCCCCAACTCCTTCACTTCATTCTCGTGAAACGCATCATCTCTACACCCTCATCTTCACTACACCCCTGATACTACTGAACTGAACGTTAGCTTGAGCCTCATGGGTCAAATAAAACATGATTTCAAATGAACCTCGCCTTCCAAAAGACTAATGAATCAGGTCAAATTCATCTTCACTATAGCATAACCTTTCGTGCGACCGGTAAAACTGGGTTCAGAGTATAGGTTTTTTGCTCTAATTCCCGGAAAAAGTATAAGACCATGAAAAGAGAAATTGATAAAAATTTGTGAATATGAAAGAAGACCTGATCTAAAACAGTACTGACTACTCTCACTGATACGAGAAATCTACATCGCACACAACTAGTTGTCTCTCAGCCAACTCCTTCACTTCATTCTCGAGAAACGCATCATCTCTACACCCTCATTTTCACTACACCCCTGATACTACTGAAGTGAACGTTAGCTTGAGCCTCATGGGTCAAATAAAACGTTTTCAAGTGAACCTCGCCTTAGAAAAGACTAATGAATTAGGTCAAATTCATCTTCACTACATCATAATCTTTCGTGTGACCGGTAAAACTGGTTCAAAGTATAGGTTTTTTTGTTCTAATTCCCGGAAAAAGTATAAGGACATGAAAACAGATATTGCTAAAAAGTTGGGAATATGAAAGAAAACCTGATCTAAAACAGTACTGACTACTCTCACTGATACGAGAAATCTACATCGCACACAACTAGTTGTCTCTCAGACACCTCCTTTACTTCATTCTCGAGAAACGCATCATCTCTACACCCTCATCTTCACTACACCCCTGATATACTGAAGTGAACGTTAGCTTGAGCCTCATGGGTCAAATAAAACGTTTTCAAATGAACCTCGCCTTCCAAAAGACTAATGAATCAGGTCAAATTCATCTTCACTACAGCATAACCTTTCGTGTGACCGGTAAAACTGGGTTCAAAGTATAGGTTTTTTGTCCTAATTCTCGGAAAAAGTATAAGAACATGAAAACAGATATTGATAAAAAGTTGTGAATATGAAAGAAAACCCGATCTAAAACAGTACTGACTATTCTTACTGATACGAGAAGTCTACATTGCACACAACTTGTTGTCTCTCAGCCAACTCCTTCACTTCATTCTCGAGAAACGCATAATCTCTCCACCCTCATCTTCACTACACCCCTGATACTACTGAACTGAACGTTAGCTTCATCCTCTTGGGTCAAATAGAACGTTTTCAAATGAACCTCGCCTTCCAAAAGACTAAGGAATCAGGTCAAATTCATCTTCACTACAGCATAACCTTTCGTGTGACCGGTAAAACTGGGTTCAAAGTATAGGTTTTTTGTTCTAATTCCCGGAAGAAATATAAGAACATGAAAACAGAAATTGATAAAAAGTTAGGAATATGAAAGGAAACCTGATCTAAAACAGTACTGACTACTCTCACTAATACGAGAAATCTACATCGCACACAACTAGGCTTCAAAATCAATGACTCTCCGAAACGAGAATGAGCTCTTTTACAATGTGTTGCTGATTAAAGGCTGAAATGGCATCAAAATCCGATCACTTTCTTCTAGTGCATTTAAAGACGATCATTTATGGAGAAATATTTCACCCTCCGCTCCGAGAAAAAAATCATCTGCGTAAAAGATTAGCATTCTTCAGACAAAGCATCTAATCTCGCCGACTGTTGCAATCTGCTAACAACGCGTTTTGTGTGTAATCACCCATTACCTACTTGACTGTACAGGGAGGCGGGTTTACAACCGTGGGGTTCCATCTCATGAATCGTCTCTACTGTCATAAAAACATTTGTTTCTTGTTTTTCTCATTTTGTAAACCTCCTCCAACTAGTGAACGCATCTTCACTGAACGGAAACGGGAAAACATATCATCAGTAAAAGAGAACTAGTAGTTTTATAATCTCATGACAACGAATGAAATACCGTGTTACATTTCATTATCATCACTACGCCCTCTTAATCATCACCAGCCCCTTTACTTGTCCCTAGAAATATAAGTTTTCGTAAAATAAACAAACATTATCACCAAGAGATCTGACTTTACTCTTTTAACCAACTAAGATATAAAATCTATACGGCATTTACACACTTTGATAGGATTAGAAAATGAAAACAATGGGAAAGAAAATCATTTGGCTCTTCCTCTCCGTCTCGGTTTCGTTGGTGATACTATCTGTAATCAACAGGCTTCTCTTGGAACACCAGAGGACACTGGCCACTTTCCTGCAAGAAGAAAATGATCGAACACAGTCCGTCTATATTCCTTTCATCGGGACATTGAAGCCAAAGCCTTTGGAGCTTCACACGGACATTCCACACGTGGAGAATCCTCTAGTGGACGTCGTGCTTACTTTCCCATACCTTATCCGGAATGTTCTGACCCTACGTAAGCTGGCACAAAAGCCTCGACAACCAGCATGTTACGTCACTCGCCTGAGAAGAATCATTCAAGGCTCATCATACATCAGTATTATAGTATTGGAAATGTTTGTGGGTGTAACACAAGCAATAATAATGAGGCTCTGCCTCACCTTTCTGCGGAAGTGTTGGCGGGCTAGAGCAATCCGTCGCCAGGAAACTATGGAAAGGACAAAGTCTCACGAAGATCCCCAGAGGGCACTGTCTTACGTGGAACCTCAGCAAAATTAGTCCTCAGACATAGTCAACAAATCTAAGCATTCACACCATGTCGCAAAACCCACTGAAAAAACACCAAATGTATCTCGACTGAATGAATCAAAGGTAGCGGACTCTGCAGGAGAAAAAGGCTTTGTACAGAATTCACACACCACCAAGAAAGTACGCGATATGCCTGTAACACCTCAAGATGAAAACGAGGAGCCCTAGTAGGTAGTTCGGAAGAAAAAGAAGCGTTCCACGAATGTGAATACCACCAATATCGAAGGAAATCATGATGGTCACAAGGTACATTAGGGTTTTTCTGACTAGCAAAACTAGTCCTCAGACATAGTCAACAAATCTAAGCATTCACACCATGTCGCAAAACCCACTGAAAAAACACCAAATGTATCTCGACGGAATAAATCAAAGGTAGCGGACTCTGCAGGAGAAAAAGGCTTTGTACAGAATTCACACACCATCAATAAAGTACGCCATATGCCTGTAACACCTCAAGATGAAAACGAGGAGCCCTAGTAGGTGGTTCGGAAGAAAAAGAAGCGTTCCACGAATGTGAATACCATCAATATCGAAAGAAATCATGATGGTCACAAGGTACATTAGGGTTTTTCTGACTAGCAAAACTAGTCCTCAGACATAGTCAACATATCTAAGCATTCACACCATGTCGCAAAACCCACTGAAAAAACACCAAATGTATCTCGACGGAATGAATCAAAGGCAGGGAAATCTACAGGAGAAAAAGGTTTTGTACAGAATTCACACACCACCAACAATATAGTGGCTCATATGCCTGTAACACCTCAAGATGAAAACGAGGAGCCCTGGCAGGTGGTTCAGAAGAAAAAGAAGCGTTCCACGAATGTGAATACCACCAAAATCGAGAGAAATCATGATGGTCACAAGGTACATTAGGGTTTTTCTGACGACAACCAAAAAAGTCGCCGCGATAACAGGGACATGAAAGCCACCACAATCAACCAAACCCAGCCCGTTCATAAAAAAGGGGGTTGGTTGGAGTGGCTGGAAGTACCTTTCGCGCAACAAATGGAAATAATTGGACCCCAACTCAAAGTGTGGCGAGAATTAGAGCAGAAATACAACGTAAAGATAACATTTGCAACTACCGTTAACCCCCAAAATTACGTTATCCTTCAGGGAAAACGGCAAAATGTAGGTAAAGCTTGCCAGCACATTATAGGTCTCGTCGATAAACAAGAGGTCACTCACGACGGAGCGGAACTCGCATCAGTAATGAAGAGCATGGATCACCGCAAAGACCGTCCCAACAGAATATGGCCGCTCGGTCACGTACAAGAAACAATTGATATTGATCCAGCTTTCTTCGGACGTCTCATCGGACGGAAAGGTACTACCCTGGCCAATTTAAGGACAGAATACCACGTTCACATCCATATTCCTCATCAACATGAACAGTATAAGGGAATTGATATAATTGGTAGAAAAACAGACGTGTAAAACGCTAAAGCAAGGATTGCACAGATGATAAATCCAAGATATACATCTACCCGTGCATACAGTAATGTTAAGGTTTAAACTCAAGGTTATCAAAGGGACAATCAGCAGAACAGGACCAGAACACTAGATGATCCCATCCAAAACTATCCTTCACAAACGAAGGAGCCAAAATTACGCAGATAACGGGGACGTGGAAAGTAGTGATATGTAGTGCGAAAATTCTCCGTCACCAGTGAGTGAAAACAAATGAACGGTTCACTTGCCTTTGGTGCTGTTTGAGGTTAATCGTACATACTAAGCACGTCGCCTTTTATATGAATATTTCTCTATTAATCATTCACATAATCAACAACGACAAAGCATACTGAAATGTAAACCTGACAGAAATAATGTTCTATGCCAAATAACTTTTTATCTCCTTTTGAAAACTGATTCTTATATAAACCTTATTTTCCAGCTTTGCCTGTTTGAAGAAATTTCCGTTTGGGACTATTGTTGCAGGCACAGAAAACATTATAGGAAAGGGGCTACCCAAGAACCATCCTGAGCTGACCTCTCTATTATGGGCTTATATCAATTTCCCAATCCTACCACCTACGATTCTTGTCCTCTCTCATAATCCAAACCTAACTCGCTATACTTAGCAAAACTTACTACCTAGGACACATCGCCCTATCTTTTCACAGCCATCCTCACTATTGAAGAACTTCTTACCACATAATAAGGCACGGCTATTCAATTGGCGAAGAAAGGCCCAAAGCCGGCTATTGAGTGGTCTTTCATTAGCTATTTGACGACTGACAAAAATGGAGTGAATTAATGAAATTTAATGATTTGATTAAGTACTTACGAAAGTTTACAAAAAAAGATTGTTATCGGAAGGAGATGTATTAATTACCTGATCGTAACGTGATCAATTGTAATAACCATTTCAGTAAAATGATTAGAGAAAAAAACGGAGGTAGGATAAATGCATGGTCATCAATCTGAGTTTCATATTCCGGCTTTACTCCTAAAGCAATTGAATATCCCTGTCATAAATCACCAAAATCTGTTTACACCGCAGGCAAACTAAGTAACAGGCGTGTCAGTTTCTTATATTTGGCTGTATCTTAGCTCTTCAAGATGTCATCCAAGAGACCAAGAGGTACACAAGATATGCTAGTGCTACAGTTGTCTCTCGGCCCCAACTCCTTCACTTCATTCTCGTGAAACGCATCATCTCTACACCCTCATCTTCACTACACCCCTGATACTACTGAACTGAACGTTAGCTTGAGCCTCATGGGTCAAATAAAACATGATTTCAAATGAACCTCGCCTTCCAAAAGACTAATGAATCAGGTCAAATTCATCTTCACTATAGCATAACCTTTCGTGCGACCGGTAAAACTGGGTTCAGAGTATAGGTTTTTTGCTCTAATTCCCGGAAAAAGTATGAGACCATGAAAAGAGAAATTGATAAAAATTTGTGAATATGAAAGAAGACCTGATCTAAAACAGTACTGACTACTCTCACTGATACGAGAAATCTACATCGCACACAACTAGTTGTCTCTCAGCCAACTCCTTCACTTCATTCTCGAGAAACGCATCATCTCTACACCCTCATTTTCACTACACCCCTGATACTACTGAAGTGAACGTTAGCTTGAGCCTCATGGGTCAAATAAAACGTTTTCAAGTGAACCTCGCCTTAGAAAAGACTAACGAATTAGGTCAAATTCATCTTCACTACATCATAATCTTTCGTGTGACCGGTAAAACTGGTTCAAAGTATAGGTTTTTTTGTTCTAATTCCCGGAAAAAGTATAAGGACATGAAAACAGATATTGCTAAAGAAGTTGGGAATATGAAAGAAAACCTGATCTAAAACAGTACTGACTACTCTCACTGATACGAGAAATCTACATCGCACACAACTAGTTGTCTCTCAGACACCTCCTTTACTTCATTCTCGAGAAACGCATCATCTCTACACCCTCATCTTCACTACACCCCTGATATACTGAAGTGAACGTTAGCTTGAGCCTCATGGGTCAAATAAAACGTTTTCAAATGAACCTCGCCTTCCAAAAGACTAATGAATCAGGTCAAATTCATCTTCACTACAGCATAACCTTTCGTGTGACCGGTAAAACTGGGTTCAAAGTATAGGTTTTTTGTCCTAATTCTCGGAAAAAGTATAAGAACATGAAAACAGATATTGATAAAAAGTTGTGAATATGAAAGAAAACCCGATCTAAAACAGTACTGACTATTCTTACTGATACGAGAAGTCTACATTGCACACAACTTGTTGTCTCTCAGCCAACTCCTTCACTTCATTCTCGAGAAACGCATAATCTCTCCACCCTCATCTTCACTACACCCCTGATACTACTGAACTGAACGTTAGCTTCATCCTCTTGGGTCAAATAGAACGTTTTCAAATGAACCTCGCCTTCCAAAAGACTAAGGAATCAGGTCAAATTCATCTTCACTACAGCATAACCTTTCGTGTGACCGGTAAAACTGGGTTCAAAGTATAGGTTTTTTGTTCTAATTCCCGGAAGAAATATAAGAACATGAAAACAGAAATTGATAAAAAGTTAGGAATATGAAAGGAAACCTGATCTAAAACAGTACTGACTACTCTCACTAATACGAGAAATCTACATCGCACACAACTAGGCTTCAAAATCAATGACTCTCCGAAACGAGAATGAGCTCTTTTACAATGTGTTGCTGATTAAAGGCTGAAATGGCATCAAAATCCGATCACTTTCTTCTAGTGCATTTAAAGACGATCATTTATGGAGAAATATTTCACCCTCCGCTCCGAGAAAAAAATCATCTGCGTAAAAGATTAACATTCTTCAGACAAAGCATCTAATCTCGCCGACTGTTGCAATCTGCTAACAACGCGTTTTGTGTGTAATCACCCATTACCTACTTGACTGTACAGGGAGGCGGGTTTACAACCGTGGGGTTCCATCTCATGAATCGTCTCTACTGTCATAAAAACATTTGTTTCTTGTTTTTCTCATTTTGTAAACCTCCTCCAACTAGTGAACGCATCTTCACTGAACGGAAACGGGAAAACATATCATCAGTAAAAGAGAACTAGTAGTTTTATAATCTCATGACAACGAATGAAATACCGTGTTACATTTCATTATCATCACTACGCCCTCTTAATCATCACCAGCTCCTTTACTTGTCCCTAGAAATATAAGTTTTCGTAAAATAAACAAACATTATCACCAAGAGATCTGACTTTACTCTTTTAACCAACTAAGATATAAAATCTATACGGCATTTACACACTTTGATAGGATTAGAAAATGAAAACAATGGGAAAGAAAATCATTTGGCTCTTCCTCTCCGTCTCGGTTTCGTTGGTGATACTATCTGTAATCAACAGGCTTCTCTTGGAACACCAGAGGACACTGGCCACTTTCCTGCAAGAAGAAAATGATCGAACACAGTCCGTCTATATTCCTTTCATCGGGACATTGAAGCCAAAGCCTTTGGAGCTTCACACGGACATTCCACACGTGGAGAATCCTCTAGTGGACGTCGTGCTTACTTTCCCATACCTTATCCGGAATGTTCTGACCCTACGTAAGCTGGCACAAAAGCCTCGACAACCAGCATGTTACGTCACTCGCCTGAGAAGAATCATTCAAGGCTCATCATACATCAGTATTATAGTATTGGAAATGTTTGTGGGTGTAACACAAGCAATAATAATGAGGCTCTGCCTCACCTTTCTGCGGAAGTGTTGGCGGGCTAGAGCAATCCGTCGCCAGGAAACTATGGAAAGGACAAAGTCTCACGAAGATCCCCAGAGGGCACTGTCTTACGTGGAACCTCAGCAAAATTAGTCCTCAGACATAGTCAACAAATCTAAGCATTCACACCATGTCGCAAAACCCACTGAAAAAACACCAAATGTATCTCGACTGAATGAATCAAAGGTAGCGGACTCTGCAGGAGAAAAAGGCTTTGTACAGAATTCACACACCACCAAGAAAGTACGCGATATGCCTGTAACACCTCAAGATGAAAACGAGGAGCCCTAGTAGGTAGTTCGGAAGAAAAAGAAGCGTTCCACGAATGTGAATACCACCAATATCGAAGGAAATCATGATGGTCACAAGGTACATTAGGGTTTTTCTGACTAGCAAAACTAGTCCTCAGACATAGTCAACAAATCTAAGCATTCACACCATGTCGCAAAACCCACTGAAAAAACACCAAATGTATCTCGACGGAATAAATCAAAGGTAGCGGACTCTGCAGGAGAAAAAGGCTTTGTACAGAATTCACACACCATCAATAAAGTACGCCATATGCCTGTAACACCTCAAGATGAAAACGAGGAGCCCTAGTAGGTGGTTCGGAAGAAAAAGAAGCGTTCCACGAATGTGAATACCATCAATATCGAAAGAAATCATGATGGTCACAAGGTACATTAGGGTTTTTCTGACTAGCAAAACTAGTCCTCAGACATAGTCAACATATCTAAGCATTCACACCATGTCGCAAAACCCACTGAAAAAACACCAAATGTATCTCGACGGAATGAATCAAAGGCAGGGAAATCTACAGGAGAAAAAGGTTTTGTACAGAATTCACACACCACCAACAATATAGTGGCTCATATGCCTGTAACACCTCAAGATGAAAACGAGGAGCCCTGGCAGGTGGTTCAGAAGAAAAAGAAGCGTTCCACGAATGTGAATACCACCAAAATCGAGAGAAATCATGATGGTCACAAGGTACATTAGGGTTTTTCTGACGACAACCAAAAAAGTCGCCGCGATAACAGGGACATGAAAGCCACCACAATCAACCAAACCCAGCCCGTTCATAAAAAAGGGGGTTGGTTGGAGTGGCTGGAAGTACCTTTCGCGCAACAAATGGAAATAATTGGACCCCAACTCAAAGTGTGGCGAGAATTAGAGCAGAAATACAACGTAAAGATAACATTTGCAACTACCGTTAACCCCCAAAATTACGTTATCCTTCAGGGAAAACGGCAAAATGTAGGTAAAGCTTGCCAGCACATTATAGGTCTCGTCGATAAACAAGAGGTCACTCACGACGGAGCGGAACTCGCATCAGTAATGAAGAGCATGGATCACCGCAAAGACCGTCCCAACAGAATATGGCCGCTCGGTCACGTACAAGAAACAATTGATATTGATCCAGCTTTCTTCGGACGTCTCATCGGACGGAAAGGTACTACCCTGGCCAATTTAAGGACAGAATACCACGTTCACATCCATATTCCTCATCAACATGAACAGTATAAGGGAATTGATATAATTGGTAGAAAAACAGACGTGTAAAACGCTAAAGCAAGGATTGCACAGATGATAAATCCAAGATATACATCTACCCGTGCATACAGTAATGTTAAGGTTTAAACTCAAGGTTATCAAAGGGACAATCAGCAGAACAGGACCAGAACACTAGATGATCCCATCCAAAACTATCCTTCACAAACGAAGGAGCCAAAATTACGCAGATAACGGGGACGTGGAAAGTAGTGATATGTAGTGCGAAAATTCTCCGTCACCAGTGAGTGAAAACAAATGAACGGTTCACTTGCCTTTGGTGCTGTTTGAGGTTAATCGTACATACTAAGCACGTCGCCTTTTATATGAATATTTCTCTATTAATCATTCACATAATCAACAACGACAAAGCATACTGAAATGTAAACCTGACAGAAATAATGTTCTATGCCAAATAACTTTTTATCTCCTTTTGAAAACTGATTCTTATATAAACCTTATTTTCCAGCTTTGCCTGTTTGAAGAAATTTCCGTTTGGGACTATTGTTGCAGGCACAGAAAACATTATAGGAAAGGGGCTACCCAAGAACCATCCTGAGCTGACCTCTCTATTATGGGCTTATATCAATTTCCCAATCCTACCACCTACGATTCTTGTCCTCTCTCATAATCCAAACCTAACTCGCTATACTTAGCAAAACTTACTACCTAGGACACATCGCCCTATCTTTTCACAGCCATCCTCACTATTGAAGAACTTCTTACCACATAATAAGGCACGGCTATTCAATTGGCGAAGAAAGGCCCAAAGCCGGCTATTGAGTGGTCTTTCATTAGCTATTTGACGACTGACAAAAATGGAGTGAATTAATGAAATTTAATGATTTGATTAAGTACTTACGAAAGTTTACAAAAAAAGATTGTTATCGGAAGGAGATGTATTAATTACCTGATCGTAACGTGATCAATTGTAATAACCATTTCAGTAAAATGATTAGAGAAAAAAACGGAGGTAGGATAAATGCATGGTCATCAATCTGAGTTTCATATTCCGGCTTTACTCCTAAAGCAATTGAATATCCCTGTCATAAATCACCAAAATCTGTTTACACCGCAGGCAAACTAAGTAACAGGCGTGTCAGTTTCTTATATTTGGCTGTATCTTAGCTCTTCAAGATGTCATCCAAGAGACCAAGAGGTACACAAGATATGCTAGTGCTACAGTTGTCTCTCGGCCCCAACTCCTTCACTTCATTCTCGTGAAACGCATCATCTCTACACCCTCATCTTCACTACACCCCTGATACTACTGAACTGAACGTTAGCTTGAGCCTCATGGGTCAAATAAAACATGATTTCAAATGAACCTCGCCTTCCAAAAGACTAATGAATCAGGTCAAATTCATCTTCACTATAGCATAACCTTTCGTGCGACCGGTAAAACTGGGTTCAGAGTATAGGTTTTTTGCTCTAATTCCCGGAAAAAGTATGAGACCATGAAAAGAGAAATTGATAAAAATTTGTGAATATGAAAGAAGACCTGATCTAAAACAGTACTGACTACTCTCACTGATACGAGAAATCTACATCGCACACAACTAGTTGTCTCTCAGCCAACTCCTTCACTTCATTCTCGAGAAACGCATCATCTCTACACCCTCATTTTCACTACACCCCTGATACTACTGAAGTGAACGTTAGCTTGAGCCTCATGGGTCAAATAAAACGTTTTCAAGTGAACCTCGCCTTAGAAAAGACTAATGAATTAGGTCAAATTCATCTTCACTACATCATAATCTTTCGTGTGACCGGTAAAACTGGTTCAAAGTATAGGTTTTTTTGTTCTAATTCCCGGAAAAAGTATAAGGACATGAAAACAGATATTGCTAAAAAGTTGGGAATATGAAAGAAAACCTGATCTAAAACAGTACTGACTACTCTCACTGATACGAGAAATCTACATCGCACACAACTAGTTGTCTCTCAGACACCTCCTTTACTTCATTCTCGAGAAACGCATCATCTCTACACCCTCATCTTCACTACACCCCTGATATACTGAAGTGAACGTTAGCTTGAGCCTCATGGGTCAAATAAAACGTTTTCAAATGAACCTCGCCTTCCAAAAGACTAATGAATCAGGTCAAATTCATCTTCACTACAGCATAACCTTTCGTGTGACCGGTAAAACTGGGTTCAAAGTATAGGTTTTTTGTCCTAATTCTCGGAAAAAGTATAAGAACATGAAAACAGATATTGATAAAAAGTTGTGAATATGAAAGAAAACCCGATCTAAAACAGTACTGACTATTCTTACTGATACGAGAAGTCTACATTGCACACAACTTGTTGTCTCTCAGCCAACTCCTTCACTTCATTCTCGAGAAACGCATAATCTCTCCACCCTCATCTTCACTACACCCCTGATACTACTGAACTGAACGTTAGCTTCATCCTCTTGGGTCAAATAGAACGTTTTCAAATGAACCTCGCCTTCCAAAAGACTAAGGAATCAGGTCAAATTCATCTTCACTACAGCATAACCTTTCGTGTGACCGGTAAAACTCGGTTCAAAGTATAGGTTTTTTGTTCTAATTCCCGGAAGAAATATAAGAACATGAAAACAGAAATTGATAAAAAGTTAGGATTATGAAAGGAAACCTGATCTAAAACAGTACTGACTACTCTCACTAATACGAGAAATCTACATCGCACAGAACTAGGCTTCAAAATCAATGACTCTCCGAAACGAGAATGAGCTCTTTTACAATGTGTTGCTGATTAAAGGCTGAAATGGCATCAAAATCCGATCACTTTCTTCTAGTGCATTTAAAGACGATCATTTATGGAGAAATATTTCACCCTCCGCTCCGAGAAGAAAATCATCTGCGTAAAAGATTAGCATTCTTCAGACAAAGCATCTAATCTCGCCGACTGTTGCAATCTGCTAACAACGCGTTTTGTGTGTAATCACCCATTACCTACTTGACTGTACAGGGAGGCGGGTTTACAACCGTGGGGTTCCATCTCATGAATCGTCTCTACTGTCATAAAAACATTTGTTTCTTGTTTTTCTCATTTTGTAAACCTCCTCCAAGTAGTGAACGCAACTTCACTGAACGGAAACGGGAAAACATATCATCAGTAAAAGAGAACTAGTAGTTTTATAATCTCATGACAACGAATGAAATACCGTGTTACATTTCATTATCATCACTACGCCCTCTTAATCATCACCAGCTCCTTTACTTGTCCCTAGAAATATAAGTTTTCGTAAAATAAACAAACATTATCACCAAGAGATCTGACTTTACTCTTTTAACCAACTAAGATATAAAATCTATACGGCATTTACACACTTTGATAGGATTAGAAAATGAAAACAATGGGAAAGAAAATCATTTGGCTCTTCCTCTCCGTCTCGGTTTCGTTGGTGATACTATCTGTAATCAACAGGCTTCTCTTGGAACACCAGAGGACACTGGCCACTTTCCTGCAAGAAGAAAATGATCGAACACAGTCCGTCTATATTCCTTTCATCGGGACATTGAAGCCAAAGCCTTTGGAGCTTCACACGGACATTCCACACGTGGAGAATCCTCTAGTGGACGTCGTGCTTACTTTCCATACCTTATCCGGAATGTTCTGACCCTACGTAAGCTGGCACAAAAGCCTCGACAACCAGCATGTTACGTCACTCGCCTGAGAAGAATCATTCAAGGCTCATCATACATCAGTATTATAGTATTGGAAATGTTTGTGGGTGTAACACAAGCAATAATAATGAGGCTCTGCCTCACCTTTCTGCGGAAGTGTTGGCGGGCTAGAGCAATCCGTCGCCAGGAAACTATGGAAAGGACAAAGTCTCACGAAGATCCCCAGAGGGCACTGTCTTACGTGGAACCTCAGCAAAATTAGTCCTCAGACATAGTCAACAAATCTAAGCATTCACACCATGTCGCAAAACCCACTGAAAAAACACCAAATGTATCTCGACTGAATGAATCAAAGGTAGCGGACTCTGCAGGAGAAAAAGGCTTTGTACAGAATTCACACACCACCAAGAAAGTACGCGATATGCCTGTAACACCTCAAGATGAAAACGAGGAGCCCTAGTAGGTAGTTCGGAAGAAAAAGAAGCGTTCCACGAATGTGAATACCACCAATATCGAAGGAAATCATGATGGTCACAAGGTACATTAGGGTTTTTCTGACTAGCAAAACTAGTCCTCAGACATAGTCAACAAATCTAAGGATTCACACCATGTCGCAAAACCCACTGAAAAAACACCAAATGTATCTCGACGGAATAAATCAAAGGTAGCGGACTCTGCAGGAGAAAAAGGCTTTGTACAGAATTCACACACCATCAATAAAGTACGCCATATGCCTGTAACACCTCAAGATGAAAACGAGGAGCCCTAGTAGGTGGTTCGGAAGAAAAAGAAGCGTTCCACGAATGTGATTACCATCAATATCGAAAGAAATCATGATGGTCACAAGGTACATTAGGGTTTTTCTGACTAGCAAAACTAGTCCTCAGACATAGTCAACATATCTAAGCATTCACACCATGTCGCAAAACCCACTGAAAAAACACCAAATGTATCTCGACGGAATGAATCAAAGGCAGGGAAATCTACAGGAGAAAAAGGTTTTGTACAGAATTCACACACCACCAACAATATAGTGGCTCATATGCCTGTAACACCTCAAGATGAAAACGAGGAGCCCTGGCAGGTGGTTCAGAAGAAAAAGAAGCGTTCCACGAATGTGAATACCACCAAAATCGAGAGAAATCATGATGGTCACAAGGTACATTAGGGTTTTTCTGACGACAACCAAAAAAGTCGCCGCGATAACAGGGACATGAAAGCCACCACAATCAACCAAACCCAGCCCGTTCATAAAAAAGGGGGTTGGTTGGAGTGGCTGGAAGTACCTTTCGCGCAACAAATGGAAATAATTGGACCCCAACTCAAAGTGTGGCGAGAATTAGAGCAGAAATACAACGTAAAGATAACATTTGCAACTACCGTTAACCCCCAAAATTACGTTATCCTTCAGGGAAAACGGCAGAATGTAGGTAAAGCTTGCCAGCACATTATAGGTCTCGTCGATAAACAAGAGGTCACTCACGACGGAGCGGAACTCGCATCAGTAATGAAGAGCATGGATCACCGCAAAGACCGTCCCAACAGAATATGGCCGCTCGGTCACGTACAAGAAACAATTGATATTGATCCAGCTTTCTTCGGACGTCTCATCGGACGGAAAGGTACTACCCTGGCCAATTTAAGGACAGAATACCACGTTCACATCCATATTCCTCATCAACATGAACAGTATAAGGGAATTGATATAATTGGTAGAAAAACAGACGTGTAAAACGCTAAAGCAAGGATTGCACAGATGATAAATCCAAGATATACATCTACCCGTGCATACAGTAATGTTAAGGTTTAAACTCAAGGTTATCAAAGGGACAATCAGCAGAACAGGACCAGAACACTAGATGATCCCAGCCAAAACTATCCTTCACAAACGAAGGAGCCAAAATTACGCAGATAACGGGGACGTGGAAAGTAGTGATATGTAGTGCGAAAATTCTCCGTCACCAGTGAGTGAAAACAAATGAACGGTTCACTTGCCTTTGGTGCTGTTTGAGGTTAATCGTACATACTAAGCACGTCGCCTTTTATATGAATATTTCTCTATTAATCATTCACATAATCAACAACGACAAAGCATACTGAAATGTAAACCTGACAGAAATAATGTTCTATGCCAAATAACTTTTTATCTCCTTTTGAAAACTGATTCTTATATAAACCTTATTTTCCAGCTTTGCCTGTTTGAAGAAATTTCCGTTTGGGACTATTGTTGCAGGCACAGAAAACATTATAGGAAAGGGGCTACCCAAGAACCATCCTGAGCTGACCTCTCTATTATGGGCTTATATCAATTTCCCAATCCTACCACCTACGATTCTTGTCCTCTCTCATAATCCAAACCTAACTCGCTATACTTAGCAAAACTTACTACCTAGGACACATCGCCCTATCTTTTCACAGCCATCCTCACTATTGAAGAACTTCTTACCACATAATAAGGCACGGCTATTCAATTGGCGAAGAAAGGCCCAAAGCCGGCTATTGAGTGGTCTTTCATTAGCTATTTGACGACTGACAAAAATGGAGTGAATTAATGAAATTTATTGATTTGATTAAGTACTTACGAAAGTTTACAAAAAAAGATTGTTATCGGAAGGAGATGTATTAATTACCTGATCGTAACGTGATCAATTGTAATAACCATTTCAGTAAAATGATTAGAGAAAAAAACGGAGGTAGGATAAATGCATGGTCATCAATCTGAGTTTCATATTCCGGCTTTACTCCTAAAGCAATTGAATATCCCTGTCATAAATCACCAAAATCTGTTTACACCGCAGGCAAACTAAGTAACAGGCGTGTCAGTTTCTTATATTTGGCTGTATCTTAGCTCTTCAAGATGTCATCCAAGAGACCAAGAGGTACACAAGATATGCTAGTGCTACAGTTGTCTCTCGGCCCCAACTCCTTCACTTCATTCTCGTGAAACGCATCATCTCTACACCCTCATCTTCACTACACCCCTGATACTACTGAACTGAACGTTAGCTTGAGCCTCATGGGTCAAATAAAACATGATTTCAAATGAACCTCGCCTTCCAAAAGACTAATGAATCAGGTCAAATTCATCTTCACTATAGCATAACCTTTCGTGCGACCGGTAAAACTGGGTTCAGAGTATAGGATTTTTGCTCTAATTCCCGGAAAAGTATGAGACCATGAAAAGAGAAATTGATAAAAATTTGTGAATATGAAAGAAGACCTGATCTAAAACAGTACTGACTACTCTCACTGATACGAGAAATCTACATCGCACACAACTAGTTGTCTCTCAGCCAACTCCTTCACTTCATTCTCGAGAAACGCATCATCTCTACACCCTCATTTTCACTACACCCCTGATACTACTGAAGTGAACGTTAGCTTGAGCCTCATGGGTCAAATAAAACGTTTTCAAGTGAACCTCGCCTTAGAAAAGACTAATGAATTAGGTCAAATTCATCTTCACTACATCATAATCTTTCGTGTGACCGGTAAAACTGGTTCAAAGTATAGGGTTTTTTGTTCTAATTCCCGGAAAAAGTATAAGGACATGAAAACAGATATTGCTAAAAAGTTGGGAATATGAAAGAAAACCTGATCTATAACAGTACTGACTACTCTCACTGATACGAGAAATCTACATCGCACACAACTAGTTGTCTCTCAGACACCTCCTTTACTTCATTCTCGAGAAACGCATCATCTCTACACCCTCATCTTCACTACACCCCTGATATACTGAAGTGAACGTTAGCTTGAGCCTCATGGGTCAAATAAAACGTTTTCAAATGAACCTCGCCTTCCAAAAGACTAATGAATCAGGTCAAATTCATCTTCACTACAGCATAACCTTTCGTGTGACCGGTAAAACTGGGTTCAAAGTATAGGTTTTTTGTCCTAATTCTCGGAAAAAGTATAAGAACATGAAAACAGATATTGATAAAAAGTTGTGAATATGAAAGAAAACCCGATCTAAAACAGTACTGACTATTCTTACTGATACGAGAAGTCTACATTGCACACAACTTGCTGTCTCTCAGCCAACTCCTTCACTTCATTCTCGAGAAACGCATAATCTCTCCACCCTCATCTTCACTACACCCCTGATACTACTGAACTGAACGTTAGCTTCATCCTCTTGGGTCAAATAGAACGTTTTCAAATGAACCTCGCCTTCCAAAAGACTAAGGAATCAGGTCAAATTCATCTTCACTACAGCATAACCTTTCGTGTGACCGGTAAAACTGGGTTCAAAGTATAGGTTTTTTGTTCTAATTCCCGGAAGAAATATAAGAACATGAAAACAGAAATTGATAAAAAGTTAGGAATATGAAAGGAAACCTGATCTAAAACAGTACTGACTACTCTCACTAATACGAGAAATCTACATCGCACACAACTAGGCTTCAAAATCAATGACTCTCCGAAACGAGAATGAGCTCTTTTACAATGTGTTGCTGATTAAAGGCTGAAATGGCATCAAAATCCGATCACTTTCTTCTAGTGCATTTAAAGACGATCATTTATGGAGAAATATTTCACCCTCCGCTCCGAGAAAAAAATCATCTGCGTAAAAGATTAACATTCTTCAGACAAAGCATCTAATCTCGCCGACTGTTGCAATCTGCTAACAACGCGTTTTGTGTGTAATCACCCATTACCTACTTGACTGTACAGGGAGGCGGGTTTACAACCGTGGGGTTCCATCTCATGAATCGTCTCTACTGTCATAAAAACATTTGTTTCTTGTTTTTCTCATTTTGTAAACCTCCTCCAACTAGTGAGCGCATCTTCACTGAACGGAAACGGGAAAACATATCATCAGTAAAAGAGAACTAGTAGTTTTATAATCTCATGACAACGAATGAAATACCGTGTTACATTTCATTATCATCACTACGCCCTCTTAATCATCACCAGCTCCTTTACTTGTCCCTAGAAATATAAGTTTTCGTAAAATAAACAAACATTATCACCAAGAGATCTGACTTTACTCTTTTAACCAACTAAGATATAAAATCTATACGGCATTTACACACTTTGATAGGATTAGAAAATGAAAACAATGGGAAAGAAAATCATTTGGCTCTTCCTCTCCGTCTCGGTTTCGTTGGTGATACTATCTGTAATCAACAGGCTTCTCTTGGAACACCAGAGGACACTGGCCACTTTCCTGCAAGAAGAAAATGATCGAACCCAGTCCGTCTATATTCCTTTCATCGGGATATTGAAGCCAAAGCCTTTGGAGCTTCACACGGAAATTCCACACGTGGAGAACCCTCTAGTGGACGTCGTGCTTACTTTCCCATACCTTATCCGGAATGTTCTGACCCTACGTAAGCTGGCACAAAAGCCTCGACAACCAGCATGTTACGTCACTCGCCTGAGAAGAATCATTCAAGGCTCATCATACATCAGTATCATAGTATTGGAAATGTTTGTGGGTGTAACACAAGCAATAATAATGAGGCTCTGCCTCACCTTTCTGCGGAAGTGTTGGCGGGCTAGAGCAATCCGTCGCCAGGAAACTATGGAAAGGACAAAGTCTCACGAAGATCCCCAGAGGGCACTGTCTTACGTGGAACCTCAGCAAAATTAGTCCTCAGACATAGTCAACAAATCTAAGCATTCACACCATGTCGCAAAACCCACTGAAAAAACACCAAATGTATCTCGACTGAATGAATCAAAGGTAGCGGACTCTGCAGGAGAAAAAGGCTTTGTACAGAATTCACACACCACCAAGAAAGTACGCGATATGCCTGTAACACCTCAAGATGAAAACGAGGAGCCCTAGTAGGTAGTTCGGAAGAAAAAGAAGCGTTCCACGAATGTGAATACCACCAATATCGAAAGAAATCATGATGGTCACAAGGTACATTAGGGTTTTTCTGACTAGCAAAACTAGTCCTCAGACATAGTCAACATATCTAAGCATTCACACCATGTCGCAAAACCCACTGAAAAAACACCAAATGTATCTCGACGGAATAAATCAAAGGTAGCGGACTCTGCAGGAGAAAAAGGCTTTGTACAGAATTCACACACCATCAATAAAGTACGCCATATGCCTGTAACACCTCAAGATGAAAACGAGGAGCCCTAGTAGGTGGTTCGGAAGAAAAAGAAGCGTTCCACGAATGTGAATACCACCAATATCGAAAGAAATCATGATGGTCACAAGGAACATTAGGGTTTTTCTGACTAGCAAAACTAGTCCTCAGACATAGTCAACAAATCTAGGCATTCACACCATGTCGCAAAACCCACTGAAAAAACACCAAATGTATCTCGACGGAATGAATCAAAGGCAGGGAAATCTACAGGAGAAAAAGGCTCTGTACAGAATTCACACACCATCAACAATATAGTAGCCCATATGCCTGTAACACCTCAAGATGAAAACGAGGAGCCCTGGCAGGTGGTTCAGAAGAAAAAGAAGCGTTCCACGAATGTGAATACCACTAAAATCGAGAGAAATCATGATGGTCACAAGGTATATTAGGGTTTTTCTGACGACAACCAAAAAAATCGCCGCGATAAGAGGGACATGAAAGCCACCACAATCAACCAAACCCAGCCCGTTCATAAAAAAGGGGGTTGGTTGGAGTGGCTGGAAGTACCTTTCGCGCAACAAATGGAAATAATTGGACCCCAACTCAAAGTGTGGCGAGAATTAGAGCAGAAATACAACGTAAAGATAACATTTGCAACTACCGTTAACCCCCAAAATTACGTTATCCTTCAGGGAAAAAGGGAAAATGTAGGCAAAGCTTGCCAGCACATTATAGGTCTCGTCGATAAACAAGAGGTCACGCACGACGGAGGGGAACTCGCATCGGTAATGAAGAGCATGGATCACCGCAAAGACCGTCCCAACAGAATATGGCCGCTCGGTCACGTACAAGAAACAATTGATATTGATCCAGCTTTCTTCGGACGTCTCATCGGACGGAAAGGTACTACCCTGGCCAATTTAAGGACAGAATACCACGTTCACATCCATATTCCTCATCAACATGAACAGTATAAGGGAATTGATATAATTGGTAGAAAAACAGACGTGTAAAACGCTAAAGCAAGGATTGCACAGATGATAAATCCAAGATATACATCTACCCGTGCATACAGTAATGTTAAGGTTTAAACTCAAGGTTATCAAAGGGACAATCAGCAGAACAGGACCAGAACACTAGATGATCCCAGCCAAAACTATCCTTCACAAACGAAGGAGCCAAAATTACGCAGATAACGGGGACGTGGAAAGTAGTGATACGTAGTGCGAAAATTCTCCGTCACCAGTGAGTGAAAACAACTGAAAGGTTCACTTGCCTTTGGTGCTGTTTGAGATTAATCGTACATACTAAGCACGTCGCCTTTTATATGAATATTTCTCTATCAATCATTCACATAATCAACAACGACAAAGTATACTGAAATGTAAACCTGACAGAAATAATGTTCTATGCCAAATAACTTTTTATCTCCTTTTGAAAACTGATTCTTATATAAACCTTATTTTCCAGTTTTGCCTGTTTGAAGAAATTTCCGTTTGGGACTATTGTTGCAGGCACAGAAAACATTATAGGAAAGGGGCTACCCAAGAACCATCCTGAGCTGATCTCTCTATTATGGGTTTATATCAATTTCCCAATCCTACAACCTACGATTCTTGGCCTCTCTCATAATTCAAACCTAACTCGCTATACTAAGCAAACCTCACTACGTAGGACCCATCGCCTTAACTTTTCACAGCCATCCTCACTATTGAAGAACTTCTTACCACATAATAAGGCACGGCTATTCAATTGGCGAAGAAAGGCCCAAAGCCGGCTATTGAGTGGTCTTTCATTAGCTATTTGACGACTGACAAAAATGGAGTGAATTAATGAAATTTATTGATTTGATTAAGTACTTACGAAAGTTTACAAAAAAAGATTGTTATCGGAAGGAGATGTATTAATTACCTGATCGCAACGTGATCAATTGTAATAACCATTTCAGTAAAATGATTAGAGAAAAAAACGGAGGTAGGATAAATGCATGGTCATCAATCTGAGTTTCATATTCCGGCTTTACTCCTAAAGCAATTGAATATCCCTGTCATAAATCACCAAAATCTGTTTACACCGCAGGCAAACTAAGTAACAGGCGTGTCAGTTTCTTATATTTCGCTGTATCTTAGCTCTTCAAGATGTCATACATGAGACCAAGAGGTACAGTTTACACGGACCGTTACTTAGTGCGACCTGTAAGTCACCGCGCAAGGATATGTGCGATGCGTTGAAAATGAAACACCTGCTAGCCTCTCTCTCTCCTACATTAAATTTTCCAAACTTCAATAATTCTTTTTCGCCCTTAGATATTTTTCAGTGATTTGGTCCTAGATCAGTTACAGTACAAGAATATAAATGCATTATATTTCGAGGTAATTATGGTATTCACTACATGTGAATTACTTTGCCAATTACTCCTCGCCCAAGCATCCTCACCAAGTTTATAATTGATAGAGTTTACGTCAGTCTAAACGTTTGCATTACTGGAGGAATCATGAAGCTTACAGCTGCCTGGTCAGATGCTCTGGAAAGCTTCGACAATACAGGTCTTACATACGCCTCCCCGGCTTTCCCCCTTCACGTTATTCTGGTTACCCTTCACGCCCGTCATCTTCCACTTAACGAGATGGTGATGGGCACACAGTCTGAGGCTGGAATAGTGGAGCCTGGCTGCCATGGGTGACGGTGGAGAGAGAGAGAGAGAGAGAGAGAGAGAGAGAGAGAGAGAGAGAGAGAGAGAGAGAGAGGAGTTAATCACCCATTATCAGGAAGGGTAATGGACTAGGGTGATACAAGGACAGGAGGGCAAAGTTGATAATTCGTAATTCATATCTGTCTCTCATGATAGTTACTAGGTATAAGGACGTGAGGGGTCTTTATAAATCTCTCTTTACTTCTTTATCACTTTCTTGTCCTCTTTAAAAGTAGAACTTTTTCCTCGTGAATATGAATAAATAAAAAAAAATGGTGTTCATGAGAAAATATTATTTC
This sequence comes from Panulirus ornatus, assembly GCF_036320965.1. Lineage (NCBI taxonomy): Eukaryota > Metazoa > Arthropoda > Malacostraca > Decapoda > Palinuridae > Panulirus > Panulirus ornatus. The sequence goes on along the minus strand of NC_092243.1, from coordinate 14,984,529 downwards.
TACAGAAATAAAGAATAAGGTTTGACGATTTTTTTTTGTTTCACCTGTACTCTTTTGTCTGTTTCTTATTTTTCTTCCTTATTTCACATCTTTTTAGAATAAAACCTTGTTTCCATAATCATGAATGAATAAAAGACAATATGTCTATGAGAGAATCTCGTTTTCACAAAAGAAATAATAAATTAGGTAAAAAGGAAGTGAAGATTTTTCTTTTTTTTAATGTTTTCCATTTTTTTCAACTAAAGTGGTGTCCATTGGAAATATTTTTGTAACATAAATTTTACATAATACACAAATCATCAGGGCTCACTGAGCTTTAATCTGCATGATAAAATCTCCTTCGAAGTCTTGCAGGAGTTTCTTCAAAGTTGGCCGTTCGCTTGGTTCTTCCACAATGGCCAGATCCACCAGATCCATGGAATGGAAGTTGTCCTCTGGCACGCAGCACAGAATCACGCCCATGAGGAAGCCAAAGGAATAGACGTCGGAGGCCTTTGTGCTTGGCCCTCCGGCGGCGACCTCTGGGGCAATCCAGCGTTCTCGCCCTCGCCACAGGCAGTACCAAGATCAATGATGTTTACCACGGGTGCCTCAGTGGTGCCGCTGACGATAATGTTGTTAGTTTTGAAGTCATTGTGAATGATGCCTTTCTCGTGGATCTCCAGCAGCTGGCGTCCTGCCTTGATCCCCAGCTCTCGGAGGTCGTAACCAGAGTTGCTTTCAAATATCAGTTCGTGCAAGGTGTGGCAGCCCACCAGGGTCATGAGGAGGGCAGGAGGATCACGGGCATATCCAAGAAGTATGGGTGTTCCTCCAGCCCCTTCCAGTTTTTCCATGAGGTTGGCCTCCTCTGAGAACATGAGGAGGTTGTCCATCCCGTTCTTAGACACCTTGAGGACGGCGGTGGAATCCTGCCAGGGTACGAGGTACACTCTCCCAGACTGCCCCTCGCCAAGAATTCTCTCCTTCCGGGAAACGAGATCCTCGATCTGTGCTCTCTGGAGATGGATCATCTTGAGAATATAACAAAATCTGTGAAATGCTTACCGACGTCAACTCGGTATCCCAGATCTTCACAATATAGTGAAAGTGTTTATAGTGAAGATGACTACAAATATAGCCATGTGGTGTATATCCCAGCGCTTCACGAATATAGTGAATGCGTGTGTAGTGAAGATGACCACGAATATAGCCATGGCGTGTGTGTGTGTGTGTAGTGAAGATAACCGACCACGTTGACCCGCTATCCCAGGTGTTCATAGATGTAGTCAAGGCGTAAAACTGATGCTGCAGTAAATATACCTATTATGGGCATCAAGAAAATGGGTTTGTGAGGGATAGCTGAAGATGAGTTCATCGAATGGGTAGTCAAGATGAAGGGGGTGTAACGAAGACATCACGGCGCCAGGATATGTGTGATGCGTTAACGTAAAGTAACATGAAAACAGAAATTGATAAAAAGTTATGAATATGAAACAAAACCTGATCTAAAACAGTACTGACTACTCTCACTGATACGAAAAATCTACATTGCACACAACTAGCCTTCAAAATTAATATATATATATATATATATATATATATATATATATATATATATATATATATATATATATATATATATGTATATATATATATATATATATACATATATATATATATATATATATATATATATATATATATATATATATATATATATATATATATATTATCATTATTTGCTTTGTCGCTGTCTCCCGCGTTTGCGAAGTAGCGCAAGGAAACAGACGAAAGAAATGGCACAACCCACCCCCATACACAATGTACACACACACACGCCCACACACGCAAATATACATACCTATACATCTCAATGTACACATATATATACACACACAGACACATACATATATACCCATGTACACAATTCACACTGTCTGCCCCTATTCATATCCATCGCCACCTCGCCACACATGGAATACCATCCCCCTCCCCCTCATGTGTGCGAGGTAGCACTAGGAAAAGACAACAAAGGCCCCATTCGTTCACACTCAGTCTCCAGCTGTCACGCAATAATGCCCGAAACCACAGCTCCCTTTCCACATCCAGGCCCCACACAACTTTCCATGGTTTACCCCAGACGCTTCACATGCCCTGATTCAATCCACTGACAGCACGTCAACCCCGGTATACCACATCGATCCAATTCACTCTATTCCATGCCCGCCTTTCACCCTCCTGCATGTTCAGGCACCGATCACTCAAATTTTTTTTCACTCCATCTTTCCACCTCCAATTTGGTCTCCCACTTCTCCTCGTTCCCTCCACCTCCGACACATATATCCTCCTGGTCAATCTTTCCTCACTCATTCTCTCCATGTGCCCATACCTTTTCAAAACACCCTCTTCTGCTCTCTCAACCATGCTCTTTTTGTTTCCACATATCTCTCTTACCCTTACATTACTTACTAGATCAAACCATCTCACACCACACATTGTCCTCAAACATCTCATTTCCAGCACATCCACCCTCCTGCGCACAACTCTATCCATAGCCTACGCCTCGCAACCATACAACAGTGTTGGAACCACTATTCCTTCAAACATACCCATTTTTGCTTTCCGAGATAATGTTCTCGACTTCCACACATTCTTCAACGCTCCCAGGATTTTCGCCCCCTCCCCCACCCTATGATTCACTTCCGCTTCCATGGTTCCATCCGCTGCCAGATCCACTCTCAGATATCTAAAACACTTTACTTCCTCCAGTTTTTCTCCATTCAAACTTACCTCCCAATTGACTTGACCCTCAACCCTACTGTACCTAATAACCTTGCTCTTATTCACATTTACTCTTAACTTTCTTCTTTCACACACTTTACCAAACTCAGTCACCAGCTTCTGCAGTTTCTCACATGAATCAGCCACCAGCGCTGTATCATCAGCGAACAACAACTGACTCACTTCCCAAGCTCTCTCATCCACAACAGACTTCATACTTGCCCCTCTTTCCAAAACTCTTGCATTCACCTCCCTAACAACCCATCCATAAACAAATTAAACAACCATGGAGATATCACACACCCCTGCCGCAAACCTACATTCACTGAGAACCAATCACTTTCCTCTCTTCCTACACGTACACATGCCTTACATCCTCGATAAAAACTTTTCACTGCTTCTAACAACTTGCCTCCCACACCATATATTCTTAATACCTTCCACAGAGCATCTCTATCAACTCAATCATATGCCTTCTCCAGATCCATAAATGCTACATAAAAATCCACTTGCTTTTCTAAGTATTTCTCACATACATTCTTCAAAGCAAACTCCTGATCCACACATCCTCTACCACTTCTGAAACCACACTGCTCTTCCCCAATCTGATGCTCTGTACATGCCTTCACCCTCTCAACCAATACCCTCCCATATAATTTATATATATATATATATATATATATATATATATATATATATATATATATATATATATATATATATGTACATTTAATTTTTTTTTTCTTTTTTTTTTTGCTTTGTCGCTGTCTCCCGCGTTTGCGAGGTAGCGCAAGGAAACAGTCGAAAGAAATGGCCCAACCCACCCCCATACACATGTATATACATACACGTCCACACACGCAAATATACATACCTACATAGCTTTCCATGGTTTACCCCAGACGCTTCACATGCCCTGATTTCAATCCACTGACAGCACTTCAACCCCGGTATACTAAATCGATCCAATTCACTCTATTCCTTGCCCCCCTTTCACCCTCCCGCATGTTCAGGCCCCGATCACACAAAATCTTTTTCACTCCATCTTTCCACCTCCAATTTGGCCTCCCACTTCTCCTCGTTCCCTCCACCTCCGACACATATATCCTCTTGGTAAATCTTTCCTCACTCATTCTTTCCAAGTGCCCAAACCATTTCAAAACACCCTCTTCTGCTCTCTCAACCATGCTCTTTTTATTTCCACACATCTCTCTTACCCTTACGTTACTTACTCGATCAAACCACCTCACACCACACATTGTCCTCAAACATCTCATTTCCAGCACATCCACCCTCCTGCGCACAACTCTATCCATAGCCCACGCCTCGCAACCATACAACATTGTTGGAACCACTATTCCTTCAAACATACCCATTTTTGCTTTCCGAGATAATGTTCTCGACTTCCACACATTCTTCAAGGCTTCCAGGATTTTCGCCCCGTCCCACACCCTATGATCCACTTCCGCTTCCATGGTTCCATCCGCTGCCAGATCCACTCCCAGATATCTAAAACACTTTACTTCCTCCAGTTTTTCTCCATTCAAACTTATACCAATTGACTTGACCCTCAACCCTACTGTACCTAATAACCTTGCTCTTATTCACATTTACTCTTAACTTTCTTCTTTCACACACTTTACCAAACTCAGTCACCAGCTTCTGCAGTTTCTCACATGAATCCGCCACCAGCGCTGTATCATCAGCGAACAACAACTGACTCACTTCCCAAGCTCTCTCATCCCCAACAGACTTCATACTTGCCCCTCTTTCCAAAACTCTTGCATTCACCTCCCTAACAACCCATCCATAAACAAATTAAACAACCATGGAGACATCACACACCCCTGCCGCAAACCTACATTCACTGAGAACCAATCACTTTCCTCTCTTCCTACACGTACACATGCCTTACATCCTCGATAAAAACTCTTCACTGCTTCTAACAACTTGCCTCCCACACCATATATTCTTAATACCTTCCACAGAGCATCTCTATCAACTCTATCATATGCCTTCTCCAGATCCATAAATGCTACATACAAATCCATTTGCTTTTCTAAGTATTTCTCACATACATTCTTCAAAGCAAACACCTGATCCACACATCCTCTACCACTTTTGAGACCACACTGCTCTTCCCCAATCTGATGCTCTGTACATGCCTTCACCCTCTCAATCAATACCCTCCCATATAATTTACCAGGAATACTCAACAAACTTATACCTCTGAAATTTGAGCACTCACTCTTATCCCCTTTGGCTTTGTACAATGGCACTATGCACGCATATATATATATATATATATATATATATATATATATATATATATATATATATATATATATATATATATATATATATATCTTATTTTGCTTTGTCGCTGTCTCCCGCGTTTGCGAGGTAGCGCAAGGAAATAGACGAAAGAAATGGCCCAGCCCACCCCCATACACATGTATATATACATACACGTCCCCACAAGCAAATATGCATACCCATACATCCCAGTGTACACATATACATACACACACAGACATATACATATAAACACATGCACACAATTCACACTGTCTACCTCTATTCATTCCCATCGCCACCCCGCCACACATGGAATAACATCCTCCTCCCCCTCATGTGTGCGAGGTAGCGCCAGGAAAAGACAACAAAGGCTCCATTCGTTCACACTCAGTTTCTAGCTGTCATTCAATAATGCCCGAAACCACAGCTCCCCTTCCACATCCAGGCCCCATAGAACTTTCCATGGTTTACCCCAGACGCTTCACATGCCCTGATTCAATCCACTGACAACACGTCGACCCCGGTATACCACATCGATCCATCTCACTCTATTCCTTGCCCGCCTTTCACCTTCCTGCATGTTCAGGGCCCGATCACTCTAAATCTTTTTCACTCCATCTTTCCACCTCCAATTTGGTCTCCCACTTCTCGTTCCCTCCGCCTCCGACACATATATCCTCTTGGTCAATCTTTCCTCACTCATTCTCTCCATGTACCCAAACCATTTCAAAACACCCTCTTCTGCTCTCTAAACCACGCTCTTCTTATTTCCACACATCTCTCTTACCCTTACATTACTTGCTAGATCAAACCACCTCACACCACACATTGTCCTCAAACATCTCATTTCCAGCACATCCACCCTCCTGCGCACTACTCTATCCATAGCCCACGCCTCGCAACCATACAAAATTGTTGGAACCACTATTCCTTTAAACATAACCATTTTTGCTTTCCGAGATAATGTTCTCGACTTCCACACATTCTTCAAGGCTCCCAGGATTTTCGCCCCCTCCCCCACCCTATGATTCACTTCCGCTTCCATGGTTCCATCCGCTGCCAGATCCACTCCCAGATATCTAAAACACTTCACTTCCTCCAGTTTTTCTCCATTCAAACTTACCTCCCAATTGACTTGACCCTCAACCCTACTGTACCTAATAACCTTGCTCTTATTCATATTTACTCTTAACTTTCTTCTTTCACACACTTTACCAAACTCAGTCACCAGCTTCTGCAGTTTCTCACATGAATCAGCCACCAGCGCTGTATCATCAGCGAACAACAACTGACTCACTTCCCAAGCTCTCTCATCCCCAAACACTGCATACTTGCCCCTCTTTCCAGAACTCTTGCATTCACCTCCCTAACAACCCCATCAATAAGCAAATTAAACAACCATGGAGATATCACACACCCCTGCCGCAAACCTACATTCACTGAGAACCAATCACTTTCCTCTCTTCCTACACGTACACATGCCTTACATCCTCGATAAAAACTTTTCACTGCATACATATATATATATATATATATATATATATATATATATATATATATATATATATATATATATATATATATATATACATATATATATATATATATATATATATATATATATATATATATATATATATATATATATATATATATCAGCTGGCAATGTGTTCTGTTCGGAAACAACCGATAGACACCGTTGCTCACCATTGTGAGACGAAGGGTATTCGAGTACTTAGTATTTCGAATAGTTGTTTCCTATTATACAGTCCCCTTAGCCTAGCGGTTAGCATGCCTGCCTCTTGCACAAGGGGTCCCAGGTTCGATCCTGGCTGTTGGAGGTTTGTATGTTCTATGAAGGTGCGCGTTCATATACACTTTATTCGTATATATATATATATATATATTCAACATCTATGTACCAGACTATGACTATCATTTAGTTGCTTCAGTGTCGCATTGACCAAAATGATACCCAGTCCCATACACATCAGGTATTTCTTATACCATTTAGCTTCACGGTGTAGTATGATGCTCGTGTGCCACTTTTACTTCAAGTTGGCCAGTTTGAATAAGAAGAACCTGGGGATGAGAAAGTCATCCCGAACGGACAAAGGAACGAAAAGAAAATTTCCACTTTCCTCTCTTAGCACACATCTCACTCAGGTCATTGGACAGTCTTCATCCCACTTGTAATTAGGACGGATGAAATGAGGTGGCTAACAGGTTGATTTTGAACGAGGCATTTATGTTTTTGGATGGGTGGGAAAGCTTCTTTGCGTTCCATTTCAAAGTGAAAGGTGATGAGCGGGTACCAGTGTGCGGTGTGCCATCAACCAGTACTGTCAAGGGAAGCGAGCTCCACACTTACCCGAAAAAGGATGTGACAGAGTGAAGTGAGCGAATGAGGCCAGAGGTACAGGAATTGGTATAGTATCTGGGCAACTGGTTCAACCATGACCCCTGCAGAGGGAACCACGTGGTCAACTTTCTTCGTTAGGGATGACATCGACCTTCTGACATTGTTTTGTCACCACTCACCACATCAGCTATGTATATACTTGCTGTCTGAACCTCGCCATGGCACGAAAAGGGCACCGTGGTGCGGAGTATTGCTGTCTTGAGGGTCATACTCGGTCCACAGATATGTGATAATTCATTACTCATGCTATCCTCGGGTGTGGCAGTATATCCCGCGTTCAGAGGCTAAGCAAGGGAGCTGCTCTGAAGTTAGTATGTAGCAATCAGCCGTTTCAGGAACACGTTAAAGCATTTTGAAATCCAGACAGCACAAAGGTGGATGAAACAGTCGTAGGAGAGAATGCCATAGTCAGTGTATACAGTGGTCAACCAGGCCGTCAAGTGGTTATGCTCAGGCTACACCAGTTCCTGCAGGAGGCAGCCATGAGCGAGTCTTGTGTGGACAACAGTTGAAGCCAGAGGACTTAGGATGGTATGGACACGGTGCCAGTCCCTACTCCTCACCAGAGCTCCTGGAGATGGTCGGGTGTAACAGCAAGATGGTATGTGGCATCAGGCAATGTAGCAGCAGGACCCACGGCCTAGATTGCTTCACTGGATGAGGACAGTGTAGAGGTGTGTATAGCGATGAGAAGATTGGACGATGAGGAAGGCTTTGGTGCATAAACCAATGCCAGAGTAAGTACAGAGCTTGTTGCAGAATACTAATTGTACCAGACACATGTAACAGATTTATGTTGAACTTTTATGTCGTTCTTAGATTTTAGAGTTATTACTGATGCAAAGTACCTTATAATATCATACGATGGTCGCTGCAAGTACAGTACATGCCAGTTGTTAAACCTCACCAAAATATCATATTGTGGTGTATGTAAATCATAGATCTGGTGTGTATGATTTAAAGACGGTTATTCTGTTTGTTTCTCTAAACATAATCAAAAGTGGAATTATAGTAAAACTTTCAGAATCAGTGGGTAAATATAACAACAGATCAATAATATTTGAGATATTTTGATAGTCGTCGAGAATCTATGCAAGTACGAAGGGTTACTTCAGATTTTAAGTTATACTCGTAGTATTTCTGTCATAATACTTAGTTTAGCATCATTAAACACTGAAAATAGATTGATTGAAAGTGAAGGTTTGGTTACATTTGTGAAACCTCAAATACTGGGGTTGCTATCTTGGATTTATGCAAATTATGCACTGTTCGACCTCTTTGATTTTGGAGGACTTTTGGTACGTCACTCCATGGACATTTCTGAAATGAACGGAGATAAAATAGGTTCCCCTGTAGTTCGTGGTGAGTAGACTATTAACTTGACTATCTAGACTCTCTTTTTCTTGACCAGCATCCTTAAATCTTCAATCCACCACGTTGTACCTCTCTTGCTACCGCCTGTACACACGCTGTTGCAAACCTCCCTGACAGCCTTACGTAATGCAGGTTTAAACTGCCCTCGTATCACCTCTGTCTTACCCAATACCGTTTCGGATTCACCTCTTTCAACTCACTTCGAGTGAGAGGAACATTTCACGCATTCATACTTCAAGTTCTATGATCTTATCATTTTCATATTTACTTACGCTTCTTGTCGCATACTATTTGCACTGAAGGGCTAACCTCCACATACCTAACATATGATTTCATATAATACCTCCTCCCAACCCCAACCTAGACCATGCATTACTCGCTCTACCTATCGTATTCCTTCTTAACAAAGAACATGAATATCATACTCTTGTCTACCCTGCGTCTGTACCACGTGTATTTATGAACATCTTCATATATTTAGAGACGCTGCTGCTGCTGCTGCTGCACACAATCCACGTAATCATCTTTTGCACCTGGGAACCCCTACCTACCTGTCACTCCCTCCTCACCTGTCCACTGTATGTTACCCATTACATACATATTCTCCTTTCGGTCTACCATGTTTTCAGTTCCCTCCAGAAGGTATCCTTAGCCTCTTCTTTCCCATCATCACATGTCGCACATGCAACCATCACATAAATTCATAATTTTGTTTTTTTTCACTTAAACTCCGCAGTCAGTAATCTTTAAGCGGCACACGCGATTAATATTCTTTTCTGGAAGTTCATTCTTCATCAACAATGCTGTGCATCTTGCGTAACTTTATGCAACACTTGCAAGGCTGATTTTGCAGCCTGTATTCCATCTAAGTCGCGTTATCTCACATCATTATATTACACTAACCTCCTCAGATTTTCCTCTCTAAAAGTGCCCACATCTTCAGTCCTATTCCATTCATCGATTATTCCCATTTCCCTATCATGCATGTGAACCTACACCACTCGTCGAAAGCGGGGTCATGCACACCTCTTTCGTCCGAGGCCACATGCACATTTCATGGGGAGCACTGGGAGAAGTGGGGTCTGCCCGGTCCAGACCCTGCAAGTTAGTTAAATGGGGCAAGAACGTCCAGCTCACTGAGGAGTACACCCTTGTTACGTTAAGCCGTGTTCGTGTCATCACAGTATGTGACGCAGTGCAGGTATATATTTTGCCGAATACGATATGAAGCAAAAACAATAACGCATTGTAACGGCACACAACATGTGGATGATATGTTACATTCAAAGCTACTGAATACAGTTCTTGTGAGTTGTGAGAAGTTGGCAGGGAATCGCTAGCCATGGTATTCTCAGGGATAGCGACTCAATCAGCACTTGGCAGATGGTCACCACACCTTGTGGCTACGCTGGACCCAACCCATAGCCAAGATTATATACTCTAATCCTTAAATTGATTTAACCTTTCTAAAGTGGGAGCTTGATAATCTAAAAATCTGAGTTACTGATACAGTATTCATAAATATTCCTTAAACCAACTTCTTAGGTACATCTTCAATCTTACACACATACACACACACACAAAAAAAAACACGCTCATATATATATATATATATATATATATATATATATATATATATATATATATATATATATATATATATATATATATATATATGAGCTCATATATATATGTATATATACATATATATATATATATATATATATATATATATATATATATATATATATATATATATATATATATATATATATATATATATTATCCCTGGGGATAGGGGAGAAAGAATACTTCCCACGTATTCCCTGCGTGTCGTAGAAGGCGACTAAAAGGGGAAGGATCGGGAGGCTGGAAATCCTCCCCTCTCTTTTTTTTTCTTTTTTTTTAATTTTCCAAAAGAAGGAACAGAGGGGGGCCAGGTGAGGATATTCCACAAAGGCCCAGTCCTCTGTTCTTAACGCTACCTCGCTAACGCGGGAAATGGCGAATAGTTTAAAAGAACATATATATATATATATATATATATATATATATATATATATATATATATATATATATATATATATATGCGCTACCTCGCAAACGCGGGAGACAGCGACAAAGTATAATAAAAAATAATAATAATAATATATATATATATATATTTATATATTTTATTTTATTATACTTTGTCGCTGTCTCCCGCGTTTGCGAGGTAGCGCAAGGAAACAGACGAAAGAAATGGCCCAACCCACCCCCATGCACATGTATATACATACGTCCACCCACGCAAATATACATACCTAAACAGCTTTCCATGGCTTACCCCAGACGCTTCACATGCCTTGATTCAATCCACTGACAGCACGTCAACCCCGGTATACCACATCGCTCCAATTCACTCTATTCCTTGCCCTCCTTTCACCCTCCTGCATGTTCAGGCCCCGATCACACAAAATCTTTTTCGCTCCATCTTTCCACCTCCAATTTGGTCTCCCTCTTCTCCTTGTTCCCTCCACCTCCGACACATATATCCTCTTGGTCAATTTTTCCTCACTCATCCTCTCCATGTGCCCAAACCACTTCAAAACACCCTCTTCTGCTCTCTCAACCACTCTCTTTTTATATCCACACATCTCTCTTACCCTTACGTTACTCACTCGATCAAACCACCTCACACCACACATTGTCCTCAAACATCTCATTTCCAGCACATCCATCCTCCTGCGCACAACTCTATCCATAGCCCACGCCTCGCAACCATACAACATTGTTGGAACCACTATTCCTTCATACATACCCATTTTTGCTTTCCGAGATAATGTTCTCGACTTCCACACATTCTTCAAGGTCCCCAGAATTTTCGCCCCCTCCCCCACCCTATGATCCACTTCCGCTTCCATGGTTCCATCCGCTGCCAGATCCACTCCCAGATATCTAAAACACTTCACTTCCTCCAGTTATATATATATATATATATATATATATATATATATATATATATATATATATATATATATATATATATATATATATATATGAAAAGTTTTAATCGAGGATGTAAGGCATGTGTACGTGTAGGAAGAGAGGAAAGTGATTGGTTCTCGGTGAATGTAGGTTTGCGGCAGGGGTGTGTGATGTCTCCATAGTTGTTTAATTTGTTTATGGATGGGGTTGTTAGGGAGGTGAATGCAAGAGTTTTGGAAAGAGGGGCAAGTATGCAGTCTGTTATGGATGAGAGAGCTTGGGAAGTGAGTCAGTTGTTGTTCGCTGATGATACAGCGCTGGTGGCTGATTCATGTGAGAAACTGCAGAAGCTGGTGACTGAGTTTGGTAAAGTGTGTGAAAGAAGAAAGTTAAGAGTAAACGTAAACAAGAGCAAGGTTATTAGGTACAGTAGGCTTGAGGGTCAAGTCAACTGGGAGATAAGTTTGAATGGATAGAAACTGGAGGAAGTGAAGTGTTTTAGATATCTGGGAGTGGATCTGGCAGCGGATGGAACCATGAAAGCGGAAGTGAATCATAGGGTGGGGGAGGGGGCGAAAATTCTGGGAGCTTTGAAGAATGTTTAGAAGTCGAGAACATTATCTCGGAAAGCAAAAATGGGTATGTTTGAAGGAATAGTGGTCCCAACAATGTTGTATGGTTGTGAGGCGTGGGCTATGGATAGAGTTGTGCGCAGGAGGGTGGATGTGCTGGAAATGAGATGTTTGAGGACAATATGTGGTGTGAGGTGGTTTTATCAAGCAAGTAATGTAAGGGTGAGAGAGATGTGTGGAAATAAAAAGAGCGTGGTTGAGAGAGCAGAAGAGGGTGTTTTGAAATGGTTTGGTCACATGGAGAGAATGAGTGAGGAAAGATTGACCAAGAGGATATATGTGTCGGAGGTGGAGGGAACGAGGAGAAGTGGGAGACCAAATTGGAGGTGGAAAGATGGAGTGAAAAAGATTTAGAGTGATCGGGGCCTGAACATGCAGGAGGGTGAAAGGCGTGCAAGGAATAGAGTGAATTGGAACGATGTAGTATATCGGGGTCGGCGTGCTGTCAGTGGATTGAACCAGGGCATGTGAAGCGTCTGAGGTAAACCATGGAAAGTTCTGTGGGGCCTGGTTGTGGAAAGGGAGCTGTGGTTTCGGTGCATTATTACATGACAGCTAGAGACTGAGTGTGAACGAATGGGGCCTTTGTTGTCTTTTCCTAGCGCTACCCCGCACACATGAGGGGGGAGGGCTATTCCATGTGTGGCGAGGTGGCGATGGGAATAAATAAAGGCAGACAGTATGAATTATGTACATGTGTATATATGTATATGTGTGTGTGTATATATATATGTGTACATTGAGATGTATAGGTATGTATATTTGCGTGTGTGGACGTGTATGTATATACATGTGTATGTGGGTGGGTTGGGCCATTTCTTTTGTCTGTTTCCTTGCGCTACCTAGCTAACGCGGGAGACAGCAACAAAGCAAAATAAATAGATAATATATTCATTTATTTATTTATTTTGCTTTGTCGCTGTCACATATATCCCTGGGGATAGGGGAGAAAGAATACTTCCCACGTATTTCCTGCGTGTCGTAGAAGGCGACTAAAAGGGGAACGAGCGCGTGGCCTGAAATCCTCCCCTCTCGTTATATGGATGCGAGGCGTGGGCTATATATAGAGTTGTGCGCAGGAGGGTGGATGTGCTGGAAATGAGATGTTTGAGGACAATATGTAGTGTGAGGTGGTTTGATCGAGTAAGTAATGAAAGGGGTAAGAGAATAAAAAGAGTGTGGTTGAGATAGCAGAAGAGGGTGTTTTGGAATGGTTTGGCCACATGGAGAGAATGAGTGAGGAAGGATTGACAAAGAGGATATATGTGTCAGAGGTGGAGGGAACGAGGAGAAGTGGGAGATCAAATTGGTGGAAAGATGGAGTGTAAAAGATTTTGAGCGATCGGGGCCTGGACATGCAGGAGGGTGAAAGGCGTGCAAGGAAAAGAGTGAATTGGAACGATGTGGTATACCGGGGTCGACGTGCTGTCAATGGATTGAACCAGGGCATGTGAAGCGACTGGGGTAAACCATGGAAAGTTCTGTGGGGCCTGGATGTGGAAAGGGAGCTGTGGTTTCGGTGCATTATACATGACAGCTACAAACTGAGTGTGAACGAATGTGGCCTTTGTCGTCTCATCCTAGCGCTACCTCGCACGCGTGCGGGGAGGGGAGGTGTCATTTCATGTGTGGCGGGGTGGCGACGGGGCTGAATAAAGGCAGCAAGCATGTTATGTACGTGTGTATATGTGTATATGTCTGTATATATATATATATATATATATATATATATATATATATATATATATATATATATATATATATAGAATAATAAAAATATATATATATATATATATATATATATATATATATATATATATATATATATATATATATATATATGTTTACGTTGAAATGTATAAGTATGTATATGTGCGTGTGTGGACGTGTATGTATATACATGTGTATGTGGGTGGGTTGGGCCAATTCTTTCGTCAGTTTCCTTGCGCTAACGCGGGAGACAACGTTAAAGTATAATAGATAATAGATAATATATATATATATATATATATATATATATATATATATATATATATATATATATATATAATTATATACACATATACATATACATACACAGCCTCATACATATACCCATGAACATATTCATACTCGGCTTCCTTTCTCCATTCCCGGCACCAACCCGCCCCACAGGAAACAGCGTCGCCTGAGCCAGGTACCCATTTCATCAAGCAACTCCTGGAGTTGGGTGAACAGATGGGGTGACTGTGGGCCGACTGCCGGAACAGGGATTCGAACCTATGTGCTCGACCCTGGGCGAACCGTGAATGCGTCAAGGTCAGGATCGTCAACTGCTACACCATTCATTGGTTATGACCAAAATGTGGCCGCCAGGTCCCCTTTCCAAGCCCAACAAGGTCGACCCATTGGTTATGACCAAAATGTGGCCACCAGGTCCCCTTTCCAAGCCCAACAAGGTCGACCCATTGGTTATGACCAAAATGTGGCCGCCAGGTCCCCTTTCCTAGCCCACAAGGTCGACCCATTGGTTATGACCAAAATGTGGCCACCAGGTCCCCTTTCCTACCCCTACAAGGTCGACCCATTGGTTATGACCAAAATGTGGCCACCAGGTCCCCTTTCTTAGCCCAACAAGGTCGACCCATTGGTTGTGACCAAAATATGGTCACCAGTTCCTCTTTCCCGGCCCAAGTTCGACTCATTGGTGATGACCAATACGTGGCCACAAGGTCGTCTGTGCACAACCAGCTAAGTTAACCCATTAGTGACATACATGTTCAGTTCTAAGCAGTGTTGTGAAATTTTGTAATGAAATGCAAAAAAAAAGGACCGTTGATCCTAATTCTTACGTATCACAAATATCACATTACAAAGTGAAATAAATCATTTCAAAACGTTGTTTGATCCCCATTATATACGAATGCCTGATTTTCGTAAGAACCTCCCTCCAGTGAACTATATGCACTGACTCAGATTATCCCTTGGGATTATCAGTGGCTGATCAGTGATCCTCTGATCAATGCCAGCCACAGAAGACTGATCCAGGAACTCTACAAATGATGCTGATACGGTCATACCATCGCGGATTTAAAACAAAAAACACAAATAACACCGGAATTATTATACCTTACATCCAGCTGACTACATGACACACTTTTGGAAATCATTTTGAGTTTTTGGCCGCAAAGAGCGGCACCTTTGCTGTACTGAGACCGAACTGGAAATGAAAATTTCGATCCTTATTTCAAAGAAGTTTCTAAATACCCAAAAAATCGATTTCTGGTTAGTCACGTGTGTTGGTTATGAAGCAGAAGTGAAAAATTGGGTCCTCATTTCGAAGAAGTTCCTTTAACGTCGCAAAACTGATTGTCGGTTATTTTGATTTACTGATCACCTTGAAAGCTCAGCACAAAGTCCAGCATCTCACGGGGACCGAATGAATCACCTCGTATATTGAAAAGTTTGTGGGATGGATTTGTGGTGTGACTTTGTCTTGGTGAACAAAGAACTCTTGTTATTCGCACACCTGAAGCAAGGCGCAGCAAACCCTCTGAAATACAGCAAAACTTCTGCATCAGGAAACAAAGACATGTCATCAGCCACGCTGGGAAAACATCAACACTGGTCATCATGTGTGATTCACGGCCACCAACAACAATTGAGTGATATGTATATTCACCAGAGGCGACAACTGAGAAATCCTATTCTTCCAGCGAATCTCATCCAAGCGTATAACACGGACCGAACACTGGCTGGTGTTATTCATGGAAATCGTCACAGGGTTAACTACAGTATGCTAACGATACAAGTCCTGTTATGAAGTAGTTTGCCAGCACAGTAGAATCAGACAGTGAAAGGGGATTTGACACGATCTGTACCTCAAGGATCTTAGAACGACTAGGCAAGATGTATTCATTGTCTCATCACTGTTTACTGCCTGAACATGTGTGATTCCAGACAATATTTACGACACATTCTTGGATTCTGTGATTTTACCGTTGTTTGTCCAATCATGAAGAAAAGAGGGAGCTGATGATCATGGAAAACCTCTTTACGACAGTCTTCACTTGACCTTAATAGGCAGGTGAACCCATACACGACTTTTTGCCTATATGGCCAGCCAGCAGCTCTCAGTTGATCGTACACATACCTCCTCAAAGAACGAGAGGAAGAAGTCCATCCTGGGACTGCTAGTTTTCCACCCTCCCCATAACAAAAATAACCCAGCCTTTGCGTCACTCACCATCTAACCAACTTAGTGAAGACTTGCCCAGGCATCGTGAAGGATGAGAAGATAACAACCTCTCGTCTGGATATAGATCAAGATTCACAGAATATTGCAATACGGTTCTGTCTACTTGTCTTATCGTGGACTCTTAGAATAAGATGAACTATGGATAAATCTTCATTCTCCCAGAACAGATACAAGCAACCACAAATAGCACGAAGCAAACAACTAAGAGAAGGTGCTCATCAGCGCTAAGTATGCTCCGGCCTTTCACAAGACGTGTGTGGAAGAGATTTTACTGCCCACACAGACACATTATATATATATATATATATATATATATATATATATATATATATATATATATTATCCCTGGGGATAGGGATTAAGAATACTTCCCACGTATTCCCTGCGTGTCGTGGAAGGCGACTAAAAGGGGAGGGAGCGGGGGGGGGGGGGGGGGTGGAAATCCTCCCCTCTCGTTTTTTTTTTTTTAATTTTCCAAAAGAAGGAACAGAGGGGGCCAGGTGAGGATATTCCAAAAAAGGCCCAGTCCTCTGTTCCTAACGCTACCTCGCTAACGCGGGAAATGGCGAATAGTTTAAAAGAAAGAAGAATATATATATATATATATATATATATATATATATATATATATATATATATATATATATATATATATATATATATATGATTTATTTGTATTCATTATACTTTCCCGCTGTCTCCAGCGTTAGTGAGGTAGCGCAAGGAAGCAGACGAAAGAATGGCCCAACCCACCCACATACACATGTATATACATACACGTCCACACACGCATATACACATATCTATACATTTCAACGTATACATACATACATACATACATATATATATATATATATATATATATATATATATATATATATATATATATATATATATTTACATATATATGATAGAGTTGATAGAGATGCTCTGTGGAAGGTTTTAAGAATATATGGAGTGGGAGGCAAGTTGTTAGAAGCAGTGAAAAGTTTTTATCGAGGATGTAAGGCATGTGTACGTGTAGAAAGACAGGAAAGTGACTGGTTCTCAGTGAATGTAGGTTTGCGGCAGGGGTGTGTGATGTCTCCATGGTTGTCTAATTTGTTTATGGATGGGGTTGTTAGAGAGGTAAATGCAAGAGTTTTGGAAAGAGGGGCAAGCATGCAGTCTGTTGTGGATGAGAGAGCTTGGGAAGTGAGTCAGTTGTTGTTCGCTGATGATACAGCGCTGGTGGCTGATTCGAATATGTGAGAAACTGCAGAAGCTGGTGACTGAGTTTGGTAAAGTGTGTGAAAGAAGAAAGTTGAGAGTAAATGTGAATAAGAGTAAGGTTATTAGGTACAGTAGGGTTGAGGGTCAAGTAAATTGGGAGGTTAGTTTGAATGGAGAAAAACTGGAGGAAGTAAAGTGTTTTAGATATCTGGGAGTGGATTTGGCAGCGGATGGAACCATGGAAGGGGAAGTGAATCATAGGGTGAGGGAGGGGGCGAAAATTCTAGGAGCCTTGAAGAATGTGTGGGAATCGAGGACATTATCTCGGAAAGCAAAAATGGGTATGTTTGAAGGAATAGTGGTTCCAACAATGTTGTATGGTTGGGAGGCATGGGCTATGTATAGAGTTGTGCGGAGGAAGGTGGATGTGCTGGAAATGAGATGTTTGAGGACAATATGTGGTGTGAGGTGGTTTGATCGGGTAAGTAATAACAGGGTAAGAGAGATGTGTGGTAATAAAAAGAGTGTGTTTGAAAGAGCAGAAGAGGGTGTTTTGAAATGGTTTGGTCACATGGATAGAATGAGTGAGGAAAGATTGACCAAGAGGATATATGTGTCAGAGGTGGAGGGAACGAGGAGAAGTAGAAGACCAAATTTTAGGTGGAAAGATGGAGTGAAAAAGATTTTGAGTGATCGGGGCTTGAACAAACAGGAGGGTGAAAGGCGTGCAAGGAATAGAGTGAATTGGAACGATGTGGTATACCGAGGTCGACGTGCTGTCAATGGATTGAACCAGGGCATATGAAGCGTCTGGGGTAAACCATGGAAAGTTCTGTGGGGCCTGGATGTGGAAAGGGAGGTGTGGTTTCGGTGCATTATTCCATGACAGCTAGAGACTGAGTGTGAACGAATGGAGCCTTTGTTGTCTTTTCCTAGCGGTACCTCGCACACATGAGGGGGAAGGGGTTGTTATTTCATGTGTAGCGAGGTGGCGATGGGAATGAATAAAGGCAGACAGTATGAATTGTGTATATATGTATATATGTATATGTCTGTGTGTGTATATCCTCCCCTCTCGTTTTTTTTTTTTTTTTTTAGTTTTCCAAAAGAAGGAACAGAGAAGAGGTCCAGGTGAGGATATTCCCTCAAAGGCCCAGTCCTCTGTTCTTGACGCTACCTCGCTATCGCGGGAAATGGCGAATAGTATGAAAAAAAAAAAAAATATATATATATATATATATATATATATATATATATATATATATATATATATATGTATACGTTGAGATGTATAGGTATGTATATTTGCGTGTGGACGTGTATGTATATACATGTGTATGTGGGTGGGTTGGGCCATTCTTTCGTTTGTTTCCTTGCGCTACCTCGCTAACGTGGGAGACAGCGACAAAGCAAAATAGATAAATAAATATATATATATATATATATATATATATATATATATATATATATATATATATATATATATATATTTCCTTTATTGTCATATGAAAGAAAACGATGTAATACATCGGGTATCAGTGTTTATTTATTTGAAAGAATATGGAAAAGGTATTACCGAAAAGATCGTTTCACTGAAGACTCCTAAAGAGCCGATATCTGTTGTTTTATACTTCTTTAGCGCTACCCTGTTATCTACTTTCTCCTAAGAAAGTTAACAAAGGATATAACTCTGGTAGCCACGGCCAAGGACTGTTATGAAGTAAATGGCAACAGTTTCAAATGGAATATACAGGATCAGAAATTCAGTTTCTATATATTCCTGGTTGACTTTTTTTCCCCATAAGACATGGGCATACCTTTACCGTAAAATCATTTCCGTGCTGATACATAATGACTCAGGAATGAAAGGAACACATCATCAGCAATACGACAGCTCAGCTTACCTTGCTCTGCTTCAGCTCGGCGACAGTGGCCAGACTGGCCGTTACTAGCTGCAGTCTGCAGTGCAGGAGCCACCAGCAGGTGAGATGCCACGTCTCGCTTTACACGACATCTTCATCCGTCCCCGAGGTTGTATGTGACACTTCAGTGGAATGTACCTTTTTCAACGGCGAGCTTTTGATCCTTTCCTTTGTTTCTCTAACATCCATACTACGACAGATGGAGGAAACTATGTATAGCGAAAGTGATTGCAACCAATTCGACCCATATGCATGTTAGTGGAGCTTGTATGCTACGACATTGGGCCCTGAACAAAGGAAACGTGCTGGTACAGGGCTAACGAAAACGTAGATTCATCTACGCTTTGCTCACACTTTCTATTCCTTCCCTCACAGTATCCATACCTTCCCTCACAGTATCCATACCTTCCTTCACAGTATCCATACCTTCCCTCACAGTATCCATACTTTCCCTCACAGTGTCCATACCTTCCCTCACAGTTTCCTTGCAACTGAAGGCGCAGGGCCGCGTGACGTCACAAGGCGGCCTTCACGGCCGGGTCCGTTTTTCGGAGTCAGTGGGTTTCTTGGTCCCGAGACAAGAACATATGTGATTCATAAGAGGAAAGTGTTTCATGGCAGGAACATATTGAGATTCATTTGTCTTACTTGGTCTTTGCCTCGATATTTCACTTGCGTGTATCAAGTTAAACTAGAATGTTTATGTATATTTTTCTGTTTCTTAAATATTTCACATCTATCTCAAAAACCTGCTTCTAAGTTGATCGAGACACGGGGCAGCCTAGCCCTATTTTCAGGCGAGAAGACAACGTCACGTCAGTTGTTGATAACCATTGGGAACGAGCGTATTTTTCCCCGAGCTGATATGTGATGATTTTTGACTTTGAAAGAAAGAAAACGAAATGGCTGCCATTTTCTTTCTCTAGTGACCAACCTAACACGGGTGAAACATTGGCTAGTAAAAGACCATCTTAAGTGATATACAGGAAGGGAAAGTTGAAGTGAACCTGGGCTCCGCAGGTGTTTGTAGACGTGACTCTTAAGGACGCAGAGGTTATAGGAAGAAGGAAAGGAGACTGATTAGAGAAGAATTCAACAAATTGAGTGTTCGGTGGATGAAACGGGTAACAACGGTAAATTCTCAGGTGTTTGGTCTCCAAACAGAAACTGTTGGAAGCAGCGGCCAGACGCGTGCGTGCCAGGGGCGGGCAGCTCTCGAGAACAGTGGCTAAAAAAATGCCTGTATAAGGGAGAGAGTTACGCAGAATTACATGTTCGTATTATGTAACTCTCTCTCTCTGTCTCTCTCTCTCTCTCTCTCTCTCTCTCTCTCTCTCTCTCTCTCTCTCTCTCTCTCTCTCTCACCAGACCACAGACTCAGCCCTACTGTCCCATAACAACTCTCTCTCCATGGCAATAGACTTGACGGAACTTTGGAGAGCCATACGGAAAAATAAAGAAGGCAGCCTCGGGAAAAAGTAAAATAGACAAGAGATAAATCAACGTGCCACCTCCTAATGGACTTGAATACCATCTCAACACCTGTGGTGAGCACAGGATACTCTCACCGAAGGTTCAAAGAGGCCAGAGTAACTAACGCCTCATATTTCTTCTGGAAGTCTCGGGGAAACGCCTTGAAAGAATTATGAACCTAAGGTTAAGAAAACAACAACTTTTAACCCTAACCTTAACAACAAAAACTTTTTATAACCCGAACCAACAAGGCTTCCGGAGGAGCAAAAGCAACCACCTCGGCAATCTCGATTGTGGCAGAAAATATCAGTTGTCTCCAGAGGGCAAGGCAGGAGTCGTTCAGTTATATGCAGAAACATAAGCAAAGCCTGTGACAAAGTGTGGACTATCGGCCCACGATATGAATCACTACGATTAGGCAAGCCTGAGATCACAAACAGACTGTAGCGTAACCTTCTACACCAACGCACCGCAGAAATCATCAGCTCTGCAACGTCAGCCAGATTCTCCTACTCAGCCGGGGTCTCACAGGGCAGCGCCCCGTCAACAACATTCATAACTTACACTGTTGACATACCTCCCCCACACCAGATGGTGCCATGAGCATGGACATCTACGCCGATGACGCCAATCAGATAGCACTCTCCAACAACTCACTTCCAGAACGTACTCATTTAGTACAGTCAGAAGCAACCAAACCCAACAAATTCGAAAGGGACTGGAAGATAAAGCAAGCATAGAGATATTTACTAAAGTAACGCTAGGAAGAATAAAACCTAACAACACAGTTGTACAAGAGGTGCAGATGTGCAAAATCCTGGCTCACACACTAACATCAACGGGTATGATAAAGAGGTACATCAAAAAGAGATCGGCAAAAGGAAAAGCGGTCCTGACCAGGCTCTATAGATTATAGTACCTTCTGAAGCACTAAAAATCACAAATAGTCAGGACTGTGATAACATCTTTCCTAAATTACACGCATACTCCAACGTTCCTCGCCTCCAAATCACGCATGATGGAGTTACAGATAATTGAAAATAAGGTTCCATGATTAGTCGCAAATGAAAATTAACCATACCCTGAAAAGAACGTAGAACAGCAGGAACGATTGAAGGTTAAACCAAAAACTTCATGCCTAAGGAAAATAGTTTAAAAAATATGGCATAGATTTAAAGACATCGAAGATACAAACTACAGACAAATCCGAGATGTCGACAGCATAACAAACATAGAACACCCTTGGTTCCTTGAAGCCTCAAAGCACTTAGGAAGACTCCAGTCATCCATCGATGTACACAAGTAAAAACGTTTAGGTCAGCATAGTGAATCTCTCTCAAAAAACCAAAGATACAGCACTAATATGTACACACCCCCGGTCTGCCGTGAGTATATATATAAGGCACCAAAAGGAAGCTCCCAAACAATCACCCACATGCATAAACAGACTTACACTATACACCTGAACACACTTCATTATTCTCTTCCATTTCAAACTATTCCTTCTCCTGTTCCACCTCTTCCTCCTCTCCCTTAGCCACCCTATCAAAAAAAGAAAAAGCGGAGTTGCATAGACAGTTCACACAGATCCAAGGTTCAAGCGAGGCAGGCTGGCTCTAAAACTACTAAAAAAATACAATCCCCTTAAAAGCAAACAGAAGGAAAGCACAGCAAAGCAAAGGCTCTCCTCCCATCCTCCACTCCTCCGGCAACACACCTAGGAAAGAAAACAGGCAGAAAAAAAATATCATGCAAAGTTAATATGCCTGAAAGATATCTTTACACGAAAGTCAGGGGGTAGAATGAACGTGAATATGTCGTGCATCCAATCCTCAACGACATGTACACCTTCACTTTTTTTTCTAAAGACAATAGTAAGGATAAACTATGAGCTCTAGCCTCACAACTTACCATGTCTATATTACTCCTGATGTGTAAGGATGGTACAATAATTCTTTCTCGTTCCCTTAAAGCAGGTGACACGGGTTAATCAATGGAAGTATGTTACCCCAGGGCGAGATCAGTGGTTGGAATGGTAGCATACTATACCACTAAGTTATGATGATTTATCAAATGAATTATTCAGCATCGGAGGGGTGCAGGCAATGATCAAGCCTAATTTTGGAGATATAAACATTGTTGCTCTGAACAACATTTCTAGGGAGCTTATTCCACGCGTAAATAATGTCGACGGTGGAGAGATATTTTGTGCAATCCATATTAACCTGGTGACCTATTAGCTTTTAGTCCATTTTCTCTCGTTCGCAGTGCTGGTGCGCCTGCAAAGAATTTTTTGATATCTATTTCGTTGAATCTTTGAAGAATTTTAAAACATTCTGCTAACTTGCCTCGGAGCCACCTCTTGCTTGAAGATAAAGTCAATTCTCACACGATTTGTTACGGCAGGAATCAAGGTCGTTGCTCTTCGCTGCACTTCTTCCAGTTTAAAGAGGGGGTGAGGGGTCTAACTAGACTTAGGCATAGTGGCAACATCACATCCTTGCTTTTGTACGTAAAGTTTCTGTTAATGAATCCTAACATCCTGTTCGCTTTTGAGCAGCTGTGTTGCATAGCTGGGAGAAATTGGAAGTTGTTGGAGACAGTGACCCATAGATGCCACACAAAGGTTGTCCATTATCTTGTAGCCCATCAGTATGTAATCGAAATTCTTGGTGAGTTATTGTACTTGCAAGAGCTTACATTTATTGACATTAAATGGCATTTGCTATTTTCCAGACCATGCAGCAATTCTAGCCTATCTTCTTCATTTGATATGGCATTGCTGATCTTTGTGTCACCTGCAGACCAATGTTTCTGACATAGATGATGAAAAGTATAAGGCATGCCAGGGCGAACCCTTGGGGGAACCCCACTAATGAAAAGTGACCACGGCGATGGTTCACCATTGATTACGACTCTTTGCTTCCTATAGCTTAGACAGGCATGTATCAGTGTCCTATGCAACGAGTAATCGCCATAGCCCCGGACTTCATGCATCAGTTGAACACGGGGGTCTTTATCGAAGGTTTTTTTTGTAGAAGTCCAGAAATATCATATCTTGAGTATCGAATAATTCATAAGAGAATTCAAGACGGTGCTATAAGCATGATCTGTGCCTTCTAAAACCATGGTGTGTATTACTTCAGGAGGCTACATTTGGTTGATGTGAGGCTAATAGTACGATAACTGCTAGGCATTTCACGGCTTTCCTTTTTTTTTTTTTAATACATGAGTAACGTCTGCCAATCTCCAGTTCTGTGGTGGTATTACATCCTGGAGAGATTTGTTAAAAACACTGGTCAACGGTTTGGCAATTTCGTGTTTGATGTTATTTGATTACTTGTGGACAGAAACGACCAGGACCTGGACTTTTATTAGCCTTCAGCATTATCTATCTGTGTCTGCAACTCCCCCTATGTGTGACGGTAAATTCTAGCATCGTTTGTGTGCTATTCATCACTGAAAATTAGCGCCGCTGTTTTTTGGAGTGAAAACAAAGCTAAAATACTTGTTTAGGGTTGTGGCTACGCTTTTATCGTCCACAATGGGTTCCCCATCTTCGTTTACTAAAGGTCCTATTTCACTCCTTATATGTTTTGTTGTTGTTGTTGTTGTTGTTGTTGTTGTTGTTGAGTGCAGCATTATAGTGCCGTACAGAAAGGGAAGATCAAACAGAAGTGTTGACAGAAGAACTGATAAGACGGAAGGCTTTTGATTCCACCACTGTCGACATCGCCAGCCCAGGACTCACACCAGGAAGAACAAAACGGCTGTAGATACGAAACGGCTGCTCACACGGAAGTAATTAACGGCATTTATACAATATCCGCAGCTTTGTGGAAGCAGACTTTGTGATGTAGACTACTTGGGGTCTCCAGGAAACACGTATGTTACTACGCAATTAAACTGAGGCGTTTTCAATCTGAACTGAGGGAAACTAATGATTTTTAGGTATGGATACAAGGAGAAACTGTGTCTTAGCATTCCTGAATCTAATGAGGTTACTGTGTCCTCACCTTTATATGCTGCGCAGGTTCGAAATGAGAGGGAAATTGTCTTTAGCGCGAGCAAGGGAACGGGTATTAAAAATAACGTGGGTGGAGGGTGGGGGAACGTGAGCCGAAGTCTGTAAAGTGGAATCATCAGCATGAGAACGAAGAGTGTTAGAAATAGAAATATCAATTACTGAGGTAATCAAGTGGGCGTAAGACAGAACCTCAAGGATTACCACTGTTAATAGAGTAGGAGGAGGATGTCTCTCCAACAATAACTACGGCATTGACACGACGACGGAAGAAGGCATCATACGCTAGGCTAGGGGACACAGAGCAACAGAGAGGACGAAAGGGATGTTTAAAAAGCACAGACTTGTGCCACACCCTGTCAAATGCTCTGGAGATGTAGAGAGCTTTGACAAAAAGTTTCGTCAGAATCCTTGAGCGAAGTGTCACATAGGAGTAATCACCTCTAGACCTAACATATTGAAATACGTATTGGTGATCAGAAAGAGAGAAATAGGATTCTACATTCTTGAGAAAATGAGAGTTAGAGAGACTGTAAAAGATCTGGAGACAGCATGAGTAAGAGCAATGGGGTAATTGCTGGAGGGGTTGTTACAGCGGTCTTTCTGCTTACGGATAGGCTACACTAAGATCTTTTCTTTTTAGGTTGAAGGCTCCACTCACGGACGAAAAGTACACATCAAGGCCGGGCCTTAATTGGAATATAGAAAGGATTGTGAAAGGGGAGAAAAAAAGAGACAAGGGAAAGTATTTACGAATTCTGGAGGAAGTGAAAAACCTGTCATTTAAAACATGCTACGTCATAGTTACTGGAAGAGACGGGAGAAGGTAGCAAGTTCCAAAGTTTCGAGGTGGAGGGAAAGAAAGAGTTATCAAAACTGCCTACCTTGAGTGACGCAGCAGCTTGCCGAGTTTTGCGTGATCTGGCTTGTGGTGTAGGGGCACACAAGCAGCCAGCTCTCGGGAGCAAAACCCAAAATGATCCCTATAGAAGAGGGAAAGTGAACCAACATTGTGGCGTAGTGCAAGAGGGTCAAGTCTGGAAGTGAGCCTGGGACAGTTTATAAGTCGGACAGCTTTCGACTAAACTCCGTCAAGTAAGGATGAAGAGCTAGAACACAACCCCCCCCCCCCCCCCACACTCCCCCAACACACACACACACACACACACACAAATGTGAGAGCAGTACTCCATGCAAAGGACGAATCAATCCTGTATAAAATGAGCAACTGTTCAGAAGAGAAGTTTCGACATCTAAACAGGACACTCAGTTTCTTAGAGTCAGATTTACTTAATTCCGTTATGTGGGGTTTTCAAAAAAGAGTGGAACTTACAGTGGTACCACTGTATGTTCAGTGAGTCAATAGCTGGAATTATACAACCGTCAAAGGATAGACAAGAGTGGTGAGTTTTGATAGAAAAATGGGTCGAAACTGGGTCTTGGATTCATTAAACTTTACTAGATTTCGTGTAGTCTGCTGAGATATCCTTTCTAAGTTAATTGAGGAAGCTGTGTCAAGATGAGATACAAATTGAGTGAGAGAAGAGGGAGCAGAATTGAGGTCTTCCACCTCCAATCAAATCTCCCGCTTCTTATTCCCTCTATCTCAGACACATATATCCTCTTTGTCAATCTTTCCGCGCTCTTTCTCTCCATCTGTCAATACCAGATATCTCTGTGATATCTCTGCCACATCATTCTCATTTCCACACATCTCTCTTACCCTTTCATTACCTAATCAAACCACCTCACACCACATATTATCCTCGAACATTTCATTTCCAACGCATCCACCCTCCTCCGCACAACTCTATCTAAAGCTCATGCCCACTTTTAATCTTAGAAGTAATGTTCTCTCTTTCCACACATTCTTCATCGCTCCCAGACCCTTCGCTCTCCCCGCCACCATATATATATATATATATATATATATATATATATATATATATATATATATATATATATATATTTCATTTTTTATTCTATTTATCATACTTTGTCGCTGTCTCCCTCGTTAGCGAGGTAGCGCAAGGAAACAGACGAAAGAATGGCCCAACCCACCCACATACACATGTAAATACATACACATCCACACACGCAAATATACATATCTATACATCTCAACGTATACATATATATACACACACAGAAATATACATATATACACATGCACATAATTCATACTGTCTGCCTTTATTTATTCCCATCGCCACCCCGTCACACATGAACATAACCACCCCCTCCTCCCAAATGTGCACGAGGTAGCGCTAGGAAAAGACAACAAAGGCCCCATTCGTTCACACTCAGTCTCTAGCCGTCATATAATAATGCACCGAAACCACAGCTCCCTTTCCACATCCATGGGTATGTTTGAATGAATAGTATTTCCAGCTGTATTATATAGTTGCGAGGCATGGGCTATGGATAGGGTTGTTCGGAGGAGGGTGGATGTGTTGGAAATGAAATGTTTAAGGACAATATGTGGTGTAAGGTGGATTGAGAGAGAGAGAGAGAGAGAGAGAGAGAGAGAGAGAGAGAGAGAGAGAGAGAGAGAGAGAGAGAGAGAGCAAATATGAAAAAAATAAGACAATGAGGTGCAGCAGGAGATGAGATAGGATGGCTTCAGGGTTACTCTAAATGGGAACGATTTGGAGGAACTGGAGAGCTTGAAGTGGCCGGGAGCGGATGTAGCTGCTTACTGAGCCACGGAGGAAGGAAGGCTAAGGTCCCAGGTAATAAGTCAGTGCCCGGAAATTACCGTCCAATCATCTCAATGTCTGCAGTTGGAAAACTTATGAAACCGTCATTCGACGACATCGCTCACGTCTGACAAATTTGCTTGATTTCTTTAATGATATAAAGAACGTGTACGTGGGAAGTAAAGCAGATTATGTCATCTATTTCGGTACTGAAAAATCATCCGTTGAAGTTACGCATCAAATGTGACAAGCAAAAGATAAGTCATATGGTATTGATGGGATTAGGAAATAGGTTGACTGGCTGTAAAAAAAGAATAGTGATCAACAGCCAAGCCCACGTTAAATGGTTAGACGTAACATGTGGTGTGCCACACGGATCAGTTTTGGATCCGGTTCTCTTTCTCATGTATATGAATGATACTGATAATGGGTTGCATTGCAGCATATCGAAACTGCCTAATGATAATAGCTTCTGAGTAACAGAGACGATTAGTGGACTGGGCTCATAGGTGGCAATTCAATTCTAACATCCATGAGCGTAAGGTTTTACACATCGGTTGTGATAACGAGAAGGAAAGAATGACGTTGAGCTGTTTAAGGTAAATGAGGGGAAACGATCTGGGTGTAGTCTCTGGTGAACTAAAGCTAAGTAAGCAATGCAGAGAAGCAGTACAAAGGGATGAACAAAATTTTCGGATTCATAGGCAGGGCATTTTGAACTTAAGTCAAGAAAAATCCTCCTTGCTCTTTACGGTTCACTTATGTGTCCCCTACCTTGAATGTTCTCTTCAGTTTTGGGTCACTCTACTTCAGAAGAGACAAAGCCTGAAGGGAAAAAGTACAGTGACGAGCTATCAAAATGATTCCTGAAACGAGAAACAAATCTTACGAGAGCTGCTTAAACGACCTAAATCTATTATCTCTGAAAGAAGAAGGTTAAGAGGTGTTCTAATACACTTACTCAAAATCATCAAAGGTTGCGATAATCTCTATCTATGCAGCTACTTCAGGCTTGATTCATCTGATCATACTCGTAGAACTGGATATAAACTCGTGGGTAAACGTCTTGCCTGGAATGAAGCCAAGGTAGTTTTTCTTCAACAGGGTTATGAACACATGGAATTGATTTACCAGTGATACCCTAAATAAAAGACTTGGGAAATATTTCTCTTTAAGTCCACGACTAACATTATTTGCGCTTTTTTCTTTCCTTTCTGATTTATTTGAATCATCTGTATGTTTCTTTACTCTTATCACAGTCATCTGTGAGTTTTGATGTCTCCATTTGTCTCAAACAACTTTTGATGGATCGAAAGGAACCAAAGGTCTGTTGCTCTTCGAATTCCCTGGTTTTCCTTTGATGAAGTCAGTTTTACCAACCAGAGTTATCAAACTAACTAACTACCTAACTAAGAACACTTTTCCTATCCTCGACAAGACAAAGGTGGACGAGATTCTCTTTCCTAGAAATCAAACATCCTTCAGTCAAGTGATTCTCGTGACAAGATTTCTAGAGGTCATCTGGTGTACATAATCCAGGAAACACAGGTCATATTCCAGTTCTCTATCCCATGCGGATCCAAGAACATACTCGTTCCAGAGCCATTGGCAACTGGGATGATCTTTCAGTAAGAATTTGAATTGCACTTTATCATTTTCAATTTCAATGTCAATGCTTTATTCCTTGATATAGGAAAGGGATCCTAGTACTGACATTAGGTACCCCTGTACAACACTACCAGAAGCATCTGGCAAGTGTCACGGGCACACATGAATATAACAACAGGGCTTACTAAAGCCGAAGGAAGGAAGGACACTCCTTCAACACATCAATATTGTTTACATGATATCTGGCCAGTATGGTTATCTGATGTACTGACTCATACACGTCTGTTTATGAGTGCTGGTGCAAGTTTTCGTAACTAGTTTTCTTCGGCTGGCTGACGGCCCGACCTGAGCCCACCTTCCAATCTTCTATCATTAGGAACGTTTCTGCGAAAAGCCATACCCCAAACAAACACTTCCTCCATTATAAGAACCTTATCCCCTTAACGGCCCTCACCTCCCTAGACCCATCCTACAACCTCCTGAACGGCCCTTCCCTCCACAGACCCACCCCACCATCTCCTGAACGGCCCTCCCCTCCCAGATCCACCCCACCACTTACTGCACGGCCCTTCCCTCCACAGACCCACCCCACCATCTGAACGGCCCTCCCTCTTCCCAGACCAACCCCACCACTTACTGAACGGCCCTTCCCTCCGCAGACCCACTTCCCCACATCTTGAAGAGCCCACCTCTCCCTTCCCCAGACCCACCCCAACACCTCTTGAACGGCCCTCCCTCCCCAGACCCAAACACCTCTAAACAGTCCTCCCTCCCTAGACCCTCAGCCCGCCCGGTCACTCTGGCCGTGGTGGCCTGAGCCAAATACTCCACAAAAACACTTGTTCCACTGTATAGCGGTTCCGACTGCGCTTCTCAGCCATACCCAACATATCTACCAAAGTTCAAGCCTATCCATGTCGCCGTTGCGGGATTATTGATTTTGGTCACATGACTTAATGACGGCCACATCACTGGCTGCCCCACGATAGTGAGGTAAAGATCAAAACATACGTCACACATGCCGAGTGATTAAAAGGACAATGAAATGGCTTTTTATAAAATATCTTTAACATGAAAGCCATTATCTTCCATAGTTGCCACTGGACCGACGGATTGTTAAATATTTCGTCTGATCTTTTATGGTCCAACAGGAGCCATCACTCTGGGAAGTGAGTGCTAAGAACAATTCATGATTCGTTTGTAGCAATGATTGGCCCCATGACAGTAGTCAAAAGTGAGTATATAGTATCTATGGAGCTAATGCTTTACGTCATATTTCCAGGGATGAATGATATGTTCTCAGGACCGTGGCTTAAGATATCAAGTGTTAGATTAATAGAAAAATAGTTGGTTATATTCTGAATAGTATAGATATTGATTGCAAAGTTTACTCTATATAATAGATCTTCCTTGAGTTTGTATCACAGCATCTATATGGTACATGACACGTTTAATAAGGTTTAGATTATCTTCTTACAGTTTAAATGAGAGGAAAATATAACTGAAGAAAGGTTTCGATAAAAGATGACTAGAATATCCATGTTATTATGGCACCTATGATTTTATGATAGAATGAAAACAAAGCATTTGCAACCCTATCTTGAGAAGACTTTGATAAGAATTTGTTTAAAAACAATCGAAGTGTGAGTGATTGTTTTGATTTGAACTCTGAACAGCTGGAATGATTTATCATAATTTTCTATGATGACATCGCCGATGTGATAAAGGATGTATGTGTGTTTCTAACAGGTTTTAGAAGATTTTACAGAATCTTCAGCAACAGAATGAAACTGCAATATATATCAAATTGTACCACAGAAAAATTATAGATGGAATCTAATCACCTTGAAAATACGTCAGAAGCTTTTTCCGTTCCATAATCTGCCCTTGATGGGATAACAACCTTAGCTCTATAATAATCAATAGTGATATGCCTCTTTTTAGCTTGTCAGTTATCTATTATTTACCTGGTAATTATCCCAGAACCGTTTCTTAAGAGATAATCCTGGTGTTACCCCAGTCCTCTTAATACAGGCTCCGGCAGCCCAAGGAAGCGCTACCCCCATTAGTAGAGAATGTCGACTTTTCGAGTGATAAATTCTTAAACGACACTCTACTCCTATTGCTACAATCTCGTTAATGGTAACTTTTCGTTCGCTTTTGTAACCTCTTGCAGGCGAATCCCAGTCTCTCTCTCTCTCTCTCTCTCTCTCTCTCTCTCTCTCTCTCTCTCTCTCTCTCTCTCTATATATATATATATATATATATATATATATATAAAGAAGCTTGATAATGATGATGACAACAATTAGATGATTTTAGAAAGACAGTCACTGTAGAACACTTCATCCGTCTCTGTAATGGAAAGAGACACACTGCATTTCGTCGTCCAGTGTGTTCTGCTTAGAGCATACAACTAGGTTTCTGTAATGTCGTTCTGCTATTTACCGACTCCCAGCCTGTGTGAATACGACCTCATTATCACGCTTCCGTCCCCAGCGATGCGGACTATAACTAAAGACAACACAGAGAACAATGTGATGGGAATTAGTAGCATTTCCACTTGAGGTTCCTGATTATGGAGCGAATTCACGTTGTACCGTACACTGGCATCTCAAACTTACACTGATCGAGTGTGATTTATGGGTATATTTGACTAAGATATATTGACTACTATTGTGTTAATGAGGGTGTATGTTAACGTACAGTATGTGTTTGTGAGGACAAAATTTACCTCAATGCAATGATCTGAATGGCCAAGTCTCTTCTCACACGTGCGTTGCTATGGCGACCGCGTCCCTAGCGTCGCTGTCTGACGTACGATACCTAACGCTTTTTTTTTCCTTCGAGGTAATTCGTTCTCTCACAACAGCTTCGTATTTACAGCGAACATATCTACATCAGTAAATGTCCAACAGATATACTGTTGATATATAGACATATATATGACCATTACTGCAGGGGCTTTGCAACACATCTTAAGTTGGGATGCGTTGCAGAAGTTTATCCTGTGTCTACTACTACCCAACTGCCACTTCACAGCCAGTTATCAACGGGACAGTTAGGAGGGTGGTTGTAGCCCCGCGCTCTCTGCCCGATCTAGAATGGTCCTTGCCAAATTTGCAAAGTTTATTCCAAGCAAAGATTGAATTTTTCATGGATGCAGTTTTGTTGTGTTGGAAATCAGCTTTTATTCTCAACAACAGAGCCGCGTGTAAGAGAAGATTGCAATAGTACTAGATATTGTCAACGTTCTGTAAAGTGTTTGAGCAAGTGGCATTAGTGGTACTAACTTAACACTTGTTTGTCTCGTACAGTGCACCTCGCTGACCATGGACGGGAAAAATACTTGGAGAATACTTTTGTCTCTTCTCGCCGCCTTGAGCAGTAAAAATGGTAAGTATTACGTTAGGTGATTATCACGAGTTAATTCTTATCTAAGCTATTCATTATGTTATCATTTCCTTGTGGTTATAGTTCGTCTGAGCTTAAGCTGAACACGGTGACATTCTGTCAGTACAGATATCGATCAAAAGCTTGTACTCTAAGCTTGGATTATTACGCGAAGCTTACTTCGCTAGGCTTTGGTAAGCTTATCTATGTCAATCCTGATTTTCTTTTGCTACTCTGTATTACACTTTTTTATTACATATGTAGACTTAAACAAGAAGCGACTCAGTAAGTTCTTCCCAAAATATATGATTACTCGATTGCGAAACTGATTTAAGTTTAACCGTTGAGCTAAAACTTAGTGACACCATGGTACAGAGGGTAAGACAAGCCTATATAATCTCGGTTGGTATCACTGCAGAAAAATGTCGGTGGTTTAAAGACTATAACGTCTTGGGATGACTGTACAGAGTCAGGAGAGTGACTGATATCGAGGAAGCACACTGTGACTTATAAGTCACATGAATTTATCCACCCAGGCACCTGTGTTCTCCCTGCTTGTGACGTGCCAGTATGACGGACATCTACTTACATGGCTACGATGGGAGATGACTTCTCTTTGGAAATTAGTTTCCTTTTTTCCGCCTTACATCACGAGGAGAGCAAGCTGATTGCTTTTTTTTTTTTTTTATCCTATCTATTGTTAGACACTTGTGCTTACAACTCTTGTTGTGTTGTAACCAGTGGTCATGATTAATAAGTGGGAATATATGATTCTTTTTTATGTTGCCTGAGACGGCACGGGCAGCTGAGGCCCTATTCAAGGCCATCCCATTAACGCTATGTATAAATATATATATATATATATATATATATATATATATATATATATATATATATATATTTTTTTTTTTTTTTTTTTTTTTTTTTTTTTTTTTTATACTTTGTCGCTGTATCCCGCGTTTGCGAGGTAGCGCGAGGAAACAGACGAAAGAAATGGCCCAACCCCCATACACACGTACATACACACGTCCACACACGCAAATATACATACCTACACAGCTTTCCATGGTTTACCCCAGACGCTTCACATGCCTTGATTCAATCCACTGACAGCACGTCAACCCCTGTATACCACATCGCTCCAATTCACTCTATTCCTTGCCCTCCTTTCACCCTCCTGCATGTTCAGGCCCCGATCACACAAAATCTTTTTCACTCCATCTTTCCACCTCCAATTTGGTCTCCCTCTTCTCCTCGTTCCCTCCACCTCCGACACATATATCCTCTTGGTCAATCTTTCCTCACTCATTCTCTCCATGTGCCCAAACCATTTCAAAACACCCTCTTCTGCTCTCTCAACCACGCTCTTTTTATTTCCACACATATCTCTTACCCTTACGTTACTTACTCGATCAAACCACCTCACACCACACATTGTCCTCAAACATCTCATTTCCAGCACATCCATCCTCCTGCGCACAACTCTATCCATAGCCCACGCCTCGCAACCATACAACATTGTTGGAACCACTATTCCTTCAAACATACCCATTTTTGCTTTCCGAGATAATGTTCTCGACTTCCACACATTTTTCAAGGCTCCCAAAATTTTCGCCCCCTCCCCCACCCTATGATCCACTTCCGCTTCCATGGTTCCATCCGCTGACAGATCCACTCCCAGATATCTAAAACACTTCACTTCCTCCAGTTAGCGGTTTTGATGCACGAGACCGGGTTATAGTGATGGGTGATTTGAATATATATATATATATATATATATATATATATATATATATATATATATATATATATATTTTTTTTTTTTTTTTTCATACTATTCGCCATTTCCCGCGATAGCGAGGTAGCGTTAAGAACAGAGGACTGGGCCTTTGAGGGAATATCCTCACCTGGCCCCCGTCTCTGTTCCTTCTTTTGGAAAATTAAAAAAAAACGAGAGGGGAGGATTTCCAGCCCCCCGCTCCCTTCCGTTTTAGTCGCCTTCTACAACACGCAGGGAATACGTGGGAAGTATTCTTTCTCCCCTATCCCCAGGGATATATATATATATATATATATATATATATATATATATATATATATATATATATATATATATATATATATACGACAGGATATTTATAGTTGTTAATCTTCATTCTTATGCTCTCTAATATTCTCAGTATCATTCCACCATTAGGTGGGTGTTCAAACACCAGTTTTCTGAAATTCTCCATATATTCATTCAAGCTTTCGCCTTCACAGAGGCATCATCAAGAATCTATAAAAAGAGAAAAACTGCGTCACAAAACTTGGATAAGTAACACGCAAACAAAATAGAAAAATTGAAAAAAAAAACACAGCATATAACGCATAAAAGTAAGGAAAACACTAAGAAATTAATAATCCCATGCAGAATAGTACAATCTAGATACAACATATGGAAAGATAAAGAAAAGAAAAACTGAGTGAATATAGTGATGGACTTTCCGTATTCTTATCTTGAGTAATTTCGTACAGTGTTTTTCCTCAACTGTAAGTTCTCTTTTTTTCTGTGTCCGTGTGTTGCATTTGGTTAGATTGTACTACCCTTCATAAGACTGTTAATTTGGTTAGTGTTTCCCTTACTTATATGTGCTATGTGCTTTGGTTTTTCGAGTGTTTTTATACTTAGCGTTTTACTCATCATATCCAAGTTTTGTGACGCAGTTTTTCTCTTTTTGTAGATTCTTGCTGATGCCTCTGTGAAGGCGAAAGCTTGAATGAATATATGGAGAATTTCGGACAACTGGTGTTTGAACACCCATCTAATGGTGGAATGATACTGAGAAAATTAGAGAACATAAGAATGAAGATCAACAACTGAAAAAAAATATGCTGTCGTACTCAATTCTATGTACCTTAGAGAAAACATGCTCCCAGCTTACACTAACATATATATATATATAATATATATATATATATATATATATATATATATATATATATATATATATATATATACTGGAGGAAGTAAAGTGTTTTAGATATCTGGGAGTGGATCTGGCAGCGGATGGAACCATGGAAGTGGAAGTGCATCATAGGGTGGGGGAGGGGGGCGAAAATCCTGGGAGCCTTGAAGAATGTGTGGAAGTCGAGAACATTATCTCGGAAAGCAAAAATGGGTATGTTTGAAGGAATAGTGGTTCCAACAATGTTGTATGGTTGCGAGGCGTGGGCTATGGATAGAGTTGTGCGCAGGAGGATGAATGTGCTGGAAATGAGATGTTTGAGGACGATGTGTGGTGTGAGGTGGTTTGATCGAGTAAGTAACGTAAGGGTAAGAGAGATGTGTGGAAATAAAAAGAGCGTGGTTGAGAGAGCAGAAGAGGGTGTTTTGAAATGCTTGGGGCACATGGAGAGAATGAGTGAGGAAAGATTGACCAAGAGGATATATGTGTCGGAGGTGGAGGGAACGAGGAGAAGAGGGAGACCAAATTGGAGGTGGAAAGATGGAGTGAAAAAGATTTTGTGTGATCGGGGCCTGAACATGCAGGAGGGTGAAAGGAGGGCAAGGAATAGAGTGAATTGGATCAATGTGGTATACCGGGGTTGACGTGCTGTCAGTGGATTGAATCAGGGCATGTGAAGCGTCTGGGGTAAACCATGGAAAGCTGTGTAGGTATGTATATTTGTGTGTGTGGACGTGTATGTATATACATGTGTATCTGGGTGGGTTGGGCCATTTCTTTCGTCTGTTTCCTTGCGCTACCTCGCAAACGCGGGAGACAGCGACAAAGAAATATATATATATATATATATATATATATATATATATATATATATATATATATATATATATATACCTATGAGTTCACGGGGAAAATGAAACACAATATATATATATATTTTTTTTTTTTTTCTTTTTTTTTCATACTATTCGCCATTTCCCGCGTTGGCGAGGTAGCGTTAAGAACAGAAGACTGAGCCTTTCAGGGAATATCCTCACTTGGCTCCCTTCTCTGTTCCTTCTTTTGGAAAATTAAAAAACGAGAGGGGAGGATTTCCAGCCCCCCGCTCCCTTCCCTTTTAATCGCGTTCTACGACACGCAGGGAATACGTGAGAAGTATTCTTTCTCCCCTATCCCCAGGGATAAATATATATATATATATATATATATATATATATATATATATATATATATATATATATATATATATATATATATATATATATATTGTGTGTGTAATGGTTATGAAAGACAAAGACAAATGTTTACAGAATAATAATAACTGTCCTAAAATAATCCAACAAGATGAAGTGAGTTCAACATCATCCTCAGGATGGTGTAAAAAATAAAAATTTGCTAGTAAACACTTATCATGGCCGCTCACTCATCAAGTACACGTAAGACTTCCCTTCAAGTTTCACAACTTTGCTCGTTCCCGGGGATGTATGAGGTCATACTCTTCCTCTCCTCGGTATTTCTAGATGATGGCGACCGTAAAGATCTAGTAGCCAAGGGTTGTCCATCACACACTGGAGAGGAACGTCTGATAATCGTGATAACATTTCATTCATGATGATAACTGACTTCTTGACAACATGGGAAGTGATGTGGACCAATGGTGCATTAATGTGAGGCTCAGGCGTCAGTACTCAGGCGTCAGTAGCGGCAGATTTAATTAAATTTTCAGAATCATATTATTGAGAACGTTGTGATTTAGTTTTCCGTGTTGGCGGGAGTCAGGCGATAACACGCCTCAATGTTGAGGGTTAGACAGACGTCGTCCACACTCCCGTCTCCTCACACTGTCTAAACTGACATAAACAAACATGGGGAAGTTATGATAAGATGTCACTCAACTTTTGATCCGTGAAAATTAATCAAGAGATGTTTCTCTGCACGCCATCGAATTATGACAGATTTGTTATTTGATTTCGCTAGATGTGAATAAATATAATGATGATAGATATAATGCTGCTCACAGTCTTATAGAGTCATGTTCCATTGCAAAGCTTGCAATAAGGGGAGTTCTAATCTGTCGACCAGTTGAAGACAAGATCAAACAACTCCTGTACTCTACAAACTCCTGGTACCTGATACGCTGTGCTGTGCCACCCAGACTGTGGTGGAGCACTGTTCCCGAGACCAAATAAAGCCCCGTGTTGCTCCACGCATGACAGTGTGTCAGTCCAGTGTGACCGAGCCAGTCACCGCGAGGTGTTGTACACACTGGCCATACGACCATCATCATGGAGCGAGCGTCGTCATCCCAGGAAACCTTTGAGAATATTCTGAACTCTGCGGCAGAGGCTAGTCATGTGGATCTTATCTATAACGATGGGTTGGTGCCGGCCCCTCAGGAGTAAATGTCCATTGTGTTAAGTGAATAGATAAACTTGATCTTTCCGACTAAGTCTCATTTGCGTCGCAAGTTCAAGATCTTTGTCGAAGGTGGAAATTTATCTAAAAGCCCCGCTCCAGGGGTGGGCTTAGCTGTGCCTCTTACTGTTCTGAAATGATTATTATTCTCTCGTTATGATGATGTGAGATATGGAGATACATTTTCTTTTTTATTTACATTTGACGGATCTAATGATTGAATAGACAGAGTAAGTGACCGAGGGGAGCAACACGCAGAGATACAACACCGCAAAATGGACTTGTGTTATGTATCATGGGGTAAGGACGGCAGCAAAGTGATCAGGTAGAGGCGATAGACATCTGGCTTAACATGCCATCTACACTGGCCAAGTGCAGGACACCTGATGAGGCGCTCGCTGTAATACCTTCCTTATGACCACCTGCTGAAAATATCACAAGGCTTGTCACTGTTGTGAGACGTGTGATATGTATCAGACATGGACTGATGCATCAGTATGGCAACGGTATGGATGAAGTACTACAAGTGTATTACTTCAGTGGACGAATCATTACAAGTGTGTTGCTTTAATGGACGAATTATAACAAGTGTGTTACTTTAATGAGATACTTTAGTACAGATACGTATCACCTACGACAGGTGTGCTGTTATCAGCGACGCGTGTATCTACTATGCTGACACTTGCTTGGCTATGTAACGTCTCTCTAGAAAATGACTTCTGTGGCCATTATGGTGGACGTGTGGCCATAATATCACCTTAGTTGTGTGGACACACGATATGTTGACAGTGGCCTCCATCACCATGAACTCTGTCTTCTTCCAACACCTCCACCCACCTCACTCCTACCCTTAAATCTGCCTTGTTTCATTCTGTTCTCTCTCCATGTCTCTTGTCTCTTCCAGTCCTGATATATCATCGTGTGTCTTCCCTGAACTCAGTGCTTCACCCCTGAGTACATACGTATCCCTACACCTCCCGAGTGCCTCTGTGTAACATCTCCCTATCGAGTGATGTTCATTGTAACTCCAGTCTCCTGCAGGACTTCCCATTTATTCCTCTCCTGTGGCTCTTCCTTACCCGGTATCTCTTGCTCTTCCCTTGCTTCAGCCTGTAGCTCTTCTCTCCCTACCTCCCTGGACCCCGGCCCAGGTTGTGGGTGCCCGGCACTCCGGAGGGAGATGTGTTGGGCCGGAAATGATAATCCAGCGGAGGAAGCAGATGAGTGTGAAGAATGGTCCTCACACCGCTCCCTGAGTCACCTTCTCTCCTCGGTTATTTGTCCACTTATGTACCTTACTTATGATTACATATATATATATATATATATATATATATATATGTATATATATATATATATATATATATATATACTATTCATACATATCAGCCAATTCCTGCATAAGCGAGGTAGCGTCAAGAAGAGCGAGTCTGTGCTTTCTTCTCTTGGAAAAGAAAAAACTAGAGGGGAGGATTTCCAGCCCCCAATCCCTCCCCTTTTAGTCGCCTTCTACGACTCGCAGAAAGTACATGGGAAGTATTCATTCTCCCCTAGCCCCAGGGATGATATATGAATATATATATATATATATATATATATATATATATATATATATATATATATATATATATATATATATATTCATATCCCAAGAACTCTTTCTGCGAACGAGTCCTGGTATTGCTCAGAACTTTTTTGTAAAGCTGGCAGGGAAATGTGGACTCCTTGGGAGAGAGAAATTCCTTGACGAGACTGTAAAGCCTCGCCAAAGAGAACTTTTTAATATGTAGCGGATCTTACGTGATTTTGGATGCTCTTCCACCTCCTCACCTCGATCTTGGCTTTAGTTATTCTAGTTCTCTTCTGATTAGTCGAGCTGTTTAAAGATAGAATCTATAGTCCTATTAATCTTTTACATCTTGGCTGATTTGGATCATTTGCAGAAAGTTCTTGAACTCCTGTACTGCGTTGTCAACAGTTTTGCAACATTCACAAATAGGGCGTTAAGGAACTTCATACTCCGAATGTTTACAATGTTTTCACTTACTGTACCAATGTCATTTTTGGATGAACATTGTAATTGTCATTCTGCAAAATCTTCAGTGCTCTTAATGCCAGCAGAGAATGATTTTATTTCTAAATATTTCAGAATATATCCTGAATAACTTATATACTATGTTCTCTCGTAAAAAATGATGTGTGAGTGATTTCGGTCATTCTTATGAGTTTTTGAATGTTTTCACAGAGGCAGTGCATGTTGTGATGGTCCATTACATGTTTCCTGACTCGATAATTTCGACCTCCTTGAAAGGTGACATTTGTACACATGAATGCTGTAGTTAAGGGAGTGGAGACGTTTTGAAGAGTCGCCTTATTTTTGTGTTCCTCTCTCGTCTTGAAATGTCGCAGAATCCAGGCTATTATTTTCTTTAATCCCGTCGTTCTAAACCTTTCTTGTCTGGCGTCCCATTTCCGTTAATCCAAGGATATTACGACCCCAACCCATGAACGAGACACCTTAATTACGATTACGTAACAAAAAAAACAAACAAACAAAAAAAACTAGAGTTACTGAGGGAACTAGGGCCACTGAATACAGAAAACGGAGCAAAACATCTCCGGCAAAATAACACTTTTGAAGCATACGTCGACTTGTGCCCTGACGACCTCAACACAAACTTGGTCGTAAGTAAGTAGGGGCAGGAGCAGCGCCACACCTGGCAAACACATTACAGCTTTGATCTACTCCGTGTAAAACGTCAGGGAACAGATTTTTTTTTTTCGTCTTTTTTGCATTGCTATAAAACACGTAACTCAAGGTCTCGAAAGAGCTGTCGACTCTGGCACTAGAACACTTTTGTTCCGACAACCCGTGGAGACGCCTCGATGGCTTCAAGATGCCATGGAAACTGCTCTGTGACCTCACCTTGAGGCGAGCAGCTCCCTCCTGATGAGCAACGGGTGACTGGTAGTGTGAGCTGAATGGAAGGTCATCTGACATGAATATTCAACGTGACTTTTATAGTTTCTTCCACCTGATGTAATGGCGTTGATTTTTTTTTTTTTTTCATTTCTTCTATAGCAAAGACGGTGAATGGTACCTTCATTTACAAAAATAAAAGGTTGTCTTCCGACTGTAGTCTTTCAGTAACCTGTGTTGATCAAATCGTCATACTTATTTTCATATCTTTTGTGAGGATGAGGAATAGTGAAGTCAGAATACATTTCCCCTGGAGATAGTGAGTCCCGTACAGTGGGCACATCAGAAACTGTCTGGTTTACAATCATGTATGAAACTTTGTTTGTGAGAAAGTTACGAGTCTGTATCATTCAAAGAACACTGCGTCAACCACCAGCATTCAGGTCTTTGCAGAAGCACCAGGTCCTTCTCATCCAGACTACTCCATAGCAAGCCACCAGCCCACAGTTAGAAATAAAAGGCTTACCGCTGCCTCACACTTCAACAAACTAGACTCACAGTCCCCCCATCAACACCCCACCCCATCCCCTCAAAAAGAGAAAACACGAACATTGACAAAATACATACACACTTAGATTACCCAACATGCTCACCAACTGCGCTCCCAACCCAGTCTTAAACACCGATCCCACCATCTGAATCTGCACTACCTACACGTATAAGACTAAGCCTTACTCGCCTGTCTTTTGGTCACCAACGATCACTCCAACATTACAAGCAGCCATTCAGCGTATGACAAGACCCCCCCTCATGAGAAGAACCGAACACTTACTCCTCAGATATCTTGTGCTCACCCCACAAGGACACGGGCTATAGCATCACCCAGTCAAATGGACGTGGGCGACTTCCTCATTGCTGCAAGGTTCCTGCGAGAGATAAGGAATATCTATTCATCTATGTATATATATATATATATATATATATATATATATATATATATATATATATATATATATATATATATAGTGCATATGAACGCACACTTCCATATAACATACAGACCTCTAACAGCCAGAATCGGACCCGAGACCCATGCGTAGCAGGAAGGAATGCTACAGATAGGCTAAGGTCACCCCTAATAGGGAAAAGACTATTCGAATACTACGTAATCGAATACGCTTCGTCTCACGTTGGTAAGCGAGGGGGGTCTACACCGATGGGATTTGACCAGTGGAGACTCCGTTACTCACCAACGTGAGACGAAGGGTATTCGATTACATATTTGAATAGTCATTTCCCTATTAGGGGCGATCATAGCCTACCAGTTGCATTTCGCCTGCCACGCAGGGGTCCCGGGTTCGATCCTGACTGTTGGAGGTTTGCATACATATGTGTGTATATATATATATATATATATATATATATATATATATATATATATATATATATATATATATACATATATATATATATATATATATATATATATATATATATATATATATACAAAAAAAAATTGAATGCGAAAGCATATTTTGAGTTATCAATTTTCTTCATGTTTTCTAATTTTCTCAGTATTCTTCTACAATAGTGTGGGCGCTTAAACACCAGATGTTTGTAGTTCATCATTTGGTACATTCAGCTTTAGCCTTCACAGAGGCATCGTCAGGAATCTACAAAAAGAGATCCATAGGCAAGGAAACAAGTCTAAATTTAGTATATACTCATCTCAACAAGACAGAGTTAAATTATCATCATTTCAATCTATGTTCCTTAGGGCATTGCGTATTTGCAGTCCAGAGTATATTGATGAGTTTTAGAAGATATATTCTATTGGATCTAAGTTAAAGTACCCTAGGTCTTTCATTGATAAATTCCTTAAGTTAGCAAAAAAATCATTTTATAGAGTTAAGCCCAAACCTCCCATTGACATCAAGGATCTTTTAGCTCTCCCTTTTAGTAGTAATTTTACTTTACTTCCCATGTTGCTTAAATCCTATACTGTAAATGTTGCCTTCAGCAATAATAATACTATAAAGAATATCTTAATCAGGAATTCACCAGAAAATTCTCCTGGGTGCATCTATAAAGTGCCATTTCGAAATTGTGATAAGTTTTATGTTGGGCAGACTGGTAAGGATCTTTCTGTTAGACTTAAGCAACATAAATATAGTATAAGAACGGGACAAGAATCAAATGCCTTGTTTACGTTAAAAACTATGATCATTGCATTGACTAGAGTAGTGCCATCTCAGTTATTAACTTTAACTCCATTACCACGAGAAATATCATTGAATCTTCTATTATTAAATACACAATTATAATCACAATATTAGTGATGGTCTATACAAATTAGATAACTTTATAGTTGATAAAATTTGTAAAATGATAAATCTATGATACGCTTGTTGTCTGTCTTGGACAATCGTATGTTTACCAAATGGCGTCCTAGCTACGCCTCCTCGTTGTATATCAACTGACTGTTATATTTCTCTCTTGTGTCTCCCCTGATGATGTGATTATTGCACGAAAGTGCACTTGGGAACTTATCGTGTTTCATTTTCCCCGTGGACTCCAAGGAATATACTTGATCACGTGCAAAATTGTGATCCTTTCCAATATATATATATATATATATATATATATATATATATATATATATATATATATATATATATTATATATATGTGTGTGTGTGTGTGTGTGTGTGTGTGTGGAAAGAGAGAACGTTA
Source organism: Panulirus ornatus (assembly GCF_036320965.1). NCBI lineage: Eukaryota > Metazoa > Arthropoda > Malacostraca > Decapoda > Palinuridae > Panulirus > Panulirus ornatus. The sequence goes on along the minus strand of NC_092243.1, from coordinate 14,940,490 downwards.
TCTCGGAGAGGAAAGATGGGTATGTTTGAAGGAATAGTATTTCCAACAACATAATACGGTTGCGAGGCATGGGCTATAGATAGGGTTGTACGGTGGAGAGTGGATGTGTTGGAAATGAAATGTTTGAGGACAATATGTGGTGAGTTGGTTTGATCGAGTAAGTAATGTAAAGGTAAGAGAGATGTGTGGTAATAAAGAGTGTGGTTAAGAGAGCAGAAGAGGGTGTGTTGAAATGGTTTGGACACATGGAGAGAATGAGTGAGGAAAGGTTGACAAAGAGGATATATATGTGTCAGAGTTGGAAGGGACAAGGAGAAGAGGGAGATCAAATTGGAGGTGGAAAGATGGAGTGAAAAAGACTTTGAGGGATCGGGGCCTGAACATACAGGTGGTGAAAGGCGTGCAAGGAATAGAGTGAATTGGAACGATGTGGTATACCGGGGTTGACGTGCTACCAGTGGATTGAACCAGGGTATGTGAAGCGTCTGGGGTGAACCATGAAAAGGAATGTGGGGCTTGGATGTGGAATGGGAGCTGTGGTTTCGGTGCATTACGCATGACAGCCGGAGACTGAGCGTGAACAAATGTGGCTTTTTTGTCTATTCCTGGCGTTGCTTCGCCAAAGCGGTGGGAGAGAGAGAGAGAGAGAGAGAGAGAGAGAGAGAGAGAGAGAGAGAGAGAGAGAGAGAGAGAGAGAGATGCTATTTCGTGTGTGGCGGGGTGGCGACGAGAATGGATGAAGGCAGCAAGTATGGATATGTACATGTGTATGAATGTATAAGTCTTTGTATGTATATGTATGTATACATTGAAATGTATATGTATGTATATAAGCGTGTGTAAGCGTGTATGTGGTTGTGTTAGGCCATTCTTCGTCTGTTCCCTTGCGGTACCTCGCTAACGCGGGAGACGGCGGTTAAGTATAATATATATATATATATATATATATATATATATATATATATATATATATATATATACATATATATATATATATATATATATATATATATATATATATATATATATATATATATATATATATATATATATATATTCTTTTTTTCATACTATTCGCCATTTCCCACATTAGCGAGGTAGCGTTAAGAACAGAGGACTGAGCCTTTGAGGGAATATCCTCACTTGGCCCCTTCTGTTCCTTCTTTAAGAAACCTAGAAACGAGAGGGGAGGATTTCCAGCCCCCCGCTCCCTTCCCCTTTAGTCGCCTTCTACGACACGCAGGGAATACGTGGGAAGTATCCTTTCTCCCCTGTCTATCTATCTATCTATCTATCTATCTATCTATCTATATATATATATATATATATATATATATATATATATATATATATATATATATATATTATAATTGTTAGGTATATTCAGAGGTAAATACGGTTTAAAGGCTCGGGTGGTATTTCGTAACACTGGTGGATTACCAGGTGGGAGTCTAATTACGGGTTAGGGAGGACTTGAAGTACATAAGCTGAGGCAGGTCGTCGCCGGTGAAAGCGAATTGGTTCACTGTCGACCCTCACGGGAGGGAGGGAGGCGGCGACACAAGTTTCATCAGGAACTTCAGGCGCCATGCATAAATCATGACGGCTTGAGCTGCAGCTGTGTTGACGGTGAAGGCTCACGACGGCAAGGGTTTTGTAAGACATCTCCCCACACCTGCTCGTTATATACGCTTCACCCTGCTGGGGCAGATGTGCGGGGGTGTGAGAGAGTGTACGGAAGTGAGCTCCAGACGGATGTGAGTTAAAATGAGAGAGGATTGCGAGAGATGGGTGATTATTGACACTAAGTCTTAGCATTTTTCCTTAAGTCATGTGTGATTACTGACACTGTCTTGACATTTTCTTTAAGTTATGGGTGATTATCAACACCAAGTCTTAACATTTTTCCTTAAGTCATAGGGTGATTATTAACACTAAGTCTTGACATTTTTTCTTGTCATGAGTGATAATTAACACTGTCTTAACGATTTTCGTTAAGTCATGGGTGATTATCAACACTAAGTCTTGACATTTTTTCTTAAGTCATTGGTGATTACTAACACTAAATCAACATTTTCCTTAAGTCATGGGTGATAATTAACATTAAATCTTAAAACTTTTCCTTAAGTCATGGGTAATTATAACACTAAGTCTTATGATTTTTTCTCAAGTCATGGATAATTATTAACACTAAGTCTTAACATTTTTCCCTAAATCATAGGTGATTATCAACACGAAGTCTTAACATTTTTCCTTAAGTCATAGGTGATTATTAACACGAAGTCTTAACATTTTTCCTTAAGTCATAGGTGATTATTAACACGGAGTCTTAACATTTTTCCTTAAGTCATAGGTGATTATTAACACGAAGTCTTAACATTTTTCCTTAAGTCATAGGTCATTATTAACACGAAGTCTTAACATTTTTCCTTAAGTCATAGGTCATTATTAACACGAAGTCTTAACATTTTTCCTGATGTCGTGGGTGATTACTGACACTAAGTCTTCACATTTTTCCTAAAGTCATGGGTGATTATTAACATTAATTCTTGACCTCTTCTTGAAGTCAGTCATTGTAAGATGAGTGTCCGTGGTGTGAGCCCAGCTAAACAGTAATTATGAACCAGGGACACCGAAGTGACAGTTGATGTGATACAAGTTTACAAAACTAACTTTAAAGCAGGATTACGCGACTCAGAAATTATAAAGAAATTCTTCCTTACAAGTTTCCTTGGAAGGGCTTTAACCTCTTTCATCCATTTAGTATAACACTGTGTGGAACTGTAATGACAGACTGGTTTTGGAAGAAAGGTTTTACATCTCTGCTTTTCATGATTAATCGTGGGAATGGACAGTGTTACAAAATACCTAACAATTATATGTATATATACTGTACACACATCTCATGGTAACTGTTTAAAACCTCAGCCTCTCGTTATGCCTGTCCAACTGTCAGCGTTTCGTTGTACTACCTGTCTAACCACCATGAGCCTCTTGTTGTAGCTGTCCAATTCCTCAGCCTCAAATATTTCATTTCAAACGCTCTCCATCCTCCTCTTTAACATCCTCATCTATAGGCCATACCTCGCATTCATACAATATTGTTGGAACTGCTGTACCTCCCAGATAACGACCTCTCTTTCCACACGTTCTTCAACGCTCCCAGAACCTAACCCCCTAACCCACCCTCTGATTTACTTCCGCTTCTATAATTCAGTTCGGCTACCATGTCCACTCCCAGGTATCGAAAACACTTCACCTTACTCTAAATCATCTCCAATCAAATTCAAACCCCAACTTACCTGTCTAACTCCCAGGCTCTCGTTGTCCTTGTCTAACCATCCTTCCAATACAAGGGTCGGACTCTTTAACATGTCTCTCATCTATTCTTACCCTCGCACAGCCCGGCCCATTTTACCGCCTCGCTCACGAACTTCAGACCCGCGTCACGGAGAACAGGTTCATGAATCTGTTACGCAGGAACTCTTTCAAGCGTTTCAGAAGTCTGTTACTCGATACACTTTCAGAATTTCTATTCTCCTGTTGGTTTGTCTAAAGCGGGAGATACTCTAGTTTTCTCCCATGATTTACTTGTGACCTTTTCAGTCCTGCTACATATTGGAATTATTTTCCTCCTTATTATCTAATTCTTCCTGGGTTTTGCGTGGGGGGGTTTCACCCTTACTTCAATTTCATTCTCATGTCTGATATCGCTTTGTTGATGCAAGTTAATTCTGTCCATGACGTTCATGAGAAAGAGAAGATTATATTTCTAAATCTTAATACGTATATCAAAGATCATTTACTTTTTATGTTAGGTAAGATGGTCCATGCAACTGGACGCACGCCCTCACGAAAGCCACCTCATTAACGCTGTACACACACACACACACACACACACACACACACACACACACACACACACACACAAATACACACATATAACATGGGAATTAAAGTAAAATTATTATCAAAAGGGAGAACTAAAAGATGTTTGGTGTCATTGGGAGGTTTGGGCTCAACTCTATAAAATGATTTCTTTGCAAATTTAAGGGATTTTAAAATCACTGAAAGATCTAAGGTACTTAAACTTAGATCCAATAGAATATATCTTCTCAAACTCACCATCAATATACTCTGGACTGCAAATACGTAATGCCCTAAGGAACATAGATTGAAATGATGATAACTTAACTCCGTCATGTTGAGATGAGTAATAATGGATATATAAACATACATTGGTAGGTTTTCCGTATATGCTAAACTTAAACTTGTTTCCTTGCCTACGGATCATTTATATATATTATCATTATTGTTTTGCTTTCTCGCTGTCTCCCGCGTTTGCGATGTAGCGCAAGGAAACAGACAAAATAAATTCCCCAACCCACCCCCATACACATGTATATACATACACGTCCACACACGCAAATATACATACCTATACATCTCAATGTACACATATATATACACACACAGACATATACATATATACACATGTATATAATTCATACTGTCTGCCTTTATTTATTCCCATCGCCACCTCGCCACACATGGAATAACATCCCCCTCCCCCCTCATGTGTGCGAGGTAGCGCTAGGAAAAGACAACAGAGGCCCCATTCGTTCACACTCAGTCTCTAGCTGTCATGTAATAATGCCCGAAACCACAGCTCCCTTTCCACATCCAGGCCTCACAGAATTTTCCATGGTTTACCCCAGACGCTTCACATGCCCTGATTTAATCCATTGTCAGCACGTCGATCCCAGTATACCACAGCGATCCAATTCACTCTATTCCTTGCCCGCCTTTCACCCTTTTGCATGTTCAGGCCCCGATCACTCAAAATCTTTGTCACTCCATCTTTCCACCTCCAATTTGGTCTCCCACTTCTCCTCGTTCCCTCCACCTCCGACACATATATCCTCTTGGTCAATCTTTCCTCACTCATTCTCTCCATGTGCCCAAACCATTTCAAAACACCCTCTGCTGCTCTTTCAACCACGCTCTTTTTATTTCCACACATCTCTCTTACCCTTACATTACTTACTCGATCAAACCACCTCACACCACATATTGTCCTCAAACATCTCATTTCCAGCACATCCACCCTCCTGCGCACAAATCTATCCAGAGCCCACGCCTCGCAACCATACAACATAGTTGGAACCACTATTCCTTCAAACATACCCATTTTTGCTTTCCGAGATAATGTTCTCGACTTCCACACATTCTTCAAGGCTCCCAGGATTTTCGCCCCCTCCCCCACCCTATGATTCACTTCCGCTTCCATGGTTCCATCCGCTGCCAGATCCACTCCCAGATATCTAAAACACTTTACTTCCTCCAGTTTTTCTCCATTCAAACTTACCTGCCAATTGATTTGACCCTCAACCCTACTGTAACTAATAACCTTGCTCTTATTCACATTTTCTCTTAACTTTCTTCTTTCACACACTTTACCAAACTCAGTCACCAGCTTCTGCAGTTTCTCACATGAATCAGCCACCAGCGCTGTATCATCAGCGAACAACAGCTGACTCACTTCCCAAGCTCTCTCATCCACAACAGACTGCATACTTGCCCCTCTTTCCAAAACTCTTACATTCACCTCCCTAACAACCCAATCCATAAACAAATCAAACAACCATGGAGACATCACACACCCCTGCAGCAAACCTACATTCACTGAGAACCAATCACTTTCCTCTCGTCCTACACGTACACATGCCTTACATCCTCGATAAAAACTTTTCACTGCTTCTAACAACTTGCCTCCCACACCATATATTCTTAGTACCTTCCACAGAGCATCTCTATCAACTCTATCATATGCCTTCTCCAGATCCATAAATGCTACATACAAATCCATTTGCATTTCTAAGTATTTCTCACATACATTCTTCAAAGCAAACACCTGATCCACACATCCTCTACCACTTCTGAAACCACACTGTTCTTCCCCAATCTGATGCTCTGTACATGCCTTCACCCTCTCAATCAATACCCTCCCATATAATTTACCAGGAATACTCAACAAACTTATACCTCTGTAATTTGAGCACTCACTCTTATCCCCTTTGCCTTTGTACAATGGCACAATGTAAGCATTCCGCCAATCCTCAGGCACCTCACCATGAATCATACATACATCAAATAACCTTACCAACCAGTCAACAATACAGTCACCCCCTTTTTTAATAAATTCCACTGCAATACCATCCAAACCTACTGCCTTGCCGGCTTTCATCTTCTGCAAAGCTTTTACTACCTCTTCACTGTTTACCAAATAATTTTCCCTAACCCTCTCACTTTGCGTACCACCTCGACCAAAACACCCTATATCTGCCACTCTATCATCAAACACATTCAACAAACCTTCAAGAAACTCACTCCATATCCTTCTCACATCACCACTACTTGTTATCACCTCCCCATTAGCCCCCTTCACTGAAGTTCCCATTTGCTCCCTTGTCTTAGGCACTTTGTTTACCTCCTTCCAGAACATCTTTATATATATATATATATATATATATATATATATATATATATATATATATATATATATATATATATATATATATATATATATCTTTCTTTTCTTCTTTCAAACCATTCGCCATTTCCCGCATTAGCGAGGTAGCGTTAAGAACAGAGGACTGGGCCTTTGAGGGAATACCCTCACCTGGCCCAATTCTCTGTTCCTTCTTTTGGAAAATTAAAAAAAAAAACGAGAGGGGAGGATTTCCAGCCCCCCGCTCCTATATATATATATATATATATATACATATATATATATATATATATATATATATATATATATATATATATACATATATATGTATATATATATATATATATATATATATATATATATATATATATATATATATATATATATATATATATTCTTTCTTTCTTTCATACTACTGGCCATTTCCCGCGTTAGCGATGTAGCGCTGGGGCTTTGAGGGAATATCCCCACCTGGCCCCCTTCTCTGTTACTTCTTTTGGAAAATAAAAAAAAAAAAAAGAACGAGAGGGGAGGATTTCTAGCCACCCTCTCCATCCCCTTTTCGTCGCCTTCTACAACACGCAGGGAATACATGGGACGTATTCTTTCTCCCCTATCTCCAGGGATAATTCATATATATATATATATATATATATATATATATATATACGCAAACACACTTGATTGTCGTTTAATATGGTAGCCAGGCACCGCCAGGAACAGACGCAGAAAGTCCACATTCCCTGATATCCATTTTCTAGCTATGTGTAGTACACCAAAACAACGACCCGACTCGAACACACCCGACCTACTTTTGGGTAATCACTTGTTTAACAAATGGCGTCCTAGGTACGTCTCTCGTTGTATATCAACAGACTGTCATATGTCTTTCTTATATCTCCCCTGATGATGTGATTATCACACAAAAGTGCACTTGGGAATTTCTTTCATTTTCTCCGTGGACTCATAAGAATATATTTGATCAATTGTGTTCCTTTCCAATATATATATATATATATATATATATATATATATATATATATATATATATATATATATATATATATATATATATAAGTTTTTATCGAGGATGTGAGGCATGTATACGTGTAGGAAGAGAGGAAAGTGATTGGTTCTCAGTGAATGTAGGTTTGCGGCAGGGGTGTGTGATGTCTCCATGGTTGTTTAATTTGTTTATGGATGGGGTCGTTAGGGAGGTAAATGCAAGAGTTTTGGAAAGAGGGGCAAGTATGAAGTCTGTTGGGGATGAGAGAGCTTGGGAAGTGAGTCAGTTGTTGTTCGCTGATGATACAGCGCTGGTGGCTGATTCATGTGAGAAACTGCAGAAGCTGGTGACTGAGTTTGGTAAAGTGTGTGAAAGAAGAAAGTTAAGAGTAAATGTGAATAAGAGCAAGGTTATTAGGTACAGTAGGGTTGAGGGTCAAGTCAATTGGGAGGTAAGTTTGAATGGAGAAAAACTGGAGGAAGTAAAGTGTTTTAGATATCTGGGAGTGGATCTGGCAGCGGATGGAACCATGGAAGCGTAAGTGGATCACAAGGTGGGGGAGGGGGCGAAAATCCTGGGAGCCTTGAAGAATGTGTGGAAGTCGAGAACATTATCTCGGAAAGCAAAAATGGGTATGTTTGAAGGAATAGTGGTTCCAACAATGTTGTATGGTTGCGAGGCGTGGGCTATGGATAGAGTTGTGCGCAGGAGGATGGATGTGCTGGAAATGAGATGTTTGAGGACAATGTGTGGTGTGAGGTGGTTTGATCGAGTAAGTAACGTAAGGGTAAGAGAGATGTGTGGAAATAAAAAGAGCGTGGTTGAGAGAGCAGAAGAGGGTGTTTTGAAACGGTTTGGGCACATGGAGAGAATGAGTGAGGAAAGATTGACCAAGAGGATATATGTGTCGGAGGTGGAGGGAACGAGGAGAAGTGGGAGACCAAATTGGAGGTGGAAAGATGGAGTGAAAAAGATTTTGAGTGATCGGGGCCTGAACATGCAGGAGGGTGAAAGGAGGGCAGGGAATAGAGTGAATTGGATCGATGTGATGTACCAGGGTTGACGTGCTGTCAGTGGATTGAATCAGGGCATGTGAAGCGTCTGGGGTAAACCATGGAAAGCTGTGTAGGTATGTATATTTGCGTGTGTGGACGTATGTATATACATGTGTATGGGGGTGGGTTGGGTCATTTCTTTTGTCTGTTGCTGTCTCATGCGTTAGGGAGATATCGCACGGAAACAGACGAAAGAATGGCCCAACCCACCCACATACACATGTATATACATACTTGTCCACACACGCACATATACATACCTATACATTTCAACGTATACATATATATACATACACAGACATATACATATATATACATACACAGACATATACATATATACACATGTACATAATTCAAACTTGCTGCCTTTATTCATTCTCGTCGCCACCACACATGAAATGACAACCCCCTCCCCCAACATGCGCGCGATGTAGTCCTAGGAAAAGACAACAAAGGCCACATTCGTTCACAATCATTCTCTAGCTGTCATGTATAATGCACCGAAAAAAATAGCTCCCTTTCCACATCCAGGCCCCACAAAACTTTCCATGGTTTACCCCAGACGCTTCACATGCCCTTGTTCAATCCATTGACAGCACGTCGACCCCGGTATACCACATCGTTCCAATTCCCTCTATTCCTTGCACGTCTTTCACCCTCATGCATGTTCAGGCCCCGATCGCTAAAAATAATTTTCACGCCAACTTTCCACCTCCAATTTGGTCTCCCACTTCTCTCGTTCCCTCCACCTCTGACACATACATCCTCTTTGTCAATCTTTCATCACTCATTCTCTCCATGTGATCAAACCATTTCAAAACACCCTCTTCTGCTCTCTCAACCACACGCTTTTCATTACCACACATCTCACTTACCTTTTCATTGCTTACTCGATCAAACTACCTCACACCACATATTGTCCTCAAACTTCTCATTTCCAACACATCCACCCTCCTCCGCACATTTCTATCTACAGCCCACGCCTCGCAACCATATAACATTGTTGGAACCACTATTCCTTCAAACATACCCATTTTTGCATTCCAAAATGTTATCGCCTTCCACACATTTTTCAACGCATCCAGAACTTTCGCCCCCTCCACCACCCTGTGACTCACTTCCGCTTCCATGGTTCCATCCGCTGCTAAGTCCACTCCCAGATATCTAAAACACTTCATTTCCTTCACTTTTTCTCCATTAAACTTACCTCCCAATTGACTTGTCCCTCAACCCTACTGTACCTAATAACCTTGCTCTTAATTACATTTACTCTTAGCTTTCTTCTTTCACACACTTTACCAAACTCAGTCACCAGCTTCTGCAGTTTCTCACCCGAATCAGCCACCAACGCTGCATCATCAGCGAACAACAACTGACTCACTTCCCATGCCCTCTCATTCACAACAGACGGCATACTTGCCCCTCTCTCTATAACTCTTGCATTCACCTCTCTAAGCACCCCATCCATAAACAAAAATATATAACCATGGAGACATCACACCCCTTGCCGCAGACCGACATTCACTGGGAACCAATAACTCTCCTCTCTTCCTACTCGTACACATGCCTTACATCCTTGCTAAAACCTTTTCACTGCTTCTAGCAACTTACCTCCCACACCATACACTCTTTAAACCTCCCACAAAGCCTCTCTATCCATCCTATCATATGCCTTCTCCAGATCCGTAAATGCTATGTACAATCCACCTGTTTTTCTTAATATTTCTCACATTCTTCAAAGCAAACACCTGATCCACACTTCCTCTACCACTTCTGAAACCACATGCTCTTCCCCAATCTGATGCTCTGTATATGCATTTACCCTCTCAATCAATGCCTTCCCATATAATTTCCTAGGAATACTCAACAAACTTATGCCTCTGTGATTCTAACACCCACCTTTATCCCCTTCTTCCGAAATTGTCTTTTCTTTTAAAATAACCTCTACAAATCTTCACCTTAGCATTCACAAGATAGCGATCTGACATCGTATCAGCTGCCGCATTCAGTTTATTTACATTCAAACGTCTCTCTTTTACACGCCTTTCAAGTAACACTTAATCTAATAAACCCGTTGACCATTTCTCCTACTTACATACGTGTAATTGTGTATATCTTTCTTTCTAAACCAGATATTCCCAATCACCAGTCTCTTTCCAGCGCACAGCTACACAAGCTCTTCACCATTTCTATCCATAACATTGAATACCCCATGCGCACTGATTATACCCTCAATTGCCACATTACACACCTTTGCATTCAAATCACCCATCACCAATGCCCAGTCTCGTGGACAAAACTGATCTCGTACATAATATCTAGTGCGCGTTTTCCTCGGGGGTTGTTTGTGGCTTGATTGACTTAAGCAGATCTCGGGGGGGAGTGAGTCATGCCGTGTTCCTCTGTTGTATAAGTGACGTATAACTCGGGAGACTGAGTCATATTGTGTTCCTCTGTTACGTGACTGATATTTAGTGTCCGTATGTTGTTTGGGAAAAGTTTTAGTGCTCTGTCTTGTGCGGTAATGATTTCTCGAATGCAGTTCGCTTCTGTGACATGTCGTCTAGCGTCTTCCTTGCGATATCTGGCTATTTTGGTGTTGGTGGTAAGGTTCTGTCGGTTCAGTGAAGTGTTATGGTGTTCTCTCATGTGTTCTTTTATGCTCCTTGTCGAAGGTGCGAGGTGAGCCGATGGCTATGGGTTAGGCTAGTCATAGGAACGTAATTTCCAGTATTATGAAGTTTACAACCTTCAGCGGGGCAAGAGATCTGGTGAATTACATTAGTATGTTGTAGTGGGTCGGTGTTGTGGGTCGTGTTACTTTTCACGATTAGGTTAGTCAATTTATGGGTCTTACAAGAGATGAGATTCGTTTTGTTCTCTGTGTTTTTGCAAGTGGTACTCCTCCTTATGCTGTGGTTATTTGTAGAACATTTTTGTGTTTGGTGCCAGTGTTGCTAGTGTGTGTGTGTGTGTGTGTGTGTGTGTGTGTGTGTGTTGGTGTGAAAGCCTGCTTTGGAGAAACTTACGTATTTCATTGTCAGTTGTGGAATTAAAAAATCCATTGTTTATTAGGACTTGTTTTGATCTGTAAGTATCTCGGTGGAACCGGTGGTACAATGAACAGTAATTGTTGCCTCTGTTTGTGGTAGGCTCCAACATAGATGGTAGCGGTTCGAACCCTGTTGCTGAGAGGGCATTATTTATTCCATGAAAGTGTGCGCTTATTGGACTGTATTCGTGTTTACATGCACACACACACACACACACACACACACACACACACACACACATATCTAAATACATATATATCTTTCTTTCATACTATTCGCCATTTCCTGCGTTAGCAAGGTAGCGTTAAGAACATAGGACTTGGCCTTTGAGGGAAAATCCTCACCTGGCCCCCTTCTCTGTTCCTTCTTTTGGAAAATTAAGAAAAAAAAAACGAGAGGGGAGGATTTCCAACCCCCCGCTCCCTCCCCTTTTAGTCGCCTTCTACGACACGCAGGGAATACGTGGGAAGTTTTCTTTCTCCCCTATTCCCAGTGATAAATATATATATATATATATATATATATATATATATATATATATATATATATATATATATATATAATATATATTCATATATCGACCAATCCAAAGGGGAGGATGAATACCTGGGATTGACTGTGGATCGACTGCCGTAACCTATGCGCTCGACCCCGGGCCGCCTGAGAATGCATTTGGTTAGCAGTGCTAACCTAACCTACGGCAGGTAGGTCCTTGCATGAACGAAATGTCTGGTGACGTAGACGAGATCCTTCCCTCGTTTGCTTAATTACATTAGACGTCTATTATACAAAAAAAGGTATAGATTTAAGATCGATGTAATCCGATTCATGATTAGTTTTCTTAATAACGTAATTCGTGCGGGCGTTTTTTCTTTTTTTTTCCTTGAGCCTTGGCGTAAAATTTACTTTTATTTTTCTAGACTCAACTTTGGCTAAATAATCTCATATTCAGCAAGCGTTTTGGTCGTTTATTTTGACTGCTTTTCAGGGGCGGGCCTGCTCAGGGTGTTCCCAACAACCGTTTTGGGCGAAGTCCACTTGAAATTGCAATTTCCCAGAGTCCAGACTACGATCGCGGGAAATGAGACGCCGTTACTTGAACTAAGATATTCCATATTTTTTTTTTTTCATGAATTTATCCTATCTTCCCATCTTTATCCTCTCTCTCTCTCTCTCTCTCTCTCTCTCTCTCTCTCTCTCTCTCTCTCTCTCTCTCTCTCTCTTCCTTCCTTCTTTTATATTTTCGCCTCTACTTTTCCGTCTTTCTTCTTTTCTGCTCGCATTACTCTCTCTCTCTCTCTCTCTCCCTCTCTCTCTCTCCCTCCGTCCCTCCCTCAACACCTAACCTCCTCACAGCCTCCGCCCCAGGCTTCACAAAAGCAAAACATCCAGCTTTCATCACCGCCCAGGTCAGGAGGGTCACGTAGTGTTCCACCAGAGTCCGTTGCTCAACGCAGTAGCTCCAGCCCCAGGATCTGCCTGACCTCTTCCTGGGTTGGAGGAGTTCTTATACACCTGCTGCGTTGTGCGCGGGTAATTGACCCTTTCTTAAGTTCCAGGAAGAAGTGATGATGGAGGTAAAGTCTCTCCCAGAATCCAGGAAATAATTCATCTCGTACCGTAGTTACGATCGTGGAGGGAATACTGTAGATAAGATTAAAGAAAAGTAAGTGAATGACGAGGATAAAAACTCATTAGGGTAAAGGATAAAGGGATCTACAAAAGGAAGAACAAATTGGGGGTGGTCAAGAACAGTCCATCTCAAGAACAGTCCAAATCAAGAACAGTCCGTAGTCCAGCAGCTGTACGAAGGCCTGGATCGTTCAGAGGTGTTAGGAGATGAGGTTGTGGCTGTGATATTGTCAGTGTAAATGATCCCATAATAAGACGCTGTTTGTTGATGACGCGGCTGTAATGGCAGACTCGAGTGTAAAACTGCAGAAGTTGGCGTCTGAGTTTGGGGGCAGTGTGTGGGAGGAGAAACTTGAAAGTTAATGTGAATAAAAACAGCCTTATTAAGCTGAGTAGAGGAGAGAGAGAGAGAGAGAGAGAGAGAGAGAGAGAGAGAGAGAGAGAGAGAGAGAGAGAGAGAGAGAGAGAGAGAGGTTTTGTAGCGCAGGTTTGAATAGAGATGAACTGGAGGAAGTGGAGTGTTAAAGGTACCTTGGAGTGGGCATGGAAGTGGATGGAATCATGGAAACTGAAGTAAGTCATAGTGTAGGTGACGTTATATTAAGAATGCATGGAAAGGGAGGTCACCGTCCGTGACTGAATGGATGGGTGTGCTTCACTGTATGGCAATCCCGACTCATAATCAAATTCACTCCATCCTTCCATATCCCATTCGGTCTCCCTCTTCTCCTTCTCCCATCCACTCCTGACATATCTTCTGTGTCAACCTCTCCTCACTCATTCTTTCCATACGTCAAACCATTTCAGCACACCACCCTCTTCAGCTCTCTCAACCATATTCTCCCATTTCCCACACCTTTCTCTCACCCTGTCATTATCCACTTGATCAACCCTCCTCACACCACGCACTGTCTTCACGTATTTCATTTCTAACACATTCACTCTCTTCCGGACATTCTCAACCACAGCCCATGCCACCCATCCACACCACACCGTTGGGACTACTGCACTTTCAGACATACCCAATTTCGCCTCTCTTTCCACACATTCCTCAATGCTACCAGGACCTTCGCCCCCTCATCCACCCTATGACTCATCTCAGCTTCCATGGTGCCATCGGCTTCCATATCCACTTCTAGGTATGTAAAACACTTCACTTTCTCCAAGTTTTCTCCACTTAAACTCACATCCCAACTTTCTCTGCACTGCCAAACCTAATAACCATGGCTTTGTTCGCTTTTCTATGTTAGCTGAGACAGCACGGACTACTGAGGCCCTAATCAATGCCATCTCCTTAACGCTATATATATGTATATATATATATATATATATATATATATATATATATATATATATATATATATATATATATATATATATTCATATCCTAGCCTGAGCCAAGTACCCATTTTACATACCTGCCGCCAATCCTGGGGCAACTTACAATGGTCCATACATACATTGGAAATTTAACTAACCAATTAACAACATAGTTACTCTCTTTCTTAAGAAATTTCACTGCAGTTTCATTCACTTCAGCCGTCATACTAAATTTCATCTTACGCAAGGCTTTCACCACTTGCCCTACCTCCCCAACCCAAACACCCTACATCTGCCATCCTATCATCGCACACATTCATCAGTCTTTTGAAATACTCATTCCACTTCCTGATACTCCACAAGGCCAACAAGTTTATGATAATCATCTAAGGATGCGCAGGAAAAGAATAAATCTTGATAAATGAAACTGTTAGGATTATAAAAGCGTTTCAAGTAACGAGAAAGAATTTCGAAAATTAATAATATACAAATGATCTATGTTAAGGACACTAAAGTACCATTGATAGACCAAGATGAGGATCTCATTGACGACAGCGATACCACGCATCAGTGCTGCGCAGATCCTCGGCTTAGGAATGTGTGACTATACAAAGGTTAGCCTGGTCCTAGCCTGACGTGGGAGCTTTTTAATGACATCCCGATCCCAGGTGTGCCGTTGCTGCCACTAGTCGGGTCTGTCTACGAGTTTGTGGACGCACTTGGGCGTACACGTATGTTGTATGTGATATGTGATATAAAGCCTTTCGTTCGGTGTAGCCAGGATGGGTTAGAGGCCATATACAAAGTGGGAGTGTATGTGGTGTTAGAACGATCTCTAGCACCTGAAGATGGTGTTGAATATTGATAGAGTCGTGGTTATAACTTGGCGGCCTTAATGACCCTGTAAGATGATAGGTATACAACCTATATCATCAAACAATCAAGCAG